>NW_022103926.1:6392732-6403144 GCF_000313985.2 Echinops telfairi
TCTTGAGCTTCTGCCAAGCTCTAGGTCCTGTTCTAAGTACTTGAGTGGCATGAACAAAACAGAGGTCCAGCCTCACGGCACTGCCATTTGAGCAAGGAGAGGTGAGAGATGATGGAAGAAGTCGGTAGACTTTATTAGCTTGCAGCTGTCGGGCTGACTGGAGTCACAGAGGAGAGCTGCCGCCAGGGCTCCCCTGGCTGTGACTCTGTACAGGAGCAGACTGCCACATCTTTCTCCTGCCGCGGGACTGGTGGCCTCTGACCTTTTGCTCAGCAGCTGAGCACTTGAACCATGGTAGCATCAGGGCTCTGTTAAATACTCAAAACTCACTGCCGGTGGATTGATTCTGATTGACTCAGTGGTACTGCAGGGCAGGGTCCAACTGTCCCTTTGGGTTTCGGAAGCTGTGCGGGGGCAGGGAGCTTCGCCTTTCTTTCTCCCAAGGAGCCGCTGGGGGGTGGAACTTTGGCCAGTGCGCAAGACGCCCACCACCAGGGCCCCCTCACTAGGAGGTGAGAACTGCTGTGAAAAAGGAGTCTACACAATCAAGAGGATTGTTTGGGGGCACTAGTTAGCATTTCGAATAGAGAGCTCAGGGCAGGCCTTACCTGTTGAGCACCGATTGGGGGGACCTGGGTAGCTAAGCAGTTTCTAGAGCAGGAAAGCCAGGTGTCTGCAGTCTCCTTGGGAGGCGCTGCTGAGTTGAGAAAAACGCCCCTTCCTGGCAGCTCCACAGTATGTCCACATACAACAGTATGTGCAGAGGGTCTTTGTGATGGCGCTAGTCTGAGCCCAGGAGGCCTGGCGGTGGACTGCGATCCACACGGTGGACAGTTCAAACCACCAGCAGCTCCAAGGGAGAAAGGCTGGGCTCTCTACTCCCATGGTCACGTTCTCAGAAACCCCAGGGGCTCGCTTTGGGTCAGCTGTGACTCGACGGCAGCGAGTTGGGCTTTGGGCGTTTCGGGGTCCGAGCCCAGTTTTGCGATTCCTTCTCGCAGACACAGCAAAGTCGCCTTTTTTCCTAGACCCTTGAAAGCTCTCGCTGGAGGCAGTGGCGGCAACTTCTCCCTGCTTCCCACAGAGCAGGGCCTCGGGCGGGGCCTGCTGCACGCGTCCCACCTGCCTCCAACGCAGCCTTCTTCTTTCCAGACCAGCCTTCTCGAAGCTGGAGGACTCCTTCGAGGCCCTGTCCCTGTTCCTGGGGGAGCTGGGCATCCCGCTGCCCGCCGAGCTGGAGGAGCTGGACCACTCGGTGAGCATGCAGTACGGCCTGACCCGGGACTCACCGCCCTAGCCCCGGCCCAGCCCTGCCCTTCCGCGCCCCCACCCGTGACTTCCTGTCTGCTGGTGGCTTGTCAGGAAGCAGCACAAGCCGTTCGCACTACCTCCCCGGGGGGCGAGGGGCCACAGCACGAGGAACAGGCGTCCCCACAGGTTCCGGCACCTGGTGACCTACCATCTCTACACCCAACACTTGCCTGAAAGCTGGGAAGCCAAAGCCTGGCCAGGAGGATAGTGACCTGGGAGACTCCCCCTGCGGAGACTTCCATCGCCCTTGCCTACACTAATCAGCATGATGTGGGCCTGCTGGGCAGGATCGGGGGGGCCAAAGAGACGGCAGCAGCCGGGCAGCTAACCCGCCTTCCCTGGGATAGGAGGACTTGGACTCAGAGAAGAGTCCCTTAGTTGGTTTGTGCTGGCCCTGGCCCCAAGCTGGGATGAACTGGTGTCTGTCCACCTCCCAAGGGGACACTCTGGCCCGCCCAGGAACCGCATCCCCAGCAGGGCGGCTTCCCCTCATGCTCTCAAACGGCAGTACTGGAGAGTGACTGGGGCCCTCTGGGCAAAGGTCCTTTCTGCCTGCAACAAGCAGTCACTCAGAGATGCAGCAAGCCTGCGAACTGCAGAAACGGCGCCCCTGCCCTCTGGAAAGCACACGCGCTGGATGGGCTGCTCAGCCAGCGCCCAGAGGGCTCCTCCCGGGCTTCCTGCCACTTGACCCCAGCGTGGCGGGCCCTGGAGGACAGAGGAGCTGGTCAGAGGCCCAGGCTCTCGGGCAAGGATGCGAAGCCGGAGGAGACAACCTCTTGACCTTCTGTAGCTGCCACCCGCCCTCCCCATCTCCATCCCTGGCCCAGGCGCATGGGGGCAGGAAGAGCTGAGGCATTCACCGAGGGACCCCGTGGGCCAGGCGGCTTCTACCTCCTTCGTTGCCCAGCCCAGCTCAGTGTGTCCTGGTCACAGCCTCCTGAGCCACAGCCTTGGACACCAGACAGCCCTTGGGGCCCCCACCACCTTGGAGTCTGGAGTCCTGGGGCTCTTGGGCACAACTGGATTTGCCTCCCAAGTGTCTGCAAGCTTGCACCGTGTTGAACTCATTGGGGGTGGGGCTGGGTGTCACTGCAATGGGGTGGGTGGTGTATCTTAGGGGTGATCCAGGAGTGTAGTTGTTGCTAAGAGCTGTTTACGGGGTTCTGTCTCTTGGGTGGTATGTGAATTGTACATAGACCCGATGAGCTGCGGGTTTGCACGGCATCGCTAGCAGTGATGTCTACTGTACAGATGTGTGGAGTTGTGAGCCCCAACGCCCAATAGCAGCCAGGTTTAGCATTGTGTGGCTGGCTGCCCCAGCTGGTCCCAGCAACTGTGAGAGTGGTGGGCTGAGCTAAATGTATTAGCAGATATAATAAATTAAGCAGGTAATAAAACCGAGATGGCAAAGTGACTTTCCCAAGCAGCTACTTGGGTGTGCTGGCCTGTGTCTGCCCCAGGAACGTGGGCCAACGGTGTTTCCCAAAGTGGGCTTGCCCCCTGGGGGCACGTCAATGACCCAAGAAGGGTGTGCTGTAGTAAAAGTGTTTCACTGCCACAAGGGCACTAGGTAAAAATTTTTTTCCCTGAAAAGGGGGAAGTTGACAAATAAGTTTGGGAACCCATATTCTAGAACACTGCTGGCCACCTTCCCCCCAGACTACAAAGTTCCCCAGTGCAGAGGGTTCTGTGTCCACCCCCCACACATACACCCAAGTCCCATCCCCTCGCCTTGGCTGCACACACCTCCCACCCGAGGCAGCCCCCTCGCAGGAGGTGGCCTGTCTGACCCACACCGTTCCAGAGCCTGCCTCCAGCGTGCCCACTGTGTGAGGCCTTGGGCCCTGCTGTTCCCCAGCCCCCAGTGTGCAGACTGCTCCAGCCCAGCCGTCCTGGTGTCCTCTCTGCAGGGCTGGATGACACCTTCATGTCAGTGGCCATCGAGTTGATTCTGCCTTAGGGACCCCATGTACCTCCGAACAAAGAGAGCCATCTTCCCAGCTAGTGCCCGCTGTGCACCTTCCAGACAGTACTGAGTTGTGAGCCATAAGGTTCCTGTCGGCTACAGTTCTCGAAGTAGATCTCCAGATCTCCAGTGAGACGACAGGTGGGTGGGCACCGGGGCAGCTTCCCAGCGGGGAGATGGATTCATCCCTTGTGTTTGTGTGCAAGTCCTTTCGAGAAGACCCATTTCTGCGCTTCCACGGGGGATGCTCTGGACGTTCGGGCTAGATGGTGGGCTTCTAGTACAGTGTCAACCTGGCATGCCCAAAGGTGATTTTTCCCGGGCTCCAGGAATCCAGGGGGCCAGCGTGGTTCCTGGGGAGCTGAGGCTCAGCCCTTCTGAGCTCCCTGCTAAGCATTCGAGAAATACTCCTGGTGGGAGCTTTCTGTTGTGGTGCCCCCAGGAGTCACCCTGCAGCCTCTCGCGCAGCACACCCCTCTTCCTGTGGCTGTTACCCAACCACCACTCACTCCAGCCCCCGGCAGACCTGCTGGCACCCGTACTCACCGTTCACTGCCTCGGAAGAATGCTGGCGCTGCTGGGTTCCTGGTGAGAAGCCAGACAGAGCAAGGGGCTCTTTACCAACTGCCCACTCAACTGTGGGGGCCTCCAGCCTCCTGAGTCAGTAGGGGCTTGGGACCCACAGGCTCCCCCGACCCCCAGCAGAGCTGACAGGGTCACCCACAGCTCCTGGACTTCCAGGTCATGTTCTGATGCCCCACACGCACCTGACAACGACTCCCTTTTGTTTCTCATTTATGTAAGTCAAATGCAGAGCAGTTTCCTGCCCTCGGTATGCAGGTGTCAGAACGAGGTATATAAAACGTAGACAAGAGAAAGGCTTTTTTTTAGAAAAGTAGAAACCGGTAATGCCCTCTTCTCCAGCATCACTACCACCAAAGGACCACCCCAGGGCCCAGCCCTCCTCCCTCCCAACCTGACTGCAGGTAGCAGGGCTTTGGGAAGGGACTCTGCACAGGTGGGGTACTGCAGGGTGTGGGGCCCCAGCACCGTGCAGTGGGGGAATGCCCCAGGTCACAAGCTGGGTTCTTGGCCATGCCTGTAGCTTAGGCGCTGTACATCCCCTCTCTCGACCCTGTCTCCAAAAGGCTTGACGAGCCCTCAGGACCCTTCAATGGTTCTGTGATTGTTTTTGCAAGTTGGGGTTTGTGACCCCAGCCCCAACGAAGGCACTGGCCTGGCGGCCACAGGGTCCCCTGCAAATCCCACCTGGCCCGGAGGCTTCATTTCCAGATTAATCTTGCAGAAGCAACTCATGGGGCTGTACCAAGCGGCTCCCACGGCAGAGGTGGCTGCTCTCACCCCTGCGAAGCGAAGCAAGATCCCTGGCCACTCCGAGCGAAGAGACTCTGTCTAAGGCTGTCTGCCCCTGCAGCCTAGCGTCAGGGCTGGCTCCTCCACCACCCTCTTCCGAAGTGGAATGTTCAGTGCAGCTCTTTCCTTTCCAAACAGGAAGTCAGTGCCCGGGCCTCGCCCGGGCCCCTGGCTGACAAGGCACATCACCACCAGCAGGCGGGGCACACTCCCAGTTCTGGCTTTTTTACAGGCTCCTCTCAGGGTCTCAGAGCTCAGTAGGGAGTTCCCACCCCAGAGTTTTCTAAAAACTAAATACTTTTTTTTTTTACAAAAATAACCTCTCCGTCTGCTTGACCTGAACTACAAAGCGTGGTGTATGCCACCCAAGCCCACACAGAACACATGGGAAGGGAACTGAGGCCAGCTCAGGTAATCACCAGCAGGGAAGGGCGGGGGCTCCCCATCCATCCCTGGTTCAATTTCGGAATGCAGGCAATGATTGGAAGCCCTTGTCAGCACCAGCCACGGGGCAAACCCCTGCTCCCAGCGAGGGAGGGAGAGGGGCATTTAGGTAGTCCTCCCCACAGTCCTCAGGTCATCCCTTCTGCCTGCTGCCTGCTCACACTGACAAGAAAGTGGAGGGAGGGTCTAATCACAACAGAAAGTGTCAACGCCCCAGCTCTGGGAGGGTGGACGGTCTTACAACGTGGGGGCTCAGGCGCCAGGAGTGCCCGCCTGGTCCATGAGAGGGGCGCTGCCCTCCTGAAAGTCCAGCGGAGTCTGGCTGGGGTGGCCCGCCACGGTTTTCTCATCCACGATCTCGCAGGTGGGGTTGGCGAAGGCAGACAAGGGCAGCGTGACCCGCTGCATCTCCCTCTCACACGCTTTCTGCTCCCGCTGCGCCCTCAGGTCCTTCCCCCTGTCAAGAAAGGGAGCCGGTCAGGCTGTGTGCCCACTAGATAGTGTCCCTGAGCCCAGGCAGGCAGGGCTAACCATGGTCACCACCAGTCAGGAGGACAATCCAGGCGGACTAGGCTTCCACCCTGCCAGGCTGCACACCCAGCCCACCCGCTCCCAGCACCCCTGGCCTCTGCTTCCTCTTCTGTGAAGCGGGCCTGCGGCAGTGACAGCCCTAGTGCTACTCAGCCAAGTTAATGTGGAGGAAAGACGTTTTTAAAGGAATTGGTTCAGCTCAGGCTTCAAGTGGCCAGACAACTGGCCTGGCTTCAGCCCTGACCCACAAAGTTCCCCAGAAAACTGACTCAACTCTCTGTTCTAAAGATGAGAGCCAGGCTGGAAATGGGGACCCTTCCCCACACCCCTTAATGAATGTAAAGATGCGATGCGAAGGGCTGCTTAGGGCTGCGGGAAATAGTGGGACAAGGGCCATCCTGTGAGACCTGAGCGTTTCCACACACGGTGTTCGCAGGTTCAGGTCCAGCCAGGCCATAGTGTGGCCTCACTCTCCTATGGCATCCTCGCCTCCTGGGTCATATCACACTTTATTTTCTTTATAAGGAATATTTTACATGTATTATTCCATTCTCAGCTCGATCATAAATATTAGGTGTCCTTATTTCATAAACAAGTGGCCCAAAGAGGTTGAGAAACTCTTTAGGGCCTACGGGGCTTAAAGCCAAGTGTGACCCCAGAGAAGTACTGACTGTATGACCACACACACACACACACACACACACATGCTCGTGAGAGCGCACACATGACTGGTGGGGCAGGGTCACCTGGCCCTGCTGCTTGGCCTCTCCCAGTGCAGATGGAGGGCTTGGGGCGTCCCTGGCACAGCACACCAGACCCAGGTCCAGGTCCGCACCCCCTACAACCAGCAGGGGGCAGCCCTTAAGGACGTCCCAGGTGGGACAAAGGAGGCCGCAGCAGGGAGCACGCACAGGGCCTCAGAATGGACTTGAACCCATCTGTTCTAGAACCTGCTCAGTAACCCTTTCAACCTTCCTAATGCCACGACCCTTTAATACAGTTCCTCGCGTTGTGGTGACCTCCCCAAACCATAGAATTTTCATTGCTACTTCATAACTGTAATTTTGCTACTGTTATGAATCAGGCGACCCCTGTGAAAAAGTCGTTCGACAACGCCCCTCCCCCCAAAAGGGGTCGTGACCCACAGGTTGAAAACCGCTGCCTTGCCCTCCTTCCTTATCAATGAGACTGGGTAAGATGATGTAACTGCTATAAGATCATACAGGTGATGAGGACTTGGTCATGACTCACTAAAGCCAGGTTATCGTCATTGGCTTCCCAACGCGACACTCCCACCAACCAGCCAGGACAAGGATTGTTTGTGACCAACAACCTTCCTGTCCCCCTCTGAACAACATGGAGTTGGGCTTGGTCATCTCTAGAGGTGTTGTCCTGAGACTGTGCAGTCCCAGGAGCTGACCTCATCCCCCAGGTTGGCTGAGGGAGACTCAGCATCAGGATGTGTCAGCCTGGCCCAGCCTCTCCCCTCCTTCACACGGGTCATTAGTTAGCTTCTGTGCTGCATACCACCAACTCCCAGCCGGCGAAGAGGTGGGGGGACAGACAGGCTCTGTCCACGTGGAGAGACCCTTTGCAGCCCCCTCACAGCCGGAGATCAGGTACAGCTGCCGCCACACAGAAGCAAGGACCTGCCTCTAAAATCAAACAAGCCAGAACCTTCCAGGCTGCCCATGTAGGGAGCACTAGGAGGGGCCCAGTGTAATTTGACTAATGGCCTCCCCAAGCCACTGAGAGACCACAAGTCAGTGCAGACACACACACACACACACACAGTGGGGCAGGTGATCAGCTTGTTGCTTTGCCAAAACCTGAAGCTCAAAATCTAAGGGGGTGGGGGGACAAAGGGGGGGTACCTATGGATGCTGGGAAATGCCCTTGCCTAGTGTGGGAGAGAGAATGCCACACCCACGGCTGGATGCAACACTTTGTATGCACACCATCTCCTTTAAGTTCCACGGCAGCTTCACCAGATAGCGTCCCCACTGCATTTCTCAGCGACACCCCTCCGCAAACACCTGGCTGTGGCAGGAAAGCGGGGTGCTGAAGCTTTAGTCTGTAGTCAAGAGGCGGAGGCAGGCTGGGGCCAGTCGGATGACAGTCTCATCCACCTGCAGGCCACCCAGCCCCGAGTTCCTGCAGGTAATGGTGCTGAGGACAAAGCAGCTGCCCAGCTCCCTCAGGAGACAGGAGAGGCCACCGTGGGCCACCCGCTGCCACTGACCACCAGGCGGCCTGGCTCCTCTCTCTGCCCCTAGGGGCAGTCGGGCTGTTGTCTGGCAGTCAAGAGAGAACAAAAGGCTTATTCACGCCGGCCCGCAGCTCCTCTCCTAAGTGGGTGGGGTGGGGTGGGGGCGCCTTACACTTGTTTCAGGGCCTTTTTCTCCGGGAGCAGTGCAGACACTCCTGGGGCAGGGACTGGTTGCCGCTCAGTCCCGGGCTGGCCTTGGGGACCCAGTAGCCAGGACAACCAGGACAGAGGCGTGGCCCCACACCCACTGAGCCCCTCCCTCCAGCCCTGACCTGCCACTCTCCTTCCCCAGGGAGGAAGCCTGGTGCCTGCTCATCCTTCCTGACCACGAGAAAACGAGAAAGCTCTAGCCATTCGCCGCCGCCTGTGGTCTTCAGCAGCGTGGGCTGCTTGCTGTAATTCTACCCCTGACCACGGCTCCCAGGCCCGGACCAGGAGCCAGGCTGGCCACAGGGAGCAGGCGCAGAGGCAGACTTCCTCCTTCCAGGGCGGATGGAGGCACCGCAGGCAGACCTCCTTCAGGCATTATTACATAACTGTAACCAGGAACCACTGCCAGCTTCCCAGGCAGAAGCAGCACTGGGCCACGCTCTGGGCAGGGAAAACCCACAAAAGCAGCTGTGGACTGTAAGCGCCAACTGACTAATTTCATGCGCACAGCAAGCCTCGGTGATATCGATCGTGAGCTTTCTTGGGAGAGGAGGAGGAGCAGAGATGAAATCATCCGCTCAAGGGCAAGGCCAGGCTGGGACTTGAACCCAGCACTGCCCCTGCACCAGCAGACAGGGCTGGAAGGATCATGAGATCAACAAGCCCCCACCTTGTTTCAGGGGTAAGAAACCTGAGGTCCAGAGACGGAAGACAACTTGTCCGGCATCACGTCCAGAACTGAGGCCAGTTGAAGACCCAGCTCCTGGTCTTTGGATCTCTAAAGGCCCTAGCTGCTTGCTTGTTTCCATTTTGCCTACTTTGTGATTCAAAGCAAATGTACACTTGCAGAAGCTTTGGGTAATTCTTCCACCTCACTGACTGACTGTGTGCGAGGGGTGGGGGGGTCTCTGCTGCCTTCTAGAGGGGGGTGAGGCTTGGGCCAGGTCAGTGGGAGCAGCACTGACTAGGGCCCCGTGGTGAGGGAAGCACACAGTGAAGGTTAGCTGTCCTACAGTTCACAGTTAATCTTCAGGCTGACCTTGGGCAGGTGGGTGCAGGGTGGGCATGGCTATAGGGGGGAGAGGCAGACCAGTCTTTAACAGAGAAACCGATGTGCAGAGAAGTCATAAACATGGGCTGTGCTTCCGGACAGCGCGCTCCAGGACATGGTTTTGTGGTTCTGGTGAGAGTGAAAATCGAACTTGCACGTGACAGCTGAGAGCTTGTCTCCAGCCCCATGCCATTTCCTGTTGAACACTGTGTTCTGAGTGCTGCTGCTGCTGAAGGCAGCGGGGAGTGGCCTGGTGGTTAGTGAGTTAGGGAGTCAGGTGACTGGGACCTTGCCCAGAGTTTACAGGGAGGCAACCTCTAAGACGCAAGGTAGTCCCGTGACTGTCTAGAAGACCAAATCGAGAAAGAAGAAGGTCTTGCTTCCTCACCGGGCACCAGAATTAAGCTCGGAATTAGGAGCAGCCCCGTCAGTTCCCAAGCACCTGGAGGCCCGGCAGCTGTCACAAAACTGGAGGCGAGCCAGCGGCTGTCCAGTGGCCGAGGAGGGGGGAACTATGTGAAAGGTTAACTATGCCACATGGCTTGGGTGTGACTGAACTAACTGTAAGGCCAGGGCCACCTATCATTTCTCTCAAGTCTCAAAAGCAGTAAAGAAAGTGGACCTAAAGAAGAAAGACAGTGAACCTGCCGTGTCAACTGTGCCACTGTGGGCTGGGCGTGAGGAGAGGGCCTTACACGGGACGCCAGCTTCCAGAATCAGAGAAAGTCACAGAAGGTATGGGGCTCAGTGAGCAATCATCCAGCCTCTTCTGTGCTAAGCCAGGGTAGGCCTCTGCCCCACACCCGCACTCAGGAGAAGGAAAGAGCATCAGCTCTCCCAATGCCACACACACCACCACCACCGCCGCCATCAAGTTGATGGTGAATCGGTGGCCCCTGTGTAGAGCTTTCCAAAGCTGTAGACCTTTACCAGAGCAGAGAGCCTCATCTGTCTCCCCCAGAGCGGCTGGTAGGCTTCACGCCAGACAGCGGCTACTTGAGGCAGGATTAAGAAATGAGCTCCCAACCCAGGGCGGATGAGCCCTACAGGACCAGTGGTGTGAGTGGCGAAACAGGGAGGGTAGAGGGAGAGTGGGTTGTAAAGAGGGAACTGATTACAAGGACCTATATGTGACTTCCTCCCTGGGGCACGGACAACAGAAAAGTGGGTGAAGGGAGACGTCGGATAGGGCAAGATAGGACAAAATAACAATTTATAAATTATCAAGGGCTCGTGAGGGAGGGGGGAGCGGGGAGGGAGGGGAAAAATGAGGACCTAATGCCGGGGGCTTAAGTGAAGAGGAAATGTTTTGA
>NW_022103926.1:6403625-6405451 GCF_000313985.2 Echinops telfairi
AGCTGTGGCTCAAGCATGGTTCTCAGATTGGGGTTGCTCAGACCACTTAAGGAAAGAAAAAAAAAAAGTACCAACGCACAGGGCTGGAAGACAGACTCTGGGATTTTGCCCAGGCCTGGTAAATGATTTTCCCAGAGTCAGCCAGGGTTGCAAAAATGACTGCCACTCTCAGGGACTTTTGAAAATACTATTTCTCTGCTTACTGTCCCAACCACAGACCAGGTCCCTGAGTGTCCCAGAGAGCCTCCTGGGCTTCCTCATACAAGATGAGGTGACAAAAGTACCCAGGCTCTCTGCTCTCCAACTGCTTCCTTCTGTGACAGTGAATCACAATCGACTCCATCACAGGGAGTGAGATGGTTCAACCCACCCAAACCCCAGCTACAGACAGGGTGGCTGGGGGTGGAACGTCATTAGCAGCAGAATTTCATAATTCACACACACAAAATTCCATCTCTTGGCCCTGCACGGAGTGGCCAGCCGAATTCCTGCAGAGCCACCCCCACCCCCTTCCATGCCAGGCACCCTGGACAAGACAGTTGGGGAAGCTAACATCCAAAAGGCCAGACTCGGACCGGATTCTGCCACTCTCAGGCAGCGTGAGTAAGTGGGTAAGTCACTTCACTTCTCTGACAACAGCTTGCTCATCTGTACCACGGGATGCTGGAACCCCTGGTCTGATTAAGCCTTCAGATGAGGAGTAACGGCACCAGAGAAAAGGCTGTATCCAGCCACCAGGTGGAGACCACAATCAAGTCTCTCTGTAGTGCGCTGTTCTACTGTCAACACCTGGCTTCCTGGTTGTGTAAGAATGACTCAGAGTAGCCGGATTTGACTTTGTGTGCCTTCCCCTGCCCCTCCTCTCAAGAGAACCCAGAGGGACACTCACCTCTTATAAGTGTAGCCCAAGACGATGCCAACTCCAATGGCAATGATGATCACCATCATGGTGATGCCCAGCACGTGGCCTGCCAAAGAGAAGGCACAAGTCCCATGAGCCACAATCTGGACAGTCAGCAAATGGCATCTCGTGAGGGATCCAGCAAGGTTGGGGGGCAGAAGGGTCATCCTACCCAGGGTCCCCAGATCCTTCTTCTCCTTGGGGTTCACCCGGACCCGCTGGCTGATCCCAATCACAGGCTGCACGGCTGCGGCCTCGCTGCGGGCCGGTAGGGCATTGGCAGGAGGGAACGCCTGCGCTTCATCTTCCTGGGGTGCTTCTGAGACTTCCTCCTCCTCTGTTCCAGGGGCTGGGGGCGCCTGGGACGGGGTCTCTGGAAGGAAGGTGGAAAACAGCTTTCATCAGAGCTTGTCCTGAGTGAATTCCACAGCGGAACTCCATGCGAGTTAGGGGGCTCCACCTTAGAATACCCCAAACTGGACTCAAACGCTGCCCCAAGCACTAGACCTGGAAGGGCCTAGCCTGAGATGCTTCACGGTTGAGACCAGGCCAGTGGGGACTGAGGGAACCGCAGAGAAAGGACACTCTTGCCCCCTCCTCTTCATCGGTTCCCATCTTGGCTAACCTCCGAGCTTACCCCAGTGCCAACTTCCCCAGGAGTCACACACACCCCTCCACGCCAAGCACCCTTCTGAGCAGGTCACAACCAGCGAGTGTTGTGCCAATCTCCACGCTGCTCCACTTACTCCTAGCGGGCTGCCCCTGGAGCCACAGCCCGGTGGCGTCTAACAAAGGTGGTCCCATCCTTTAGAGGTTGCTTCACAACTACCCCCACTGCCCTCCCCCGCCCCACACTCCTTCCCGAGGCGGGGCAGCGGGGTGCGTTGTGAGCACCGTGCCAGGCGCACCGCACGCTTCCCAGCCC
>NW_022103926.1:6406004-6407241 GCF_000313985.2 Echinops telfairi
GTTGAGGCAGCGGAGCCCCGGCGCGGGCGAGGGCTGGTCCGCCCGGTACAGGTGGCCGTTGTCCCAGAAGCAGCCTGTGAGCAAGCAGCCAGACACTGAGTTGGGCTCCCGGCCCGGGCGAGACCCGTCGCGGCTGGGCGCCACAGGCGGAGCAAGCCCCGCGGGCGTGCCAGCGCGATTGTGTACCCGTGCGCGTGTGTGCCCGTCCGTGGGCATCAGTATGTGCACCGTGTGTGCGCACGTGTGTGTGCGCTGGTGTGCACATCCGTGTGTGTCGGTGCGTATCGGCGTGAACATCAGCACATCCGTCTGTGTGGGGGGCAGTGGCAGTGTGTGTGTTGGGGTGTGTGCCCGCCAGCTAAGCCCTGCAGAGACTCCAGGGGTTGTAACTCAACTGGCAACCCGGGGCGCCCTTTATGGAGATGGTGGGCCGTCCAGATGTTCAGGTTACATAAACTGCTGTGCCCTCCCTGGGGCGGCCACCTGGGCCAGGTGCCACCGGCTGCACACCCTGCACTCCGGGGTCCCTTCAACTCTGGCGCCAGGATGGGACCCCAAGCCCAGCCCCCCTCAGTCCAAGCAGCCCAGGAAGGGGCTGGGGTGGAGCACAGGGTGCACAGACCCCAGAAAGAACAGGCTGGTGTGCGTGGGGTGAGTGAACCCCCCCTAACTCCCAACGATTTGGGAGCCCCAGGCCAGGAAAGAGGAAGTGGCTCCTTGCCTTTGTTCTGCAGCGCAAAGATGGAGCTGCCAGCCCCTGCCAGGCAGAGCAAAGGGACTGAATCGCTTTTCCTGGGTGAGAGGAAGCAGCAGAGAGCCTGCCCGGCATCGTCCCATCCAAGCCTGGCTGCCGTGGGAAGCGGGGGGTGGTGGTGGGGGGTTCCCCGGTTGGGCTGCGTGAAGTCGCTGCAGACAGGGAAGCTTGTCCATCTCCTTACCTCCCGCTCCGTAAGCTTCTGCCAGCAGCATGTTGCTGACAAGGACCGTGCGCACCCAGGCCAGCAGCATCGTCGCCCGGGCCGCCCTGCAGGTGGATGCACAGCCCGTGTCCCGAGCGCTGGCGGCCGGCGGTGTGCGTCGGCCCAGCCCTGCAGGCGGACCTGCCCGGTGGCTGGCGGCTGGTAAACAGCCTCTCTTTAGAACTGGGAGCTTCCCCAGCCAGCTCACTGCAGCGGCGCCCAGAGGCGCCCTCTGGGTCCTAAGCTCCGTGTCGACCCAGCCCAGCCCAGCGTGTGTG
>NW_022103926.1:6407451-6409998 GCF_000313985.2 Echinops telfairi
TCTTGGGGAGGATTTCCCTGGTAGGCAAAGAGCAAACCTTTCTTATTCATTCCTGGGTGACGGTAAAAGGGGGAGCAGGGCTTTTTAGTGCTCTGGTGGCACAGTGGGTTAAGCATTGGGCAGCCCTCCACACACACCCTTCTGTAATGATTACAGGTGGGAGGCCCTGTGGGACCACTGCTCCGCCCTCTTGGCTTTGGATTCTGGTTCGATGGTTAATACCTGTTTATAAGCACTGACAGCTTTGTTGTTGTTAACAGTGTCACTGCCAGTCTGTTCATTTGGAAGTTGGCCTGTGAAGTGGCACCTATCTTGTATATTGTAGTTGAAAGGAATTGTAACAAACTCTTTCTACCGGCCCTGACCTCAATAGAGGAAGCTCAGGCAAACGTTTGATTTTTTTTCCCCTGAGCCCCGTGGGAAGTCCATTGGCAGTCATTTATGTCCATTATTAAAGCTGGCCACATCATGAGGCATGGGCCTTTTGGACGGGGACGGGAGGGTCGGTTCAAGTGCCCAGGCAGCCTCAGTGAACCACGAGGCGGGTGACTCACCACAAGTACCTCGTGACTCAGGCAGATCCCAGAATAGCAATGGAGAGTCTGTTTGAATCTGGATTTACATTTTGCAGACAGTAATTTAGGGAGACGGGAGAGAAAGAAAACAACTTGATTACACTTCTAAAGCTTTTTGTATTATTAAGGAAGAAAGCTAATGGCAGCCCAACCCACCTGAGTTGAGTTTGAACTTGCTGGACCCCGATTTCAAACACGGGAGGGACGGAGAAAGAATATCGAAAGTTCATCGTTTGAAAGAGTTTGCTGACAGTGGCTTGATGTCTTTCATCCATTTATAAGATCCACTGCTCTGTCGTTGCAGCCGCTCCCAGGTCTCCACACAACCCTCTGATCCTCTGACTCCTGAGTTGATTGACGCTGAGACCTGCACTACACACACGGCGAGAGAAACGTTATTGTGAAACGTTTTGCCATGATAGTCGAGATACAAGTTTCTTCCTGCATCTCCAACATCTCAATAGCATATTCTGAAAAGGCGATAATCAAGAATAACCATGACTTTTTAACAAAATACCAGCACCGAAGGTGGGATCACAATAACTAGGCCTTCGGGTGGGAAGGACAACTCGGTCAGTGTCACACAGGCAGGCTCTGTGAGACTCTCTCACTTCCACCACCACCAACCCCGAGCTGTCACACAGTGGGGAAGCCTGGATTCAGCAGAGCTAAGTGAGGAAGTGGGGTGTCTAGGATCGGAGGGTCCAGCCTTCAGCCCCCTCTCATCTTCTCTGTTCTGCCTGGGATGATATGCCAAAATTATAAAATTAAACAATTGTAACATAATTATCTAGGAGCCTGCAGGAAAAAAAGACGAGGCTCTTTGCTTCTGTAAATATGAACAGCCTCAGAATGCCTAGGGGTCAGTTCGACTCAGCCCTATGGAGTCAGAATCAACTGGCTGAGCACGTGTAACATTACCTAAAACAGTCTTTTGAACCCTCTAGTTGTACAAATACTTCTGAGGACCTACTCCATGTCAGCTGCAATTCTAGCTACTGGGAACGCAGCTGAGAATCCCTGCCCCCATGGAGCTTATACCCTAGTAGCAATGGGTGGCATTTTACCTGCTAAAGAAAGCTTGCATATTTTTCAGGATATTTCTATAAGCAACGAGCTGAGGGAAAGGGCTCTTTGCATCTGTTTTCCTTGAGGGTCCCTTTCTGCTGCTGCAAGAGTATACGAGGTGCGTTTTGTTTCATCGTAGAAAATCTATGGGCTTGAAGAAATCATAGCTGCAGTTTTAAATTTTAGAGCAGCAGGGAGCGCTTTGGAGCTAAAGCCTCTGCACCTAATCAATTGATTTAACATGCGGGGGAACCCTTAATTCCTCTGGGACTTCTGCTGAACTAACTTGCTGGCCCCTTCCATTACAATGGAAACAGGCTCTCCACAGGCCAGCGTTGACCCGTGCCATTATCAGATGCTCGCGTGCCCACACGGGTGCGGGTATCTCCCCTCAGTGCCCAGCTCTTCTTCCTCTGTGACTGTCATCTGGTTTTTCTACGAGACCACTCTTTTCTCCAACACACACCTTAAAATCTTCTCATGCTCAAAAAAAAAAAAAAATTAAAAAAAAAAATCTTCTCATGCTCTGCCACCAAGTCAGTGATGGCACCTAGTGGCCCCCAGTGAGTTTCTGAGATGGCCACTGGTTAAGCTGTTTACGGGAGTAGAAAGCCCAATCTTTCTCCCTTGGAGCGGCTGGTGCTTTCCAACAGCAGACCGACCGTGGGGACCACCAGGGCTCCCTGGTCCCGACAGCAAAGCCTTATTTTACACCACACACTTCCATCGGGAACAGCACTACCTGAAAAGACAAAAAAAGATTTAAAGTAAGATTTGCTTTCCTGATCATCGTCTTGGCCTTTTCTCCCCCATAACTAAGACTCCCATCTGCGGATCCGAGTGTTGTCCGCTTTTGAGGAAGATGAGCCCAGGAAGTGGGATCCTTGCCTTGATTGGCTGCTGA
>NW_022103926.1:6412856-6416965 GCF_000313985.2 Echinops telfairi
GAAAGCAAATGTTTTGAGAATGATGAGGGCAACAAATGTACAAATGTGCTGGACACAATGGATGGACGGATGGATTGTGATAAGAGTTGTGGAGCCCCCAATAAAATGATTAATAAGTAAATAAATAAAAGAGAACCTATAAAAAAATTATACTCTTGTAAAGGCAAAGCGACAGTCCTACCCTGCCCTGTAGGGTCACTATGATCAGAATCGACTCAGTGACAGCGAGCGTTGTAACATCCCCAAAGACCACGGAGTAAAGCGTGGTCCTCATGCTTTCCCGTTTCAGGGATGTTTGCCTGTTTGCCTAGTATTCATAGAGACAGAATACCCAAAACTGAACTCAAACTCTCTGAGACAGGATTGGCTGGGGGTCAGCCAATAAGAAAGGCATACACTGTTAAAAAGACTTAAGACGCCTTTCAATCAACAAGAGGTCCAAGGTGTTGAGAAACATCTTTGGAGTAAGCGCTAAGGAGATGGCTCCAGCATTTCTGCCCCTACGTGGAAGCACTCCCTGACAACGTGCCGAGAGACATTGTGGTGGATAATTACAAACTGAGCAGAGTATCTCTTGCTTTTGTTTTTAATTGACAAAGCTTGTAAAGGAAATAATATTTTGGTCAAAATATCTGAGGCTGAAGCCATTTCTTGGAAAGTAGGGCCTTCGGCGAGTTGGGTTATTTCGTGTGTGCTGGGTACATACGTGTTTAAGAAATGTTTGAAATAAAGGGGGAAATTAGAATATTGTGGAAAGCAAGTGTGGTAGTTACATTATCTTTTGTCAACTTGAGACTATTAAGCGTGAAGGGTGGAGTTTCAGCTGTCAATCAGGTCACAGTTTGATAAGCTTATTTGGGGGTGTGAAGGAGATAAATAGCTCGCTGGAGCCGAGAGACACATTCACCCCCCGTGAGACATTCCTGCTGACAAGACACATGGAGCTACACTAGAGCCCTGGAGCTGAAGAACTGTTTCCACTGCCACTGGATCCACAAAACTTTCTACTCACTGGCCTGTGATCTTCCTATATTTGGCATTATTGCATGGGTTTCTTGAGTCTGAAGAGGAAGTTATAGATTGGTATTGGACATATGGGCTAATACCAGACTTATGGATTTGATCTGGACTAGGCTGGGATATTTTCCCCATATACAGTTGTTCTTTTATATAAAGCTCTTTCTTATACACATGAGTATCTATGAATTTGTTTCTCTCGTCCACCCAGACTAACACAGAAAGAGTCTGAGATGTCTAGAGAGTAGAAAACTATTAAAGGCAGAGAGTAAAATAGCCACGACAGCTTGTGGATCCCAGGCTGCCTGGGAAGCAGGCTTTTCCAGACGAGGAGCTCCAGAAGCAGAGCCCTTGGGAATACCACTGGATTTGAGAACTCGCAAGAAGAGCAAGTTCTTGAGGAAGAGTGCATCTTGACTTCCAGGCTAGAGGTGGAGACGCAGCTTTCAGCTGAATGAAGCGGAGGAAATGCTAGAGACAACAAATTATCTTGTTGGTGAGACCCTGTTGTTGGCGTGCGAGGCAAATGACCCTAGCATGTGGAATCGTGGATGGTATAGCCATTCCGAGGCTTGGCTACTAACCAAAACCTAGTGGGGTCAAGCCCACCCCACTGGTGCTCAAACAAAAGGCCTGGTAAGCTACTTCCAAAATAACAGCCATTGAACACCCTCCGGAGGACAGTCCTATCCCAAAGCACCCGGGGTCACCGCGAGTCAACCGACAACCTCCCTCGGAAGGGAATCTCCATAGACTACCTCTGCAGCTTTAAAAGCTTGTCAGCCCTCGGTCCCTATCTAGCCCTGACTCTTCCGCAGGAAAAGCAATGTGTCCAGTAGGCGAGAAGCCTGCTTCAGTCTGATGTAGGGTAAGGGCCTTCGCCTCTGAAACCCTCCGTTTCCCAGCCTCCCGTGACTGTGGGTCCCAGCACAGGCACCGGCGCCAGGACTGAAGTCACAGCATTGTCGCTTGCAAGCTGGGTCGCCTGAGGCCAGCGCTATGACTCAATTTCCTGCTGGGGAGAAGAGGGGGAGATGCAGGAAAACGCTCTGGATGTGTCTGCAGTCGTAAGGAAGCCTAGGCCAGACTAGGACATGCAACAACAAAGTTAGCAAAGAGGACGAGTTCGGGGAGTTGGCTCCTGGCTTGAGAAGGGGAGGAGATGGTTTGGGGGAGGCCGAAAGGTACAGCCATCAGAGGCTGGGTGACCACCAGTGGAGGGTGTGTCAGAGAAGCCAGGGGCTAGAGAGCCCGTCGGGGAGGAAGGGGAGTGGGCAGCATTGTCAAATGCCACCAGGGGCGTCAAGTACAATAACTCAAAAGAAGCCATTTGTTTTAGCAAAAGGTGGCCCCTGACAACCTTGTTGGGAGAAATGGTGGCGTTGAAGGGACAGTTAAAGTGTATGGCTGTGGTCATGGAGGGAGTACAGCTCAGAACAGGACAGGCCTGGAAAGGGACCCAATACACTGGTTCTGAAGACCCACTGGCTTTTGACATTCTGAGTGATTGAGCACCATGCTGACTGGCCAGTGCCCATGCTGGTTTAAGAAGGTGAGTTGGTTGGAGGACAGATAATGGATTTGATCTTGGTGGTTTTCATTTGGACACCTGGGCAACGTGTGCCCAGGAAACCGTTTGATAGAAATCAACTGACTAGAGAGAAAAAAAAAAATCCGCGTAAGATTCTAATGAGCCGGATGGGGTAGGCGATCCGAGAAGAACAGGTGAGCTGGCAAGAAGGCACAAAGGGGTTCTAGCTTGTAAGGAACATTGAAAGACACAGGGACATGCAAGCGTAGAGGCCAGACATTCCAAGCAGTCAGGGGCAGGGACAGGTAAAAGAAGACGCAGGTAAGACACATGGGGTGATTGGCATTGGCCAGCAGCCACATGACCAGTTAACAGCGTGGGTTATCACTGTTAGGAACACCCACTACTGCCCTCCTGTTTGTTGTCTTCATGCAGGTGTTTGGCACGCATTACTTTTAATTCCTCATCCACAGGTGGAGTTCGCATCCGTATTTATGTAAACATCACGCAAATCATATGTGAGCCTGACAAATAGATGTGAGAAACAAGTGGCTGGGAAAATGCTGCTCTTGCTTCGTGGTCTTGCTCCTGCCTTCGGCTGATGCTTACTCTCGCGGTCCGCTATGGGGCGCCTTCTGTCAAGGACTGGCTCTCCTGTATCACCTCGGTTTCCATCTGGATGGCTTTCCCATCCTGCCTGCCAGGAGACTGTTCTAGAAACTTCTTCCACCTGTCTCTTCCAAGACCTGACATCACCTTTTGAAGCATGACTATGTCAGGAAATTCCAAGAAGCGGTATCGTGGGTATCCGTCTGCCTCTGTGGTGCATGGAATTGGACCCTATCCCACCCAAACAAATAGGTGTGGTCAATCCTAACTCCTATGCCTGTGGTTATGATCCCCTTTGGAAATTGTTTTATTAAGTCAATGAGGTAGGGTCGGTGGAAGGTATGTCTGCAGTCAATCTCTGACAAGATACAGAAGGAGCACGTTACAGAAAACCTGGAGAGGGGAGCTAGATGCCAAGCAGCATGGAGGGCTAGTAAGACCTCGCTAGGGCTAGTATCCCAAGTTTGGATTTCTAGCCTTCTAAACTGTGCGAAACAAACAAACAAACAAAAATCTGTTTATTTTATGTTAAAGGATCTGTGGTAGTTAAATAATCTGGTGTCAATTTGAGGATGAAGAGTGAAGGGGTGGAGTTTAGCCTGTCAATCAGATCGCAGCTTGATGACTTCATTTGGAGGCGCTAAGCGGGAGATAAATAGCTCACTGGAGGCGAGACGCACTCAGACTCCCTGCAAGACATCCCTGAGGAGAAGCCACGTGGTCCTACCCTGAAGCAACTAGAGCCCTGGGAGCTAGAGAAGCCACGTGGAGACCCTGCCGGGGCTGAGATTCTTACACGGCCACAGGATTGTGCTAGTCTGGGTACTTTAGAGAAACAAATCCACAGAAACTTATGTATAAGAGAGAGTTTTATGTAAAGGTTAAGTGCGCATCAAGAAAACATCCCAACCCAGTGCTGCCCAAGCCCACAAGTCCAACATTCACCCATTAA
>NW_022103926.1:6418151-6426905 GCF_000313985.2 Echinops telfairi
TACAGTATGAGCCAATCAGTGGCAGTAATGACAGAGCATGCGTTGTTGAGCAAAAACCGCGATAGAGTGAAGCCGCGGAAGTCGAAGCGCGAAGTGGCGAGGGTTCACTGTATATATATATAGGAGTGTCTCCCAGGATTTGTTTCTCTAGTCTACCCGGACTAACACGGCATCACTAGAGAGCTAAGACAGCTCCCCCTGTTGTTGCCAGTTGCCATAGGGTCTGCGCTCATTGACGGCAGTGGCCATCTGTGGCCAGACTAGAGCTGCTCCCTCGGGTGTTCAAGACGGGGACCTTTGGGAAGCAGATCGCAAGCCCTGTCTCCCAAGGCACCTCTGAATGGGTTAGAACGGCCAACCTGTTGGCTAGTGGTCAAGCGCTTAACTGTTTGTGTCTTCCAGGGACCAGCCCCCATTGCAGTTAAATGGAAAAAGGAAAGAAAGAAAAGCCTCAAACAAGATTACAGAAGGATAATGCCTTTGTGGAAATGCCAGGACCAGAGGAATCCCTGTCCTATTACTACGAGGCACAACCATGAGATCTGATCGCTGCCCTCCTCACCCTGGGCGAAGGCCAAACCCACAAACACAGCCCTCGAGTTGATTCCAACTCATAACGTCCCTATGGCCCTGGATAGACCTGCCCCACTAACCTTCCAGGGCTGTGATCTTTACGAAAGCCAACTGCACAAGGCTGTCTTTCTCCATAGAGAGCAAGTGCCTTCCAATCACTGACCTTACAGTTGGTAACTGCGTGCTCAACCAGTGAATCCTTAGGGCTCCTTTGTGAATGAAGGCCAGGTGGCAGAAATGAGCAGTGCCCCCACCTCTCCCCTTGCAACATAAGCCTACTGAGACTGGCCCGGGTAAGCCCCTAAATTCAGTCAGTGGCGGTTAAGTACCAGCTTCAAAGGCACAGTGTGGTCCTGAGGCTATGCTACCTGGAGCTTTCTTCCCGGTTTACCTGAATAGCTCAGTGGGAAGCCGGCCAGCGCAGTGAAGTGGTTCTGAAGCCCTCCGCCGCACTGGCAGCAGCTCCTCCACTAGAAGCAGGAACACTGCCACATCCAGCCGGGCTGTGGCCAGCCACCCAGGCACTTCCACTTTCCAGGATCCTGTCCTCTCCCAGCTTGAGTGGCTGAACTTTCGTCACCTTCACGAGTCGTCAGATGATGAGCAAGCCTCTCTGTTCCTAGAGTGGCTCTGGCCTCCGTCTCAGCCTGCTTTCGGCCTCTGAGTTTCAGCTGTGAGTGGAAAAGGCCACTCCAACGAACGTTAGGTTTGCTAGCACACGGAGCGTATTTACAAGAATGCCTCCCAGACGGTAAGAGATGTAGGAGGATTGGCTTCATCTATTATGATGACATGTAAAAAGCCAAGATGTCACTCTGAGGAAGAAGATGTGCCTGGCCCAGGCCACGGAGTTTTTTCCCGTTGCCTCCTGCACACGTGAAAACTCCACTCAGTAAGAAAGGCTGCAGGGGAATCCATGAATTTGAACTACACTGCCTACGGCCTCAAACTTTTTAAACAGGGGGCCAGTTCACTGTCCCTCAGACCCGTTGGAGGGCCGGACCATAGTTTTTTTAAAAAACTATGAACAAATTCCCATGCACACTGCACATATCTTATTTTGAAGTCAAAAATCAAATGGGACAAAAGCACCCAGCGGGCTGGATAAATGTCCTCGGTGGGCCACATGTGGCCCGAGGGCCGTAGTTTGAGGACGCCTGGCTGTGCAACAGAACACTGGACACACCAGGGGCTGCCAGAAGAAGAACCAGATCTGTTTGGGAAGAAGTTCAGGGTGCTCCTCAGACGTGAGGATGGCAAGACTTGGTCTCTCAGGCTTTGGGATGTGTTTTCAGAAGGGAACAGTCCCTGGAGCAGGTCAGGATGCTTGGTGAAGTCCAGGGGCAGTGGGAAGGAGGAAAACCCAGGAATGATGGTGAGGAGGGCACCGCACTGGGCAGTGTCTGGTTCTCTTGTACATCCGGTCGCTATGGGTCGGAACCAACTCAAAGACACCTGAACAGTAGGATTACTATCACCACTATCCTCTAAGATTGAAAAACACACAAACACCAGAGCCTAGCTGACCCTCTGATTTTGTTCTTGTTGACGTGCGTTGGCTCCAGTGTAATGATCTGGAAATAGCATTTAAAATAGTTGCCTTCTGTGGAAAAACAAGAAAGCCCGCGCTGTCTGAGATGAGGCAGCAGGAAGATGGAGAAGCTTCCAAGTGCCAGTGATGGGAGCCTTGGTGTTGATCGGCGAGATAGGACTGGGTGAGGGGACAGAGAATTCAAAGCCTTCTGGGCAGAGAAAGCTACCCGTGCAGAGGTGCTAAGGCAGTGTGATGACTTGAAGCATGCCTGTGTCAGGGGACAAAAAGGACTCCAATCTCAAACACAATTTAAGGAGAGATTTATTAACCTCAAAGGGACAAAGACGCACATCCTCTGTGCGTGGGAGGCCATCAGCACGAGGCCAGAATGGCATCAGAGGTCACAGCCGGCATGCAGGTTAAGTAAGGCTTGGAACAAAGGAAACTCACCAATTCATGATTGGTGGCCGATCAATACATCACCATTACAGGTGGGACTGACTACAGGAGCCCGGACAGGACATTATGATGGGGACACAGACATTATGTTTACAAGATTGGTCCAGGGCCTTCCAACTCATGACTATGTGACTCCCTGTGCTGTCCCAGTACCTCCATCAGGGACACACCTAGACAAGCTCCTGAGAGACTGCCCCTCACTGGGCTGTCTAGAGAGGGGTGGAAGTACTCTACTTTCCATGGTACTCCAAGGCTCCCCATTTGTTCCCCCTCCACTCCCCGCCCACTGTCCCTCATGAACCCTTGATAAATTACAGATTATTTTTTCCATATCTTATATCATCCTCCGTCGCCCCTCCCCCACTTTCCCGTTATTCATCCCCCTGGGAGGGGGTTCTATTTGATCCTTTATATCGATGATCTATATTCTTGATTAATGATAAGAATTCAATATATATATATTAAAAAAAGAATTCAACATATATGAATTGTGATAAGAGTTGTATGAGCCCCCAAGAAAATGATTTTTTTTAATGTTTTGGAAATGTTGATGGCAACATATGTAAAGATGTGCTTGATACAACTGGTGTATGGAATGTTATAAGAGCTGTAAGAGGCCCAATAAAACGATTTATTTAAAAGGAAAAAAGAAAAGAATTCAACGGTGGCTTAAATCTGCATGGGGATCCTGCAAATGGATTTTGGACTGTCACTCTTAGCCTTTTGACAATGGAGATGCTCAGAATTTAAGCTCTAATACAGGCCCACCCTTCTAGATATGTACTGTAAATCCTAACCTCTAGGCCTGGGGCTTTAATCCCATTTGGGAGTGGGTTCTCTTTTGGTGGATGAGATCAGAATACCGTATGCTGTATTGAGTCAATCTCATATAAGATAAAAAGGACAATATTAGGATAAGCCCAGAGAGGTAGAGATAGATACTGTGGGAGTTACATCATTTCAGGTCAATTTGAAGATATATAAAAGTGTAAGGGTGGTATCTGAGGGGGCCTCCTTGTGGGCGTGGCCTTCTCATCAGGAGGACGCTGGGCACCTGCCCTTCTCTCTCTGCCTTCACCCTCCTGCTGAGTGACCCTGGTGGCTGCCAGAGCCACTGCCACTGGATCCACACGACTTTGCACCCACCGGCCTGTGATCTTCCTGCATTCTGCGTCACTGCACATGGTTACGTGAGTCTGAAGAGGGATTGATGGACTAGTATCAGACTGATGGACTTGAGTTGGACTGGGCTGGGATGTTTTCTCAATATATAATTACTTCTTGATCTAAAGCTCATCTATATCCCTCTGGATTTTGTTTCTCTAGTCAACCCGGACTAACACGGATCTCCAAGCAACCAGGAAACAGAAGCTAAAGAGCCAAGAACCTTCTTGAAGAGCTGATGGTGAAAGAAAGCTTCCCCCACTAGTTTCCTAAATTGAGAGAGAATACACTTCTTTTTGTTAAAACCACTGCCCTGTGGTATTTGTTATAACAGCACTGGAGAACTAAGACAGTGTGTGTTGGATCATGAACAGAGGTTTGGTATGTGGCTAGGGACTGAAGGTGAGATGGGAACTGAAAACTCAAATCCACACTGTTAGTCTGGGAAGACTAGAGAAATCCAGAGACATTCATACGTGCATAAGAAAGAGCTTTATATACAAGAACAATGGAATACTGAGAAAACATCAGCCCAGTCCAGATCAAGTCCATAAGTCCGATGTTAGCCCATATGTTCGATACCAATCTATAAAGTCCTCTTCAGACTCACAAAACACATGCAATGACGCCAAATGCAGGAAGATCACAGGCCAGGGGGTGGAAAGTCTTGTGGGTCCAGTGGTGGTGGAAGCATCTCAGCACTGGTGTGGGTCTCCACGTAGTTCCTCCAGCCCTAGGGCTCTGGCTGCATCAGCGTAGCTCCATCAGGCTCCTCTTCAGTAATGTCTCCCAGGAAGTGAGTGTATCTGCCCTCCAGTGAGCTATTTATCTCTGTGGTGCCTCCAAATGAGGTCATCAAGCTGAGGCCTGATTGACAGGCTAGACTCCACCCCCTCACAAGTTGACACCAGACGATGTAACTGTCACACCCACCCGCTGCCATCAGGAGCGTCCACCCCTGGCGGCCCCACAGGACAAAGCCTTGTGGGTGCTGAGCTTGTCAGCCTTCACAGGACCCGACGGCTTCGCTTTCCTCCCGCAATTGAACTGCTGACCTTGAGGATGCGGTGGACACTTCTGGCCACCAGGGCTTCTTGGGATGGGAACTGAGTGGTAAAAAATGAGTCTGCAGAGAGAAGGGCACCGTCTTCTGATTTCAGCATGTATTTCCACCAGTAAGACACAGGTGCAACTGGGGAGCTGCTATCAGGGGCTCAAGTGGGAAGAGAATGCTTTTGAAAGGATGGTGGCGGCATATGTGCAAATGTGCCTGACACACTGGATGAACGTATGGATGGTGGTAAGAGATGTAAGAGCCCCCAATAAAAGTATTTTTTTAAAAGTCGACACAGGCGCATTTAAAACCAGCGTGAACTTCATCACAACAAAATGCATGGATGCTCTACTTTTCGATTTAAGATGTAATTTACATACTGTAAAGGTCACCATTTTAAAAGGGCAGCATTAACCCAAGGACAAAGTTCAGGAGGGTTAAGAAAGGAGAAGGAACGGAAACAGGAACTGGAGAGGAAGTGGGATGTGTGACGTTACATTGTGAGGACTGCCATCAATGACATGAATCAAAAAGTGTATGAATTGTTGAACGGACAACTGATGTGCTCTGTAAACTGTCACCCAATTCATTAAAAAAAATCTTGTTGTTTGTTTGGAATGCACCAGTTTAAAGTGTACAAAGCAATGTTTTTCAGTATATTCACAGGGTTGGATAACCATGGCCATTATTAATCCAGGACATGTCCATCATCCCCCAAAGAAACCCAATGTCTCCCTACCCCACCTCCCTAAACCAAACCAAACTCACTGCCATCGCAGCAATTCTAACCCATAGCGCCCCTACAGGCCAAGGTAGAATTGCCCCTGTGAGTTTATGAAACCGTTTGTTCACTCTTTACAGGAATAGAAAGCCTCACCTTTCTCCCATAGAGCTGGCTGGCTGGTGGATTCTAACTGCTGACCTTGTGATTAGCAGCCCTACCCTGTGCCATCTCATTTATAGTGACTTCCATAGGTTTTCTGGGGTGGTAAATCTTTACCGGAGCAGACAGGTTCATTTTTCTCCTGAAGAATGGTGGGTGGATTTGAGCCACCAACCTTGCAGTTAGCATTGCAATGCTTGCCCTTGTCCCTAACAAACAAATAAACACTCACTGCCAGCAAGCTGACTCCACCTCACAGTGACCACATAGAACAAAGTAGAGCTGCCACTGTGGGCTTCCAAGACTGTCCATCTCTACAGGAGTAAAAAGCCTCAACTTTCCCCCTTGGAGCAGCTACTGGTTTTTTGTGGGTTTTTTTAACATTTTATTAGGGGCTCATACAACTGTTATCGCAATCCATACACACATCAATTGTGTAAAGCGCATTTGTACTTCTTTCTCAAAACATTTTCTCTCCACTTAAACCCCCGACATTAGGTCCTCATTTTTCCCCTCCCTCCCCGCTCCCCCCTCCCTCATGAGCCCTTGGTAGTTTATAAATGGGTATTTTGTCATATCTTGCCCTGTCCGACGTCTCCCTTCACCCACTTTTCGGTTGTCTGTCCCCCAGGGAGGAGGTCACACACAGTTCCATGTAATCGGTTCGCAGCTAGTGGTTTCAAACTGCTGAACTTATGATTCGCAGCCCAACGTTCAAGCCACTATGGCACCAGGACTCCCGCCTGAGGCCCTTGTTGCTGCTGTTAGGTGTTGTTGAGTCCGTTCATAGCGAATGCAACAGGACAAAGCACCTCCCGGTCCGGTGCCACTCTCACCAGTGTTGTGTTTGAGCCCATGGTGGCAGCCACGGTGTCCATCTTCCTCATTGAGCGTCTTCCTCTCTCTCGCTGCCCCGCCACTTCACCAAGAATGATGTCCTTCTCCAGGGACTAGTCTCTCCTGACAACGTGCCCCGAACGTGTGAAGAGGAAGTCTCCCCATGCTGGCCTCTAAGGAGCATTCTGCCTGTTCTTCTTCCAATACCGATCCCTTTGTCCTTTTGGCCGTCCATGGTACTTTCAAGATTTGGGGCCAGCCCCATAATTCAAATACAAGAACGCTTCTCCAGGCTGCCTGATCCAATGGCCAGCTTTCACATGCAAATGAGGTGACTGGCTGAAGTACCCCGGCTTGGCCAGGGGTGCGCAATGTAGCATCTTTGCTTTCCCACACTTGAAAGAAGTCTTGTGCAGCAGATTGACCCAGGGCAGTGCATCCTTTGATTTCTCGACTGCTGCTTCTGTAAGCATCGATGGCAGGTCCAAACAGGAGGAAATCCTTCACACCTTCAATCTTTTCCCAGTTATCATGATATCTTATCACCTATTGAACCAGTTGACTGAGTTGAAATCAGCGGGGTCCAGCTTAGAGATGGCAGCTGTCATGGGTCAAATTTTTGTCCCCCAACCTGGCAACTTGACTGGGTCATGATTTTCCAGGGGGTTGACAGTTATGTCAGGACTGAAGTGATGTGACTTGGCAGTTGTATAATAATGTGTTAGCCCCCAGGCCGTGATCTGATATGCTCAGCCAATCGGTGGTAAGGGGACTGGGGTGGGATGTAACACCTGCACTCAGGTCACAACCCTGATCCAGATGTAAGGGAATGTCTCGGGGGGTGGGGGAGTGGGGGTGGCCTACATCTTATTTATTTATTTATTTATTTATGGGGGGGGGGGTTCTACATCTTATAAAAGATAAAATGAGAGAGAAACATGCAGAAAGGAAGGACCTGAGGACTACCAAGAAGGCAGAATGGAGAAGGAATTATCTCCTTTAGCCCTGGGGTCCCTGTGCTGACAACCTCCTAGACCCAGAGGAAGATTTATGCCTGGACACATGGAGACCTCCGAGGAATGCCGGGCTCCCACAGAGAAAAAGCCTTCCCCTAAACTCTAGCCTCCTGAACTGTGAGCAGACACACGTCTGTTTGTTACCGCCATCTACTTGTGGTGTTTCTGGTGTAGCAGCCCTAGAGAACCAAGACAGTGGCCAAGCTTACCACTTCAGATGTGTGGCTGCGCCTTCCAGGCCAGGGTTCAGGTGCAATTTTTTCTGTTCCAGTTAGCATTATGGATCACCACATTTTAAAACGTTAGGTCTGTTCGGTATTTTGCCTGATGGAATCGGTTTAAAACCTGAACATAAGTTTTCCCATTTCTCTATATGTTTGCCAACACTTATTGGTTTCCTGTTTTTCTTTTTAAAATAGTAGCCATCTTAGTGGGAGTGAAGCAGTGTATCTTTATGTTTTCTATGGCAATTCCCTAAGGATGAATGAAGGAGCCCTGGTGGCACAGTGGTGAAGTGGTGGGCTGCGAAGTACAAGGTCAGAGGATCGAACTCACCAGCTTCTCCACTGGAGAAGATGAAGCTTTCTGCTCCCGGAAAGTGTGAGTCTCAGGAACTCTAGGGAGCAGTTCTACTCTATTCTGTCGAATTAACAGAAGTTAGAATAGACTGGATGGCAGTGAGTTAACGACCATCTACCAGAGCACTGATGCTCCGCTGTTAGCTGGCAGGTCAGCAGCTCGAATCCACCAGCCGCCGGTCGCAGAAACATGTGATGGGCTGTTCCCATGTGATAGGCTGTTCCCATGAGATGACAGCTGGAAACCCCTTGAGGCAGTTCTGGTCGACACTGTACAGTCGCTGTGAGCGAGAACTCACAATTCAGTAGCAATGCAATGACTACTGACTTTTGAGCATTTTTTTTTTCATGAGCTTATTGACATTGGTAGGAGAGGGCTTCAAAAATGTTATGGAAAGAAGCTGGAAAAAATCTGGGGCTAGAATGATGAGGGCAATAAATGTACAAATGTGCTTGACACAATGAATGGATGGATGGATGGATTATGATGAGAATTGGACAAGTCCCCAATAAAATGATTTTTTAAAAATCTGGAGCCCTGAAGAAACTCTCCCCTCTAGGACTGAACTGTTAAGGGAGCCTGTGAGCAGGCTGAAATGCTTGCTAGGTGACCACCTGGATCCACTTGTTGAGTGGAAGTGGGAGAAATGCAGCAA
>NW_022103926.1:6428808-6429270 GCF_000313985.2 Echinops telfairi
GATTTTTTAAAGAGTTACGTAATCATTGCCACAATCGATTTTGCAACATTTTGTTCATTCTCGTATCCATTGTTATTAGCGTCTCCTGTGTCCCTACCCCCTCACCCCCATCCCTCCCTACACCCAACCTCCCTTGTCCTCACCCCAGGGAGCCATTGATCTAGTTGCTGTCTCTGTAAGTTTACCTATCCTGGATTTCATATAAAGAACACCATAAAGAAAAGGAGAGACAACAAAACCAGCAACAACAAGAAAATGAAACACAGGACCATCTCCTTCCGAAGAAAGTAGAAAGTGATAAAAACTCGAACAAGTTTAAAATGGTCAAAAAAGGAAAACAAGTGGTGAGATGTTAAATTTAAAGTGAAGTGTGTCTGTAGGCATCCCCTTTGCGATTCACCCCGCCGGTGGACAAGATGTTCTCACCCTGTGCGACGCTCTGAGGGAATTCAAGAGGCTTCA
>NW_022103926.1:6431578-6432103 GCF_000313985.2 Echinops telfairi
CCTTCTTCCTTGGCCTGGAAGCTTCCATGAAGCCTGTTCCCCAGGCGTGTCCCTGGTGGTATTTGGAATATCAGTGGCATAGCTTAGCAGCACACCAACACACAAGCCACCACAGCAGGACAAACGGATAGACAAGTGGGGAGAATGCAAACCTCTCAGTATCTTTCCTAAGCGAGGGTTTGAGTTCCCTCTTGCCTGTTTGGTAAATCGAGTTGATTTTGTTCTTCCCCATTCTAGATGCCGTGCCCATTTCACTAAAGTCTTTGCTAGGTTTTTTGGTTTGTTCTGGTTTCTTGTTTTTATTAAAAGATCATTTTATTGGGGGCTCTTACAACTATTATAACAATCCATCCATCAATTGTATCAGGCATAGTTGTACATATGTTGCCATCATTCTCTTCTACACATTTACTTTCCTTAATGAGACCCACTTAAAACTGAATTCTGTGGATCATTTGATGCACAGGGTTGGAAGGTGGATGGTCTCCTATTTCCTTTCGCACCCCACGACGAAGACCCCAGTTT
>NW_022103926.1:6433336-6434435 GCF_000313985.2 Echinops telfairi
AGATGGAGGAGGACTTTGTGGATTGGTGTTGGACATACGGGTTAATGGGTTAATGTTGGACTTGTGGGCTTGGGCAGCACTGGGTTGGGATATTTTCTTGATGTGCACTTAACCTTTATAGAAAACTCTCTCTTAAACTTACCTGGCAGGGGAGATACCATGATCATGAAGGTGGTTTTCCCAGGGAGAGGCTCACCCATTGCACTCCAGATGTGTTGACCCCTGCGATTTCCCCAAATGTGGGAAACTCGACTGCATAATTCATGGTAGTGGGGCCTGCATTCGCACTCTCCCCTGAAGAACAAAAACAAAAAACTCTCTCTTATACATGAATTTCTATGGATTTGTTTCTCTAATGTACCTAGACTAACACAGTCTAATGCATTTATTCTCCGCACCTACCTGCCCCTCGATCACATTTCTTAGTTTACTTATTTCTGATTTTTTTTAAAAAAACCTTTCTACAACCCGGTTTCCCAGAAGGTAGGCTGTGCTAGAGTGAATCTCTTCTAACTCTATCTGGCTACAGGCGTCAAAAGGAATGGGCTAGGAGGGAGGGACCAAAGAGGTGCTGATACCAAGGACTCAATAGAAAGCAAATGTCTAGAAAAGAATGATGACAACATATGCACAACTATGCTCGATACAATTGATGTATGGACTGTTAGAAGAGCTGTAACATGATCTTTTAATAAAAAAGAAGAATGGGCTGAAAATGGTTAGTAGCTAAAGGCAAATCCCCTTCTGTCCAATCCCAGGCCCACGAGCAGGGTAATCCCCCTCAAAACTGAACCCACCTACAAGGAGAGCGGGATTCTAATTTCCTTGCATCCTCGTCAATAATTTTTATTTTGTTGTGTTTTTCTCTTAGCCATCCACTTAAAACTGATCTTTGAGAACAGGCTTCTGTTTCTCTTTCGGCCACAGGAGTAGCCACGTGTCTTGTGTCTTTCCCTAACACACAAGGAAGGCGACCCAATTCAGAAGAAACCAGTCGGAAAACCAGGAACCAAGCCGGTTACTGCTGCCGTGCAGTGAGTTTCTCACGGCAGCCCCATGTGTACAGGGAGGGGCTGCTCCAGAGGCTTTTCTTGACTGA
>NW_022103926.1:6436453-6437748 GCF_000313985.2 Echinops telfairi
TCTTCTTCATGGAAAAATAAGACATCCCCTGAAAATAAGACCTAGCGCATCTTTGGGAGCAAAAATAATATGACACTGTCTTATTTTCGGGGAAACAGGGTATGTTGGATGACTACTTGCAAGCTGTGAAGATCCCAGGTACTATGCTTCAAATTAGGAGGTAGCTAGAAGCACTAAACATGATATTCGGCCAATTAACTGGTGGGTCCCATGAAACCATTACCCTCAACCTCCAAATCGCACGAGGTTTTTGGTTGCACATCAGCAGCTACTCTTGGTTATTGTAAATGTGTGTCAGCCAACCTATGCTAATTCAGCTTTTTACAGGGTACCACTTATTGACCGCAATGACAGCAAATGGCTGTGCGACCTGACCCTTAGCCAACATGGTATTTCTACCATAGTGAACGCTCCCCTTCCCGTCCCTCCCACCCCTGGTAACAGTAATAAGCTTTGTTCTCTCTACCTTCGCCTGTTTCTGTCTTTTTAAGTGGGATCAAATACTATTTGCCCTTTTGTGATGGACTTACTTCACTCGGCAGTCTGTCTTTCAGCGCTGTGTTGTAGCATGTATTAGGACTTCACTTTTCCTACTGACTGACAAGAATCCTGTTGTGTGTGCACGGCCCATTTTGTGTATCCATTTATCCGTGGATGATAGTCTTGGTTATCGTGAGTGATGCTGCAGTGAACATTGGTGCACACGTCTGTTGGAGTCTCTGCTTATACGTCTTTTGGGTAAATACCTAAATGTGGAATTGCTGGGTCATATGGTAGTTGGTAGTTCAATGTTGAGTTTTGGGGGGAAGCTGCCATACTGTTTTTCATAACCACTGTTAAATTTTGCGTTCCCACCAACAAATAGAGAAGGATTCTAATTTCCTCACCTGTTCATCAATAGTATTTATGTGGGTTTGTTCTCATCTTAGCCATCCTTTTAGAGGGTCGCATCTGATCAGCAGCCAATGATATTACAGGAAGAAGTCCAAGCTGCACTGAAGGCATTGGCAAAAAAACAAGCCTCCAGGAATGGGTGGAGTGCCCACTGAAATGTTTCCATAGACAAATGTCCCACGAAGGTGCTCAGGGTGGGGACAGAAGAGGCTGTCAGGCCCTACAACAGGCGTATGGTCACGGCTTTGTGCCCTACCTTGTGACATCTAACTACGGTTTATCTGAGAATACAGAGAGGGGGTTGCAATGGGCGAATTGACACACGTGTCTCAGTTGTTCGATGCAGAACTGATGATCTGCGCTATAAACCTTCACAACAAAAAGCTAAAAAGAGAGATGAG
>NW_022103926.1:6438845-6460374 GCF_000313985.2 Echinops telfairi
AGACCTGAGAACTAGAAAGGCGCGGCTCACCGAGCTATTTATCCCTCTGCCCTTCAATTAACCCCACATGTGTTTATCAGCCAGGTTGGCACAATAAACTACCTCACAGACTAACAGAGGTCCACAATCAACACTCATGGAAACAGTAATCAAGAAATCATCTGTCACAAAAGATCCCTTTAAAATGTTAAAAAACAAAACTAACGCTTTGAAGACTGAGGTACTCTTGACCCAGGGCATGGTATTTTCAATGACCTCGTAGGCGTGTAAAAGCTGGGTAATGAATAAGGAAGACTAAAGAAGAGTTCATGCCTTTGGGCGATGAGGTGGGCGAAGAATATCGACCATCCCATGACCTGCCAGAAGAGCAAACGTATCTTGTCCTGGAGGAAGTACAGCCAAAATGCTCCTTAGAAGCAGGGATGGTGAGACTTCATCTCACCTACTTTGGACACGTTGTCATGAGGGACCTGGAGAAGAACATTATGTTTGGTAAAGTCAGCCAAAAGGAGGAAGACCCTCAGTTAGATGGATTGACCCCGCGGCTGCAACAACGGGCGCAAACGTATCAACGACTGTGAGGATCAAGCCCCAAACCATTGCCGTGCAGTGGGTTCCAGCTCACAGCAGCCCTGCCTGCAGGAGAGACTAGAACGGCCTGACAGGGGTCCCCGGGCTGTCATCTTTATGGGAGCAGCCTGCCCCAGCTCTCTCCTGCAGACCGCCCAGCTTTCCGTTACAAGTTGAGCCCCTCACTGCTCTGCCATTAGGACATTAGACATGATGCCCACTGCCATCCCGTCAATCAGCTCATAGCCACCCTATAAAGTGTTTCCAAGACTTGGTATAGACAATCTGTATGGGGGCAGACAGCCTCATTTTTCTCCTGCAAAGCAGCTGGTGGGTTTGAACTGCTGACCTTGTGGTGAGCAGTCCACACCTAACTGGCAGCGACATGAAAGGAAAGGTGAATCCTTGTTCCTTCTTATCTACCCCTATTCAGGGTGGTTCGGAACGAGCGAAAGCTTAATAACTAAAGCGAAGAAGGGTGGGAGGATGGAGGAAGTGAGGGGCAGAAAATGCGAGGAGCGGGGACAGGAGAGTGAGAATGCCCAGCTCCTGGCGGGCAGCGGGGGCTGAGGAGGAGGCTTGGCCGACTACCCCCTGTGGTAGATGTGCCAGCTTTCACTTAACCCCCCTCTCTGATGGCCAGAGGAACCCTGCTGGCGCAGTGAGTTACGAGTAAGGCTGCTAACAGAAAGGTCAGTGGTTTGAACCTACCAGCCGCTGCTGGGGAATGAGATGAGGCTCTCTGCTCCCCAAGGAAGGATTTCTAGTCCCGGGAAACTCCTAAGGCAGCTCCACTCTGTCCTACAGGGCAGTGAGTTGGTCAGTGTTGTGTTGCGCCTGATCCCGAAGCTGGGTAATTATCTGAGCTCATCATTGATGGGGATGAAATCAAGGAAAACAGCCTGATGTGGGGAGCGAGAAGGGAGCCTCTTTAGGTGGGTAATTGGAGAGAAGGGAGCCCCCAGAGTCCTCGGTGATCCTGCAGAGGGAGCCATTGACTTCCGAAGCTGTGAACAAGGTGACCCCACGGAGCAGGAGGTGGGGAGGGCGGAGGCTCAGGGACTTTCTGTTCAAATAAGGCTTCCTGGCAACAAGGCCTTTGGGGGAGGAGAGGGCCAGGACAGGGTGGGAGGGTCGGCACCTCTTGTTTACTTGCACGATTGAGACTACTTGAAAATATTTTCCGAACCTGGGGTAAAGTGAGCCCGGGAGGGCCCTGCGTGGAGATGCTGGCAGGAATGAGGCTGGCCCTTCTCAGCCCTCCCGGGGGTTCTGCCTTTGCCCTTGACCCAGCTGGGCCTCTCCTCCTCCTGGCCATGTGGTGACACCCCACCTAGGGTGTGGGCAGGTAGCATCATTTATCCCATGCTGGTCTGGGCCTCTCCCCTCCTCTCCTTTGCTCCCACCCAATCCAGCCCCCACCCTGAGCCATGGGCTACCTGCCAAGGCCTTCTCCCCACCTGATGGCGGGCTGACTTTCCCAGCAGCCTCTACAGTGGACAGGTCTGCAGGACAGATAGGTGGCCCAGAAGAAACCACAGTGACCGAGTCCTGGGCTCTGGGGTGGCACAGTCCAGGACTGGAGACCTGCCTCTGCCTCTCCGCAGCTGGGTGACGTTGGCAGCGGCGTGCCCTCGCTGGGCCTCGGTGAGATTAAAACTGCGCCTACCTTCTAGGGTTGTGGAGGACGCCAGACTCCTAAGTTGGCCTGTCCTGGTGAGAGACCATCTGAGCTGAGCTTTGAAGGGTGACAAGGGTTAGGGACTTGCTAGGTAGGGGACACTGCCTATATGGATGGAGAGCTGGACATCAGCCAAAGAACAGCTTTTGAAAAATTAAACAGGAGCCCTGTTGCACCAGGGATTTGTGCTCCTTGGCACAGACCCCCAAACACTCAACAGCCCAAGACACAGTTCTGGCTCCAAAGAGGGTGTCCCTGAGGGACTGCCCCCTCCAGCGCCCACCACCCCAGGCTAGGACCTCTGCCCAACTGGCTGCCAGGCGGACGGGGCACAGCCTTACAGAGGGCAACAGACTCTTCCACGCAGGGAAAGGGGTGCTTTCCCCAGTGCGCCCACTCACAGAGGTACAAGTTTTATTCAGCATCCCCTAACCCCAGGCTGCCCTGTCCCTGAGGAAACTAGTTGGGGCAGATTCGTCTCTGAGATAAATATTGGGCCTTTTCTTTCACAGCAATTTAGCAAAAGATACAGACCCAGAGAGTAATCGGTCACTTGGCCCTGTCTCGCCCACCCCAGCGTCCAGCAGAGGGCAGCATTAGCTGTGGAAGAGGGGGGGGGCGCACTCAGGAAAGGGCAGGGCATTCGCCTTGACACCCATCCGCCTCCTTGTGGGAGAGGGTGTGACTGTGAGGTTTGCACCTTGGAAGGGCACCCACAGTGCAGTCCTGAATTCACCCCTCACTAGCACCTTAAAGAGCCCTGGTGGCGGAGTGGGTTAAGCACCGAGTCGCCAGCCCCAAGGTCAGCAGTTTGAACCCACTTGCTGTTCTTGGAAAGATTGGAAGTCTCATAAACCCATGGGGAAGAGCGTGTACACGTGTGTGTACGCGTACGTGTTATATGTTGGTTTAGCAGTCCCCCAGAAGAAAGCCCTGTCTTTCCCCCATGGAGCGGCTGCTGGATTCAAACTGCTGACCTATGGATTGCAGTCCATCGTGTAACCACTGCGCCACCAGGGCTCCTTAGGCATGAAAACAAAATGACCAGGAAATAAGGGAGAAGGCGTATTGGGCAGGCGTACTGGCCCTGAGCGCAGAGGACCCTCCTACGGTGGGCTCCGGAGCCGCCTTAGAATGACCTTGGCTGAGAGACATGGCTTTGTGCTCACAAGCTCAGGTGGTAGACAATTTAACGCACATGAACCAGGAGCCTGTGTGGGGCTGGAACCTGAGCCTGGGTGCAGTCCAAGACCAGATACCGGTGTGTGGGTTATATGTACGTGTATATGGTGGTGTGTATGTATAGTTTATGAGTGATATATGTGTGGGGGGGTGTTGTCTATATATATGGTATATGTGTGGTATGTGTGGTGTGTGTATGTACAGTGTGTCTGGTAGGTGTGGCATGTGTGTTTGTGGTATGCGGATGGTGTGTGTAGTATGTGTATAGTATAGAGTGTGTGTGATGTGTTTGTGTTGTGTATGTATGGTGTATGTGTTTGGAATATGTATGTATGGTGCATGTGTGGTGTTTGGGGTATGTATGTATGGTGTGTGTATACGGTATCTGTGGTGTGTATATATGGTGTGTGTGAGATGTTGGTGGTATGTATGTATGGTGTGTATGTGGTATGTGTGGTGTTTTTATAAGGTGTGTGTGTACTTGTAGGGTGTATGTATAGTGTGTCTATGTGGTATCTGTGGTGTGTATATATGGTGTGTGTGAGATGTTGGTGGTATGTATGTATGGTGTGTATATGGTATGTGTGGTGTTTTTATAAGGTGTGTGTACTTGTAGGGTGTATGTATAGTGTGCCTATGTGGTATCTGTGGTGTGTATATATGGTGTGTGTGAGATGGTGGTGGTGTGTATGTGTGGTGTTTTTATAAGGTGTGTGTGCTTGTGGGATGTATGTATAGTGTGTCTATGTGGTATCTGTGATGTGTCTATATGTTATGTGTGTTTGTGGGGTGTGTGTGACGTGTGCACGCGCACATGTGCGTGTGTTGGGGTGAGCAGCAGGAGCTAGCCTGACAGTGGTCTACAAGCTGGCCTACAGGCTGAACCCCCCCTTGCCATCAGTTTTGTACACCCTGAGGGCTCATAGAGGTCTTTACCTGTGAAATGAAGCTTTATCCTCCCCTGGCCCTGCCTGTACTTGGTGGCCCCCTCTAGCTGGTTGCTCTTGCCCTATGAGGCCAAGTTGAACACAGGTGACAGAGAACAGAGGACTCAGAAAGCCACACAGACTTACCCTCTGGCCGGCCCCACAGGTTGCTGACCCCTGCTCACGCTCATTCTCCCGGGGAAAGTCAGGAGGGAAGGGGTGAGCTGAAGGGAGCCTGGGGAGTTTCCTGTGAACACCCACCTGCCCACGGTCACCCCCCTAGAAAGTGTGGTGCCGTGACCAGCCCCAAGCTGGCTGTCTCCCAGCTGGTCTGAGCCAATGAGGCCACCATCCTACAGGAAGGCCAGGGAGGGGAGCGCACTTCAGGAAGGCCACGCAGAGAGCTACAACCCAAATGCACAGTGCTGGGGGAGCACAGCCGGGGGGGCTGGGAACCAACTGGATGCCCAGCGGGGCACAGGGGGGGCCCACTGGCCAGACCAGACAAGCCGTGGTGGTCCGCAGTGCAGGGTGACAGCCAAGACACGAGCTCCAGGTCTTCACAGCAACTGCCACCAGCTGTACTAGGGGAGGGGGTGTTTGTCAGAAGGGCGTCTACTCACTGGGACAAGCTGAGTTAACGTGTGTCAAGTGTTTGGTAGTAGGGTGACGTGGCCAGGAACAGGATGCAAAGGAAGGTTGGCAGAAAGAAAAGCCTCTCACATAAAGAGCTACGAGCACCCAGGGGAGCTGGCACTTTGGGGAATACCAAGTAGACAGCTTGGGCTTGGAGCCTAGGAACCCAAGGGACGCAGGCTGCCGCCGAGATTTTCAGGGGATGGTCCCCCAAGGCTGCCAAGGGAGAAGGGCTGAGAGTAGGCACCAACATGGGCAGGGGAGGGGCTGAAACTCACACCCGCAGGGAGCCTGGCTCCGGGCCTGACCAAGTGAGTCCTGCCACGCCGCCCACTTCCCATGAATGAAAGCCAAGGTCGGAGAACCGTTCACAAACGGCTCCAACAGGAGCTCCTGCTTCTGGCCACAGCTCAGACCTGCCAGCTGCCATGTCCCGCCCACGCTGGGCTCTCAGCTGTACCATGGCTCTAAGGCTGGGTAGGCTGGTCTCTGGTGGAAGAACAGGGCCTGCGGTGCCATGGTATCTCCCTCACCTCTGCCAAGCAGAGATGGGGGATCACTGTTTCGGGAAATGATCACAGAACAATAGCAGCTGATAGGTCCTGATGTGAGCCTTCCTGGGTGAACCGAGCCCAGCCCAACTAGTCTTCTATGGAGGTGGCTTGGGGGCTGACAAAGCCGGATAACGTCAGACTGGAAGGCACTCCGGTGGCCTAGGGGGTTACTCACTGGGCTGCTACCCACCAGCCACTCCTTGTGAAGCTCTATAGCCTCAGAAACTCCAATGGGCACTTGTGTCCTGTCCGATAGGTTTAGTGTGAATCAGATGCAATTCCACAGCAGTGGCTGGGGGTGACCCCAGGCCCCCAAGCTGAACCATTTCTCCAGGGCTGGGCTCAGAGGTTCCCTGGGCACTGCCTTCAGGGCTGCCCTCTGGGCCTGGCGAGTCACCAAGGCTCTGGTGCACCCAGGAGGCAGAAGCTTCAGGCCCACGTGGGTTCACTTTGAGACGTCGGTAAACCCTCACATAAGTCTTCCCCCAACTGTCTCCTGGGAGCGCAGACCACCTAGGAGCTGAGCACCCTGCATGCTGCTCCCTGTGCGTCTGCCTGAAGCCAGGGGGATGGAGTAGGCTGACCCAGTGCAGCAAGTGGGGGCGGGGTGCCCCCTTTGCCGAAGGGTGTGGGTGTTGCCACCCAGAGAGACTCACCTCAAGGGAGAGGCCACTCCACATTCATTGCTACCTACCACGGCTGACTCCGCCCTCCGTGATGGTGCAAAAGTGTTAGACGGATTTTTCGCTACCCTTGTTTAAGTGTGAACGTCAAATACCAACACATGGCTAAGTGAGGAGTGGGTGCGTGGCCTGTAAGACACATCCTGACAATTATATTAAACCCCAGTATCGCTCAAGTATGTATGCACCACCAGCCTTGCGCTTTCTACGGCAGCGGTGCGAGTCGTGGTGTTTTCTGTTTTTGACTCAGGGCTCCCAGACTCAGCGGCTGGAGTCGTGGGCCTTGTGGCACTCAACAATCCCCATCCTCAGAACGAAAACTTTCTCAGGGGAAGCCGCACCCCTGAGAAAACAGGAGGGGGACCTCTCTCGGATCGGGAGGAATTGACTGCGGCCGTGGACACCCTGTGGGGCAGCTCGACTTTGCCCTATAGCGGCCGGGAGTCAGAGTCCACAACATGGTAACGGTTTCTCAGTCCATTCCTCTTTACTGGCTGGAAGGTGAAGTGCCGCTGCGGGGTTTCCCGCTCCCCTGAGATTCCTCCGGATGCCCAGGGTGCCTAAGCTCCTGCCTCTTGCTCCCAGGAGCTCTCTAACATGAGCACCCCTGGCCTCTCTTCCCATTTCTGCTCTTATGTGTCGCCCTGCATAGGAGGTAACGCAGGGCCGGCAGGGTAGACTCAAGATGCTGAGTTTCCCAGAGCCCTTTGGCCATGCGGACTGCCTCGCGGTTCCCTCACCTTACACTTCTCGGTATCTGAAGTCATACTTCAATCTGTTGACTTGTCTGTCTTGGCTAGCAAGCTCCGTGAGGGCGTCTTTTCCACCGCTGTGCTCTATCCCCAGGGCCTGGAACCATGCCTGACACTCAGCAGAGAAGACAATAAATATTGAGTTCTTGTTGAACGAAGGGATGCCGCCTGGCAGGAGAAACTCCATCTGTCAGTCCCGGTGGGGCTGGTGCACAAAGCAGAAGCCTCTCGTGCCGAGAGGCTTGTCCTCTGCTTGGGAAGAGAGGTCTCTGGGATCCTCCCCCACCCCGGAGAAGGGGACTCAGCCCACCCTCTGGGTCCCAAAGGCGCCCTCCGCCGAAAAACTTAAAAAGACTCCAAGAGCAGGCAGGGTAACATACTAGCGCTTTTAATACAGTCTAATCAGATCAATCCACGCCTTGAGGTCGAGCTGGGCTTGCTCAAGTGTGACAACACACACAGGTACACAATGTCCCCGATCGGCTGGCTCGCCCACCTTCCCGGCTCCCGAGAGCAGCCGAACCCAGACCTCCCTGACCAGACTGGCATTGTTTAAAATTTTGCATAAAACTATTTCTTCCATAGACTTAAAACAATCAACTAGCCAAGTTAATTATGGTACAACTAAACAAAGTGTCATCCTAACCCTAACGTGTGACTGCGGTTTACAAAGAGCTCGGTTTCACCTGGGATAGCTTTCAGTAGCAATTCACTACAACGGGTCCTAAAAAATAATAACAATATTAGAGAATTAAAACCCGACAGCAACGTTGAATGGTTAGAATCACGTAAGAACTGGAATTTGGGGTGGGGCTGTCCCCCATAGCGGAGCCTGTCCCCTGCAGTGACATATGCTGGCCCTCCCAGCGGGGCTCAGGAGGGTCTGGGGCCCTCCAGACCAGGGCTTGAGCTCAGGGGGACAGACCTTTACCCCGTGGTCCGTGGGATGCTGCAGGCTTCTGGCTTCTGGAACGACAGATGTGCACTGGCGCTGTCTAAGTGGATGGAAACCCTACGATGGTTTCTTTTGAGGGATATGGGCAGGGCAATGGGCTAAGTGATTGGAGAAGTGGGGAAGGAACCCCCAAAGAATCATTGAGGTCCCAGAATGTCATGAGGTGGGGTTTGGATTTTTTTTTGGGTGGGGGGGGGTTCACTAAGAATCAAGCACCAACAATTCCGGCTTCCGCCAACAGGGACGCCGGGATTGGTGTTGCCTCGGAGGCCTACGTAGTGTTTCTTGCCCTCGTCCCACCCTGAGGCTCACAGGTTATTTATGCGAATCTATTTCTAAAGACCACTGTGGGGCTGGGTGGTTGGAGAGGGCAGTTGGGGGACAGGGCTGGGCTGGGCGTGGGGGGCTTTTTAGAAAACGAACAAAAATCTCTCAGCTACAGAACCCAAAGATATCACTTCCCTCCGAATTCACAGCCTATCTCAGCAGTCCCCGGAGGGCGGTGGTCTCCATGGGACACGCTTCTCCTCATTTCCCCTCGGGCCCCATGGGCTGCTGGTCCACCTCGGGGTCTACCAGGGAGGACGCGAAGGCCGACTGAACGATCTGGAACCCGAAGGACTCAAGGAGAGACATGTTCTGCTGGGGAGAGAAGGGGGAGCCGAGGGCAGGGCCCAGGTCCCCCAGGGGGCCCCCGAGGGCCCGGACATGCACCTTCTGGATGTGTTTGTTCAAGTAGGACTTGGACCGGAAGAAGCTGCCGCACTCAGGGCACGGGTACTTCTTCTCCCCGTCGGATTCCATTTTGTTTTTGGGGACCGCCATGTCGCAGGAGAAGGAGCCGTTGGCGCTCTGCTTTTCTGGGGTCTTCAGGTCGCTGGCGTCCGAGAGGTCACCGTAGGAGTCGGAGCTCTCAATCGGATCCTGATGTGAGCATTTCTGGCCTTCTACGAGAGAAACGAGACACAAGAGAGAGGTGAGGCCAGGCTTTGGGGAGACCCCCCTCCTGGGGTGGGGGGGAGGGTTGTGGAGGGCAGCCGATGGCCAGTCGTGGCCGAGGCGGAACCCAGCGAGGCTCGGCCCATCAGCCTGGGCACCTGGCGCACCCACGGGAGGAGAGAGCAGGGCCTTGGGGCCACCAGGCTCCCCGGAGTGACTCTCCATGCAGGGGCCATGTGGCGCTCCCCGTCAAAGGGGGCTGACACGGCTGCTGCCCGGAACTCAAGACCCCCAACGCCTGGGCGCTCACTCTCCCTGGGTGGGGGACCTGGGGGGTGTGCTGACGAGGGGGTCTCGTTCCCAGAGCACTCCAACAAGGCGAAGCCAGAGCCGTGAGAGCCTCAGCCCGCGGACCCCCTCCGGTCCAGTCAGAATCCAGCCTTTTTCCTCCTGTTGCGAACACCAGCCCTGCCCTCACCACCTTCCTGCCGACAAAACACCCTTCCTTCCACTTCCACGGTCAAGGGGGGCCGCATCACAGAAAAGCACCTTGGTACAACTGCACCGGCTGGGCGCCTGGGCCCGGCCCGCCTGACTGGTGTCCTCTATCGACGACAGCTTCCTGCCTGGGTTCCACGTGCCATGCCAGGAAGGGAGTGGGGGGCTGTGATGGGAGCGTGGAGCATGCCATCTCTACCATCTGCTGGGCCCTGGCCTCCTCCTCGAAGCAACAACCACACGGAGCAACACAGAACCACCTGAGTCAACCAGGGAAGGTGGGGCCGGGGGCGCTGCCTGCAAACCAACTGCACACCAGAGACCCCCATGCACCTCACGAATGCAGCCAGATGCCCTCCACAAAAGGGCTGCTCACAGCCACCAGCCAGCTGCTGGCCCCCCCGGAGGAGGCAGCTTCCAAGCCACACCGCTGCCGCCGCGTCATCCTCACCGGGTGACCAGTCCATGGGCGAGGAGCACGGACCGACTCATCATGCAGGGCCCCTCTTCCTGCCCTGGGCCCGGTCGGTGGGGTGGGGTGGGGAGGGGGCCACCACGAGCAGGGGAGGAAGGCTGGGGAAGAGGAGGCGGGGCGGGGCGGGGTCTCAGCAGGGCCCAAAGGGCTCACTCACTGGCCGGGAGTGGGAGCGACTTGCACTGCCACTCCGATGGCTGGGCCTCCTGGAGGCAGCCTTCCCGCCTCCCCACGCCCGGCCCAGCGCTCCCACAACACAGCCTGCGCAGAGAAGCGAAGTGCAGAGCAAGGGGTCGCTTGCCTTTGTTGCCATAGGTCCTGGCGCAGTGGAACGCTGCTCCCCCATTCGGGATGGGCTCCTGGTGCCTGGAGACCTGGGGAAGGGGAACACCGTGGTGGGTTTTAACATGGGCCTTTAAGTAGGAGGCAGAGGAGAAACCTAAACAAGACAAAAGGAGATGAGATCCCGCGGCCAGCACACACACGCGCTGCTTCCCCCACGCTCTTGGCTGGCCGCGCTGGCTGGCACGCCCAGCTCAGCTGCCCCGAGAAGGGGCCCCCTTGGGAGCCAGGTGCTCGGGAAGAGGGGGGGACTACTGTCTAGGAATCGATCGGTTTCTCTGGAGAGCCCACTCTGCCAGGCTGTGGCCGGAGGGGTTGGGAGGGGTTGGGCTGGCCCGAGACCCTGCCCCTTTCAGGGTCAGAGGTCAAACGCCTGACGCCTGAGGAGTAGGTGCTTCGAGTGGATGTCCTACGGGCCCTGGGCAGCTGCAAGGCACCCCAGGGGGAGTGTGGTCAGACAAGTATGTGGGCTCCGGGGCCGCCACGGAGTTGAGCCAGCAGGATGCCTACGGGCAACTGAACCCAGGACCTGCGCCACACAGCAGACTCTGTCTTAGACGGGTGGGTTCAGGCCAAGAGGCATCCTGAAGGAGCCCCCCTCCTTCTACCTGTGGGGAGGTTGTCTAGGATGCTGCGAACATCCCGCTGTCAGGGTAACGGGATCTAGATGGCCTTGCTCAGAGCCTCTGAAGAGCAGCAAGAGGACGAGGGGGGCAAGTTCAGGGAGCGTGGCCTCTGCTTCAAGGGAGGGGGAGGATCTCTCAGCTTGGGGGGGATAGAGCTTCGACCAGCTTCTCTCGAGGAAGTAGAAGAAACAGGGATGGTTTCTTTTCCCTTGATTTTATTTAGAGCTGTGCCCATGAGCTTCAACCCTGAGATGGCTCGGGCACAGAAGAGAGGATCTCAGGTCGCAAGTCTAAGGACGTGGAACCGGACGGTCGGGATTTCGGCGTGGGTGTCGCAGGAGGGAGCTGTGCCGTCAGACTTCACCGTGGCCCAGGACCACTTGTCCTCCAGCAAGACATGACGCTCTGTAGCGTAAGGCCCACGCGGAGTGCCAGTGTGCCCGGAGGTGTGCCTTTAGCCACCCCCTATCCGCCCACAGGATATCCGTGCTGCCATTCCCTCTGGGGTGTCTGCGGCTGCAGGGGGACCTCGGGTCCCTCCCTCCAGGGTCAGAGGCTGGAAAGTGTTCTGTGTCTGCCCGAGGCTTGCTTGCATGCTGCAGAAGTCTAAATCGGCATGCTCTTCTCAAACTGACAAGACTAACTAAAATTTCGCCTCTGCTGGGTGCTGGCCCAATGCAGATGTTAGTCCACAAGACCCCCCATGACCATCCTGTAAAGGGGAACCATCTCCATCGCCATTGTACAGATGAGGAGATGGGAGGCCCGTTGCAGTGAGGCAACTCTAGTCCCTCACATAGCTCCTCGAGAGCAGGGCCTGGACTCCAACGGGGGACCGTGTGCCAGAAGAACTTGGCCCTGACCCCTGGGCACACTCTTTAATGGCTCCTGGTTTGGCCCTGGGCCCCAGAAACTGGACTGTTATAACCCCTTGATATTCATGTCTCTGCCACAGGGGCAGGCAAGACCGGAAGCCCCCGGGAGGTACGGGCTGGCCTGACAGCAGCAGCTGGCAGCTGGAGGGAGGTGGAAGACCACGCGAGACCAGACACAGGCTGCCCTCGGCTCTGCCTGGTTTTACAGGTTGTTCTGCACGGTGATCTAAGTGGTCTGTCCGCGGCCGTGGGGCAGACTGGCTGATAAGGGTCCCAGACTCACATTCCAAAGAGAGAGGCCAAACAGAGGCAAGCCTCCTGGGAGAACAGAGTCTTAGCCCTGGCCTTTGGGTTGGTCTTCGAGAGACCCTCAAGGCCAAGCTGAACCAAGAAGTCCTGGCCCTTGGCAGCCACCACAAGCTATCAGGAGTTTCTGATAAGGCCACCTGCGAAGACCCCCCCACCTTTGTTTGTAATCCCGTGCGGTGCCTTTCAAGCACGATTCCCCCACAGCGTGGCCGGCCCAGGTCACTGTCATCAGAGGGGACCCGGTGGCGGCAACAGGAATGCATGCGCGAACTTCTTGTAGGGAGCGGGCCAGGGAGGACACAGAAGATGCCCGACAAAAACATTTGCTGTGTCTTCCTGAAACACAGCTTGGGAAACACATGGCTGGGTCCCTGAACCCTCCCCTGCTGTCGACGGTACTATCTATAGCAGGACCCCGGGGTGGGGGCGGCGAAGGAGTCAGGGCTGGATCCACAGCTGCCACTTGGAGCCCAGACATTAAACACAGAGCGACTTAGCAGCTAAGTGTGAATGAGGCTAGAACAGAAGCGGAGCAGAACCTATCTTTCTCGCCACACACGGTACCCACCCGCCCATGATGAGCCACCGATGAGCCACGAGGCGAGGAGCGGGGCCTGATCAGGGTGGCAGAGATGCCGCAGCCTCTGGCTCCCAGGAGGGAATTCTTCAAGGGGTGGACTCGCCCACCCTCTGAGGGCACCTGGAGTTGATTCCGGTCCCTCCCTATAGAGGCAAGCCTCATGGGAGAGCAGTCTAGCCCTGGCCCTTGGGTTGGCCGCCTTCTAGAGACCCTCAATGTTTAAGGTGACCAGATTTTAACATTGGTAAAGCAGGACACCATTGATAAAACTCATATCCTGGCGAAACAGCCACATGGCAGCCGAAAACCATCTACCCTAGCTTGTCGTGCATGCTTTCCAAAAATCGGGACTTTCTTAAAACGCCGCGGGCTGCGAGAAAAACTGTTAAAAATAGGGACTGTCCTGCCAAAAGCGGGACGTCTGGTCCCCTTATCAATGTTCCTCAGGGGTTTTTTCTTGCCTGGTATGCCTGCCACTTGCCCTTCAGGAGCAAATCCTCCTTTGGCAGGTGAGCCATCTGCGCAGGGATCAGACGGCCCAAACCCCGGCAGGGCTGGACACAATGGGAGTGAGGCCAGTCGGTCCGCGGCCACTCAGGCTAGCAGGATGGCAGGCTGGCCCTGTGCTGGGGTTGGCAATGGTGCCTGCTTGTGCACGTACTCCCGACCGCGGAGAAGGCTCCCTTTGAAGCAGAGCCATGGTGCTTGAGTCCGAACGTCGGCTCTGCCGACGAACTACGCCTCGTCCTCACACCAAGACAACGGCCGGTGCCCAACGATCCTTCTACCGAAACTGAAAAGGGGGGGAAGAAAATCGTGGCGCTCTAGCGGGCCCTCTCTCCTTCCCATGGGTTCAAAACCAACCGATGGCCTCAACGCGAGAAGGAAGGAACCCAGTTGTCTAAGTATCTCCCTCTGCACACGGTGGCTCCCAGGTCCTACTCTGTAACTAGGGCAGAGCCAAGGTCCCCTGGCTTCTACCAGCAACTCCCTCCTCACTCAAGTCTCCTCCCCACATGCCCGGTCTTCACGAACAGAGGTTGTCTATGCGGCAAAGACAGACTAAGGGCCCGTTGAAGGATCCAACCTCAAGTGCTCTGACCAGCTAGCTGGCACTTAGCCCCGTGAAGGCAAGAACACTCCTGGGCTCGCTGATGCAGCGCCGACGGTCACTGTGGCCCCACTGATGGGCAGTATCAAAGGTGATCCCAGCGGGCTCTGCGTTCTCATCAGTGTTCGCTGTCTTGGATGTCCAGAAAACCCTTGTCCTCCTGTGGGGAAGCCTGTCCTTTTTCTTTTTGGATCTCGTCTTCCTATTTCAGCCCGAAGAATAAATCCTGCTCCTTCTCTTCGGATACAGATCACAATTGTTCTCTCTTCCTCACGAGCCAAATCAGAGCCCTCTTTTGACTTCTAGGAAGAATGGGACTTCCTGCTCTGAGTCCAGAGCCTACAGATGTCACCTGAGGACCTGGGTCTAGTGCTGGCTTTTCTGAGACATAGGGGTTCTGGCATGGTTGGGGCCCAAGCCCTTTTTATCCACCACAGAAAGGAAACGCCCGGGGTATACTCGTTGCTGGCTTTGCCCCATCTCCTAACTGGGTCGACATCTCTGGGCTCAATTGTTCTTCCCTGCTGGGCTGGGGGCCCACCGGGGCTATGGTCTTGGCTCTCCCAGCCAGTTCTCCTCCACTCTGCCATCAGGACTGGGCTCTCTGAGTTCTATCACCAGCCTCCTCCATTCCCTTTGGTCCTCCGCCTCTGTTCTTTGAACTTGGCTCTTGGGCTAGGGACTTCAACATCGGAAACTTTACTGCAACATCTGCGCATTGCTGGCACGTGGCAACAGATTCTGAGTTGTTGGGGGGCCCTGTCAGGAAGCCCGAGTTGGATGAGGTAAGACAGGAAGTGTGACCTTTTTTCAAAACGGTCGGCCCTTCTCTCAGCATGGTACTGCTTTCTGCACACACAGCCCCCCACTGCTCACCACCTGGGGGAGGGGCCTGCCAGGCCGGGGTTCCACTGAGGGCCCAAAGAGCAGCGCGGCCAGTTCTACAGTTCTTTTATGGCCACTTCCCATTTCACAACGGTTTTTCTGGTGGTAGAGAGGCAGGGACCCATTATCCAACGGTCTGCAAGAGAAACTCCAGGGGCGCAGTCGAGGAGAGAGATCCAGGGCACCAAGGACACACGCCGACTCAGCAGGCTCTCTCTACTGGGGGTCTCCGGCACGCGCAGCCAGCCCAAGCCCAAGGACCCCGCACTGTTTGCCAACGTGCCCCTGCTAACTGTCACCATGGGTCAGCGAGTGTACGGCCCCCTCAAAGTCAGCCTCGAGGGGTTCAGAGAATGTCCACATACCCCATCTCCCCAGGTCCCCACAGCAACCCGGCAGGTGGGCAACGAGTCTCCCCAGCCCCCTTGGAGCCATGAAGAAACGGAGGCTTCCGAAGGGCAGCTAGAGCACACAGCGGAGCCGAGACCAAACCCTAGCCCCTTCAACTCCTGACTCTCCTGCTTCACTCACGTGGCCACAGCCCCGATTGTCAAAAGCACCAGGACCAGCGCATCTCGGCAGAGAAGGACTTCACGGCGGCATCCCCAACCTGGCCACGCGGCAAGCACACGACGCAGAAGCCCCTTTGCACCATCCGAAGCTGCCCCGACCTCCTTCAGGGGAGAAATGGCGCCAGCCGCCACCTCTACCGTCACAGGACACACGCCTCCAGTCCTAAGGGCCACGGAGACCCAGCAGCACCACAGGCACAGGTCTGACCTCGACCCACAGAACGAACGCCCGGGCCAAAGGATGAGACGCCAGCGAGGCCAACTTTGTCCTCAACACGATGACCGACTCTCAGCATCTCCTCATCGTCCAGGCCAAGGCCCACCTGACTGCGCTCCCTTCTGACCTTCCGTGCTAGAAGGGTCTCTCCCCTTCTTGCTAAGCTCTTGATAGCGAGAGTCTGCCAGGGAAACCCCTCAGGCAGGACTCCTTCTGTCCCACCTCCTGGGACCTAATGATCCCTGCCACCCCCTAACCTCAGGCGTTCACAGATATCTGTGACTATCTAGTCACCCTGCCACCCAAGCAGTGGGTGTCTCAGGGGCTCAATCTTAGGACTGGTACTCTCTCCTCCTGTGCCCACCTGCTGCTCTGTGGAGCCCACCCATTCATTCCAAGCGCCCCAACTTTCTCCGGAAGGCAGGGTTAGCAATCCGCTAGGCTGGGAGCTGTAGGGAGGTGGAAAGTTGGTGGCCGGAAAGGCGTTTATCACCCGGAGGGAAGGGAGAGCCGGGCAGAGTCTGAGGAAGATGGGCAGGACCCCCCCGCCCCACGGGTCCCCCACGCAAGCCGAGGCCCGTCTTCTGGAATGGAGGAGCTGGTGGGGCGGTTACCTCGGTTACAGATGCTGCAGAAGTTGCTGGGCCCCTCACTGTGCTTCTTCAGGTGATCGGCCATGTACGCGGCCCGCAGGTACTTGCCACACACCTGGCAGGGCACCTTGTCTTCATGACAGGCCAGGTGGGAACGCAGGCGGTCGCGGGTGGCAAAAGAAGCATTGCAGGTCTGAGGGCAGACAGAAGATGGGACGGGTGAGAGCAGCCCTTCCGCGAGATTCCCCCCCGGTCCTGCTCTCTGGGAAGTACAAGCTCCCACGAGCATCACATGGCTCCCCCCTTTGCAGTGGATCTCAAAGTCTGGTCCAGGCTTCCTACCCAGGATGCCAAGTGGCTACGCTGTATTTCCCATGATGCCTCTTCATGAGACCCCGGCATTGAAAACACTGGTCCCCAATGACTGTCAAAAGCATGTCGGGACATGGCAGCTGGAGCACATCCCTCCTTCAGTCCAGAGTGAGGCATGTTTTCATCACAAACACAAAGACCTGGCTTTAGGAGTGTTGGCTGTCAGCAACTGTACAGGTGCATTTGCTAATGTAAAAACAGACCAGTCTCCCTGTTCTCGATCTCTACTCCCCCCTCCCCACCCCCTTGCTTTAGATAAAAATTTTAATTCATTCAGTTTACTCAAAAGGGTTGGTGAGCCTGGCCAGGGAGACTAACCACGAATGGAAAGGGGCAGAGAACTCATGACATTCTCATGAGTTTGTTCTCAAAAAAACAAACAAACCCAAAACCACATCAAAAAACCACCAGCCTACAAAATGATAGTATCGATTCTGTTCACTTGAGAATCAGCATAGAGCAGGAGGGCCTTTGTGAGCCGTTAAGGTGGGGAAGGGCTGGTGCTGACCAAACGCGAATGCTGCCCTGCGTTGACTGCCCACTCCTGCTGGGCCAGGCAGGCAACAGCCATGCCATGGGGCTCATGAGACGCTCCCCAGGGACGTAGGGAGTGTGAGCCTGAGAGAGCTTGGCCTGAGGAGGCTGTGGGGTGCACACCCATTCACCACCAGGCCTCAGGGGCTGGAGCGTTCAGGGCCAGACCCAATCCCCCAACTCCCCTTCCCCAGCCGGGACTTGCCGAGGCACCCAGGCACTGAATGTCAGACAGGCCCTCAGGAGAAGGGGGCCAAGTGACTGACAAGCTGTACCCCGTTTCTTTTTCTGTGTGTGCATTTGCTGCGTTCAAGCTGTGCTGAAGAGCAAGTCCCATTCACCTCGGAGTGATTGACAGACAGAACGTCAGCCTAGGAAAAGCTCGCCACCTGGCTGACATGCCAGGATGGCACTGTGTATTAGAAGCAGAGGCTGAGACCCCGAGCTCAGTGTCTGAACACTGCCACCACTACTATTCTGTCTCCTCAGAGCCCAGTAGGGGAGAGAACCAGGCAGAGCAGTGGGGATGTCAGGGCAGAAGACACTATTCTTATTCTGGGAGTCCCCAATAGCTATCTGTTTGTGCTTTCTAAAGTCTGTTAAGTCAGTGTTACAAATTTGAATAAAGCAGTTTGTAATGGGGTAAAACCTGGTTTTCACCCGCTTTGTGTTTTGTTTTCGAAATGAGAAAAATGAAGTGTTGGGAGCCACTTGGCCAAGAGCACGTGGACCAGGCTACCAGAGGAAGTGGTAGGCTTCCTACTCCGCCAACCCTGCTGGCTGCCTCGGGCACTCGGATTGTCCCCAGCTTAGAGAGGTGCCAACTGAGGCCCGGTGAGGCGACCTTGTGGCAGGAACGCAGACCAGCCTGAGAGCTCACCAGTCTACTGAATCTGTAGACTTACATTGCTTCAGGGGACTGAAACTGCTGGTACCTGGTACCTTTGAGCCCTGTGTACTTATAGCCTCGTCATTCCAACAGGAGCACCCATGCCTCTCCTGGCAGGTGGTACTGAGAAACCGCAGCACGTTAGCATGCCGGGTCTGATCCAAGCTGGGTGCAGCATCAGGAGCCTTGTGAGCCCCATCTCAGGCCACAGTGGGGGCAAGTGGCATCTGACTACAGGGGGAGTGAGAACTGTCTTATCACCCTCACCAACCTGGGCGGCCAGCCCTCCAGAGGTTCTGCCTGTCCTACACAGCTGGCCGAAGATGCCGGCTGGCTAGACATCTATGACCCACGAGTACCGTATCCCTCTGGTGGGAGGTCTGGCTCCCCAACCCTCACCCCCGCACCACCCTCCCTCGATGATCTCGCAAGGAATGAAAGCCAACGTTTGCCTGACCAGACGTCATTCAGAATGCAAATCTGTGCAGGGAAAAGAAACGCCAAGCAAACACAGAAACAAAACGAAACAGAAATCTTCAGTGTCACACAAGCCAAGCTGAAAGGACTGTTGGCTCCTTGGTGCCAAAAATTGGCGCTCTGTGGCTGAAGTCCCCAAGACTTCCTGGGGGGCTTGTGAAGGCACGAGTCCAGGTCCAGGCTGCCAGAGTTTACGCCCCACAGGACAGGAAGGAGACTAGTCACCCGGCCTCCGGGAGAGACCGTTGAAAGACAGAACGCCCAGGCTGGGGGCAGGGAGAGAGAGAAGTAGTCCAGGCCTAAAGACAGAACCCCCTGTGGTTGGGCGTGTAGGACAGTGGCGTATGAGGGGCTATCACTGCACCCGACCTGCTCCCTCCCCGTCCTGGTCTTTTTTTCCCCATCCCAGGCTACCTAAAAGTTTGGAGCAGAGGTTTAGTCACAAGTGCACCCCCTGCTCTTGGTGTGGTGGAAGTCTGGCAACCCTGAGGCACTTTCCCGCAGCTTGGAAAGGTACAAGGGGCCCCCTTCTTGGGAGTGTCAAACCAACTCACTCCTCGGGTGAGCTGTCCCCCCTGCTCAGATGCCACCAACAGTGAGGCAACAAGCGGGGCTGCTGGAAGCACTGGGAGAGGTCCGGACTGCTCCAACCTCAAATCTCATGCTGGGCCCCCAACAGGTCCCGCACCACTGAACCCAGAAACCCAGCCACGCCTAGGGCATATCTCAGCTGCACCTGGCAAGGTAAGGAGGCACCACCCGAGCAGAGGTCCGTCTCTGCCCAGTCTCAGGCATTCTGCCCCTTTCTGGTGGCCATTCACGCAGCTGAGACACCAGACTGTATAAAACCAGCCCCCTTCCACCTGCCGTACCAATATTCATGTACCACCAGAGGGACTGGGGGGTACACCCAAGCCCGGCTCTGCCAGGGGCCCCAGGAACCAACTCTGAGCAAGCCTTCTGTCTCTGATTCGTCCAGGACCCTGCACCAGGCAAAACCGATGCCGCTTCTGTTTACCCAAACCCAGGCACACCTGGCTGGCCAGCCCAGCGCAGAGAACAGGTCAGGCAGCCTGTCCTCAGCTCAGGGTGAAGTTCTGGTTATGGGGCTGGGGGAAGGGAGGAGGGTGTCCCACAGGTCCGTGAGTGTGCACTGAAGGTGGGGCGGCCCTGGGCTCAGGCACCAAGGGACGGTGATGTCAGGGTTATGGCACAGACCAAGGACAAAACACACAAAGCCTCGAATGTTAGAATGAAAGTTTTTATCATCACTCCTGTTCTCCAGCGGAGCCCGTGGGACTACAAGGACGCACCAGTGGGACCTGAGGGTCGACATCTGCTCGATCCGCCCCACGCCAAGCTACTGGTTAGTCTCATTCCAAGCAATAAAATAAACCTCAAGTCACAAGAGTCTAATTCACTGGCCAGAAGTTAAAGCAGGACCCTTCCGAGTGGGCAGGGATCAGGGCAACACGGGTGACCCTAACTAGAATTGGACCAGAGTCTTCTCTGGAAGTAGGGGAGGGGTGGGGGCCAGGCCCAGGGAGCGGTAAGCCAGTGGCTCCGTTCCCACCAAGAACCAACCTCTAACATCATCCAGGCAAGTACCGATGCCCAGGGCACCACATCCTGTGCTAAAGCAGGGAAAGGCAGGAGAGCCCAGACAGAAACCTGACGGGTGGGGGGTGGGGGTCCTAGGCAGGAGCTCTTTGCATCCCCGTTTGCAAGCCCTCAGCTGGGGAAGACCCCCATCATCCAGAAAGGAACTGGGAATGGTAGGCAGGGACCACCCCGGGCCTTTCCCAGAGCAGAGATCGCAGACCAACGGGCACTTGGAAGCTCTCTTGGGGACGGCTCAAGCTAACCTACAGGCCACTGGGTAAAAGCCCGGCCACCCTCGGAGGCAGTCCAGCCCTGCCTCAGATATCCCGGTGGGGCTGGACAGAAGAGAGGGCTGCTGGAATGTGCTGGGCCCAGGCTTTCAAGGGCGGGGAGTGATTTTTTTAGCGAAAGGGCAAAGGCGGTGTCAGGAACCGATTGGGACGACCTCCACAAAGCAGGCTGGGCAAAGTCCCATGATGGCAGGTCGCTAGGAAGAGGTTCCAGGGGCGGCAGGCCGCTGCTGCTCCCAACCCACACCTGGAAAAAGGGCAGAGAGTGCAGGTTACCCCCCCAGGCCACCGGGCATGCCCCCACTGCCCTCTGGACTCCTCTTAGCTGCCTAGCTGCTCAGCACACTGCACTACCCGGGAGCGTCCAAACGTGCTCCGAGACGGGAGAACCGGAGAGAGACAGCAGTGAGGCGCAAACAGATCCGGGCAGGCCCACCCCCTGGGTCCTCTCCTCTTCCTCCAGGGAGGCCACCTGGCCTGGCACTTGGAACACTGTTGTTCATTGGGCCCTGGGACTCTACCCTCCCTCCTAACAAGTCTCCGTGAGGAACCTGGCACAGGAGAGGCGAGAAAACCACAAAGACAGAGGCCTGTTTCCCACCCATCGGGCACCAGCAGGGCCTCGGGAAACGGTTCAAGCAGAGGTCTGGCAAGAAGGAGACCACCAGAAACCCTGGCTACACACACAGCTAAGGATGGTTTAGACAGGTGCCGGGGCTCAAGTGGGCCCACCCACTCCCTATGCCACTCTGTGTGCCCAAGCGAAGAGAACCCAGCCCTCCGTCGACACAGGACAGCCTGCCCAGCTGACAAAGACACCGACAACACTAGCCTGCCAGGAGCCCTAAGCAAACCTTCCCCTCCCAAGGTGGGTCCCTGTGGGGTGCTGGGAGCCAGTGCCATCGGGGCATGTGTAGGGTGCCAGCCACGGAGCCAGCAAGCACCAGCATCGGAAAACTAAGCAACAGAGAGAAGACGGGGTGGGAACCAAGATCAAGTAACCAGGAAACATGGGGGTGGAGGGGCTGGGGGTGGGGTGGGGGAGAACAAAGGACAAGCGCCAACACAGGGACAGAGCGGGAGGTGTGCAAAGCAGGGGTCAACCAGCTGGCCCTGCGTGTGCCCAAGGGCCTTGAGGACAGCAAGCAGCTCCTCCTTTAGCCCATCTCTGCCCGGCCCGGCCCCTACCTGACACTTGTGAGGCCGCTCAGAGGTGTGCACCTGCTTGATATGTCCGTTCAAGTGGTCGGGCCTGGAAAGAGAGAACTGTGATTTTAAACCCTGAAGAAACTTGACCAGCAACCCAACACACACACACACACACACACACACACACACACACACACACACACACACGACTCTCCCAGCCACCCCCTGGCTCCCACAGGCCTTGCCGGGGAGGGA
>NW_022103926.1:6460542-6463185 GCF_000313985.2 Echinops telfairi
GTGTGACTCATTGTCCAGACTAAAGCCCCTTGGAAAAAATTGTTCCCCTCCCCCATCCTCTCCTACCACAGCGGCCAATGAATGCCACCCAGATGGAATTTAGTCCTCAGAGGCCATGAGATGGAGTTTACGTCCCCAGCTGGGCTGGTAAACCAGATGCCCGCTGGAGCAGGTGGGCAGGGGCTGCCTGACCGGTAGGACTGGTTCCTGGATGGGGCCCCTAGAAGGGAGTTCTCCATCCTCAAGTATACACACACACACACACACACACACACACACACACACACACTCACGCACTCCTCAGGTACAGGCAAGTTAAAACCAGCCATTCACTCTGAATATTTTCTGGGAGGAAAAATCAAACAAGCCCCTGCTCCCAGACAATTCCTTAGTTCCCGCCAGGCTAGCTAGAAAGTGGACGCCTACAGGGATCCTGCCCTCTCCCCTTGCCCTGGGGATAGGAGGCCCTGTGGCGGGAGGCACCAAGTCCCAGGAGATAAGGATCTGGGATGCTAAGAAAAGCCTTGTGCCCTGGTCCCGGGAGGCTGAGGAGCTCAGGCAGCAGGCTCCGTGGGGGTGGAGATGAGGATCAGACCGGCTGGAGCAAAGATGCACTTGTCCCAGCCCCTCCCTCAACAGCCATTCATGCAGGGAGAGTCATTGGAGGCGCCCAGCCTCCCGCCCCCAGAGAGGGCCCCATGCCTGGAGCCGGAAACACAAAGGGAGCCCAGGGAGAAGAATGGCGAGGCCTGGTGGCTGTGGCCTGAGGAATCCAGCCCCTTCCAGGCCCCGAGGAGGAGACAGTGGGGCTCCCTTAGTGCCAGGGGACTTCCCCACAGGAAGCGCAAGCAGCTCCATTTCAAAAGTCGAGTCTTTAAAACCCGCTCCTCAAACCAGAGGTGACCACGTCGAGCCCAGTGATTCCCCACCTGCACCCACAAGGCCCCCTCCTCCAAATCTTGATAAAGAATCGCCCCAGAAGCCAGGAAGAGGCCAGGCCTGGGGCGGCGCGCCGTTCTCACCTGGAGAAACCTTTCCCACAGCTCTGGCAGATGTAGGGCTTGCCCACAGAGCCGTCGTGGGACCGCACGTGGTAGGACATGCGGTCTTTCCTCTTGAACCGCAGTCCGCACACAGGGCACGAGTAGGGCTTCTCCCCGGAGTGGGAGAGCTTGTGTCGGTTGAGATGGTACACGTCGCGGAAGATCTTGCCACAGATCTCGCAGGCCACCTGCTTCCGGGTCCGACTCCTCTTGCGGGGGCCATCGGGGTCCTCGGAGATGGGCAGGCCATTCTCGCCCAGCCTCGGCGGAGGAAGGTCGATGTAGCCCAGCTGGAGGCTGGTGACGCCGTGCTGGGCCTCGTGCTGCCGAAGCCGGTTGGCATCCGTGAACACCTTCCCACACAGGCCGCATGGAAGGATGCCTGCCTCCCGCAGGCCCCCCGGGGACCCAAACATGGAGTCCAGCAGGTTGGCCTTCCTTGGACGGCCCCGGCCTCGCTTGCCAGTCAGGGGAGGGGCACTGGATGCCACATTGGGGAACGGGGAAGTCAGCAGTTGCGGGGACAAGGGTCCAGCCACCATGGGCAAGCGGTCCACCCCAGGGAGAACAGGCAGAGAGGCTTGGCTGGAAATGGCCGCACCTGCTGCCCGGGCCACCTCGTCCTCGGGCTGCATGCTGCCGGCTATGCCATTGCTGTTGGCGGCCAAGGCCGCCCCATTGGTCATGTCCAAAGGGAAGCCCAAGTCCGAGGTCCCTGGGGGGCGGAAGAGCATGATGTCTGCCCGCGCAGGGGGCACCAGGATCTGCACGTTGGACTGTTTGATGACTTCCTGGCAGATCTCAATGACGGACCTCATCAGCAGGAACTTGGCGGCAGTCATGAGCTCGGGGAAGCTCTCCAGACGCACGACAATGCGAGACGTGTAGGCGAAGTCCAGGATGTCCCCGAACACCTTGGAACTGATCGTATGCATCTCCAGCTCCCGGCTGCCCCCAGTCCCGCCGCCGGGGGCTGCTGCCGCACCCCCGACGTCGGCGGGACCCCCATCCCCAGCTCCACTGTCGCCCAACTGGGCACTGAACACCGACTCAAAGTACTCGCTGCAGGCGGCCAGGACGGCGCGGTGCGCTGGGAAGCTCTCGTCGCCCACCCGCAGGAGCACGTCGCAGAAGCGCCCGCCGTTTTTGCGCTGCTGGTTCAGGTTGTGCAGCATCTCCGTGCTGTGCCTGCTCACCTGGTAGGTGTAGCAGCCCGAGGGGCCACAGGAAGCGTCGTTCACCCGCTCCATGGCCTCGGCCCCCTCCTCACTAGCCAGCCCGCAGTACCTGCCCGCCCCCTCCCTTCCCCGAGGCAGCGAGAAAAGGGGTTCAGCGGACCAGTCTACACTCCCCACACGTGCCGGCCCAGGGCTCTGTGGTCTCGCAGGTGCGCCGAGCGCACACGCCCCCTGTCCGGCTAGGACTATCTAGAAGGCCAGGTGCACGACCCGCCACATTGCCGCCCCTGAACCCTCGCGACCGCGCGGTCCTCTCTCCTCCCGGTCCGCCCGCCTCCCCTTCTCAGTCTACCTTCCGGGGGGTACGCGAGAGAAGAGGTGCGCCCCTCCGGCAACCGCGCCTGCCACCTCCCCTCCCTCCC
>NW_022103926.1:6463990-6467307 GCF_000313985.2 Echinops telfairi
CCCCGCCTCCACACCCCGCCCGCGGGGCCGGGGGCTGCAGTCCCAACCCCCCCCTGGCCAATGCAAACGAAGCGCCGAGCCAGCAAACCAGCTCCCAATGCCCCTCCCCTCCAGGCCAAGCGTGGCCGGGAGGGGGTGGAGGTTCAGACCCGCGGCCCCCAGCCTGCGATGCGCACCCACGGCCAGAGTGGGTGCCGAGGACCCCTGGGCACCTCCTATTGCTGCCCGGAATCCCCAGAAGTTGCCTGCGACCGCTCCCTGCTCTCGGCCCCGCACAGGGCCCGGGGCACGGCCACCCACCCGAGCAGCTTCTGCACCCCTGCGCCCTGAACAGCTAGGGAGAGGGCAGCCGTGTCCAGACTCCCTCCCAAGCCGCCGCACACCGAGCTTTGTGCCCCCGAGAGCGGGAAGTCACCAGCTCCTGGAGGCGATGAGGTTGGGGTGCGCGGAGTAGGGACCCCGCGCACCCAGCAGTCACGGAAGTGAGGGCAGCGGCGGGATCGGGAGTACTCGCGGGCCTCCCCAAGTCAAGAACCTGCCCAGTACCACCAGTCCCGGGAGACGCTGAGCGCTCGGAACTCGGGGGCGGGCCCCCGCCGACAGACCTGGGCGCTTTGTCTGTCCCTGGCCCGCCGGGGGATGCTGTGCGAGCGCTGGACACCACAGGTCGCCTGCCCATGAAATGCTGGCGGCTTGCTCAGAGTCCGGGCTGCAGGCATCGCATGTGCGGGCAGGAAGTTCCCACAGTTGCAAAAAGGGAGTAGAGTGTGTGTGTTCCAAACTTTGCACGGTTCCAAACTGAGCGCTTCCATTAAGAGAAGCGGTATGCGAGGAAAGGCATTCTGGGTATTAGCATGCAAATGAAAGGCCTGTCTTGCAGCTCCGCCCGGAGCCCCAGCACCCCGTCCGCCCTCCCGCCTGTGAGCCGCCAGGAGCAGCTCGAGTGTGCCCACCAGAGGCTCAAGTTCGAATCCGTTTCCACCGCCCTCTCTAGGCCTTTCTGAGCCTCCGTTCAACGGAATCCGTTTCCGAACTTGTACCCCAAAAACGGGAACACCTGTCTCTTGAAGTGATCAGGAATCTGAGGTCTCTGCACAACTGTTCCTGGGCGGTTTCTGTCTCCTTACACACCTTTGCTCTCTCGGTGCCAAACGCTGGTTGGAAGGAATGAATGAGCCCAGGAAAGTTTCCTAGACCTGGAATCAGGACATCTCTTTTCAAAGAGCCCTAACTCGATATGTGTGCCCTCCTGCTAGTGCCTAAACCCCTCGGAATCGGTTTTGGCCTGCAAATTCCTGACTTTGGCCATTTTCGCAGTGAGGATGCCACCCGGGAGCAGGGCACAAAGAAAGGGATCCGTTCAAGAGCAATCCGTTCAGTCAGATCCTCTAAGGCAGATAAAGATAGTACCATTCTACCCACACAGGTAAATGGCTTGCCCAAGACCACACAGATACAGGTGGAGCTGGAATTCCACCCTCGGAGTCTAATGGCCCCTTTCTCACCTTTGGTAGAACCAGAGCTCCACGCTCAATCTGCGATGCTTGTAAAGCGGCGTAGCTTGCCTGGGCCATCGAGTGTTGTGGGAACCGTATTTTACCCATAGGAAGAATGAGGCTCGGTTTCCCACTGCAGGGAAGAGGTCCTAGACAGGTCCAGGCGCAACCTCAAGCTTTTTTCGGGCACAACACCTTGGCAGTGATGCCTGAACTCCAATCATAGCAGGGCCCTCCGTCTTAGCCATTTTCTCTGGGTCTCCCATATGGCCATTGTGTAACTCAGGCTACCAGGCTTGCTTGCATGTGCTTTTATTTTAATCCATTGTGTTTTGTTTTAATAAAGTGAAATTCACATAACCATAATATTCAGTGCCCTGGAACACAGTCACACTTTCTGCAATCACATAGAATGCTGTCTAGAAGCCCAGAGCCAAAATTCTCCAAAATAATGCCCCTCACCCGTGAAGTAGGTGCTGACCATTCCCCCACTCCTTATCAATCTGTATTCTGTACCAATGGGCTTACCTATTGCAGACATTTCATATAAATGCACTATGTGACCTCTGGAGTCTGACTCCTCTCGCTCCCCATAATGTTTTCGAGGTTCGTCAGTGTTCTTTGTGTGTTACTCCACATTTTGTTTCTCCATACATCCACTGGTGAACATTTGGGTTGTGTCCACCTTGGGTCAATCTACAAGTGTACATTGAAGTTGTTCATTGGTTGGCTCTGAGGAGTCACCCCACCTCCTGGTTCCCCACCATCCCCACAACTGTTATTAAGATGTTTGCTGTGTCGATCCTGTGACCCAGGGTCTCCATCTTTTCACTGACCTTTTACCCAGCATGCTGTCCTTTGCCAGCGATCAGTCCTTCCTAGTAACATGTCCAAAGTATGTGAGACAAAGTCCTGTCTCCATTTTTGCTTGGAGCATTCTGGGATCCAACACAGAGTAGCTATTTTCAGTTCTTTGGGATATACGTGTAAACCTGGAGGTAGAATTGCTGAGTCATATGATAATTCTATGTTTAACTTTTGGAGAAACCACTGAATTCTTTTTCACAGAGGCAGCATCAGTTTACATGCCCATACCCACCATTTTACATTTTCATATAGTCCCTTATATAAATTCTTTTAGAGCTGGCCAAACCTCCCATCTTAATGAGCATGTGGAGGCCCAAAGAAGTTAAGGACATTGTCCTGGATCACACAGCAGAGTCTAATTAGAACAAAATATTCCTTAGTGCTTAGCCCTCTGCACAATAAGCATCCGCTACCTACCTTCTCACACCCAAATTACTCCCATGAGCATTCATGGATTGACTTGGCCAACCTGTCTGGTGAATGAGAAAGATAATTACGTTTATAAAGCTCTGTGTTTCCTCTCATCATCCAGTTGACAGAGCCCTTGCCCACTGCCATGCTTCCAATGTCCAGTCTACACCTTGAAAAGATGCTGTGCTCACAATCCCTGTGTCTGCTTTCTGCCTCTGGCCTGGCAGCCCTCTTCTGTTGCCATGGAAACCACGCACCTCTGTTTTGGCAGCTCACCAGCTGGACAGGGAGCTGGGAGCATCCTAGTCTCCCAGACTAAAGGGAGCTGTCAAGGTCATTCATTCATTCACTAGATTGATATTTATTGAGCACCTACTAAGCACCAGACATTTTTTATGTCCTAGAGAGAGTTGTGACCATAGTAGTGACCACGGTAGCTAGACCATAGCCCCTGCCTTCATGAAGCTTACGACCTAGAAGAGGAGCCAAAAATCACAGAAACAAAAATGACTTCTTTAAAAAGAAGTGATCTTCCGCCTCCTC
>NW_022103926.1:6472173-6473456 GCF_000313985.2 Echinops telfairi
GATTGTGATAAGAGCAGTATGAGCCCCCAATAAAATGATTTTAAAAAGAAGAAGAAGAAGAAACACCACAGGAATTTGGATGTTCATTCACTGGCTTATAAGCATTTTGTGATTTTGAATTTTTTAAAAATAAATGCATTGATTTTAAAACCATTGTGAATTTGCTTAATGCTACTACATTGTACAAGTGGAACTGGTCAAAATGGCAAATTTCACCTCAATTTTTAAAAATTAATAAACAAAAAAATAAATAAATAAAACTAAAATAAAAAATAAATAAACACTTAAAGGGGAGAAAAACATAAGCAAAGAACGCAAGGAGACAACTCACAAAAGAGGAAATACAAATGCCCTATACGAACAAAATCATATTCAGAAATTTAATTTGTCTTTGTTTAAATGCTACTTCCTCAGAGAGACTGCCCCAGCGACTCTAAATCCTTCATGAGACCCCAAGCCCACTACTAATAATCCCACCTCAAATTATCTTCTTTTCCACTGATCAAGGTTCTGCTGTTGGGAACCCCAATGTTTCGTTGGCCGTTTCTGTATCTCTAAAGTCCAGCACCATTCCTAGTGCAGGGAAGGCATTCAAAAAGATTCCTCGACATGGAAGCAGCACACCCGCCTGTGTGATCCAAGGATGACAATAACAAAATCCAAATGTGACCAAGGGAAAAGTATCCGGGCTTAAACTGTGAACACCCAATTTGTGGAAGGCTACGGAGGACAGTGGGAGCCCCCAAATCCATCTGTTGACTATTTAGTCAGCTTGTTCCTCTGGTCCATCCCTGGCAGCCACAGGCAAGGGACGTGAACAGCCTGACTATCAGACAGAGATGACTGTCAGTGTGATGTTGGTGGCTGGAACCATGGCATAACAGGATACTTGGTCAGTTGACCTCCCTCTTGATCCAACCTGAATTTACCCTAGGCGCAGGTATTTCTCACCTGTGCCACATCAGAAATTTCTTCTCTGGCCTTTTGAATATCAGTGATGGTCTTTTCTTTCTTATGCTTTATTTCTATTTTTATCTATATCATTATTACTATTTTCTTCTGTTAAAAAAAGATTCCTTGAATAAATAAATGCTAAAGTCATTTTTTTAAAAATAATTTTATTGGGGGCTCATACAACTCATCACAATCGATGCATACATCCATTGTGTCAAGCATACTTGTACACTGTTGCCATCATCATTCTCAAAACCTTTGCTTTCCATTTGAGCCCTTAATATCAGCTCCTCATTTTCCCCCTCCCTCCCCACCCCACCTTCCTTCAT
>NW_022103926.1:6474172-6476600 GCF_000313985.2 Echinops telfairi
TCGGGAAGGTGGGCACCCACTGATATGATTTTTTGTTCTTTGATGTCGATAAAGTCATTTTATTATTATTCTTTTTTTTTTTTGCCTATAAAATTCATTAGTGTTTTGCTAACTACTGCTATGACCAACAAGGACCCAGAATGACAAGATCACACTGCCTTCTGGGAGAGTAGGTGGTGTTGCAGTGTGTCTTAAAGGCTGTGCAAATACTCTTCCCTTTTGATCTGGAAATTTCATTTGTCAGAATTAGATGAGAGCTGTGCTGTCATTTCTAACAGGATTCTCCAGAGAAATTGGAATCCAGAGGATGTGTGAGTGTGTGTGTGTCTTTACTACATGCATGTGCACTGGTGGGAAAATGGTTTTGGGGGCATGTCTTACATACACAGGAAGGAAGGAAAATGCAACTCTACATCAGCCCAAAGCTGATTCCCACAAGGCAGAGTTCACACTTCCACACCTTCCAACTTTCTTCACCGTATTCTCCCACCAATGTCCCTCCCAGAGCACTCTACTTCTCTGTCATTTGATAATTCCATTGCCATGGACACTCAGAACTCATAGACAATATTCACAAGTATTGGGGGGTCATTAGGGAAGTTAAGAAGTTAAAAAAAAAAGGTACCAGTCAGGCTCAGAAAACACAAAGGATACAGTTCTTTCAGCTACACTACCTCTGTACGCCATGTTGGCAGACACATGTCTCTGATCCTCAGTCTCTCAGCCACGTGACCCTGGACCTGTTTGGTCAAGTGTAAAAAAAACCCAACAGACTCCTTTAGCATTGATAAATGCCCAAAGGACACCGTGCTCTGTGACCCAGCCTTATACCCCAAGGCACTCATTGTCACGGGCTCGGAAGCCCCCCATTCTGTCTCACAGTCTAGGTGCTGCTGTTCTGCCCAGTGTCATGGTCTCCACCCTGCTGCTTTGTCACCAGTCCACACTAGGGTCTCAGATGCGCTTCTTTCTTGGGAAGTGCAGGTGTCTGTCTTCTTGCTTCTTAGATGGCTTAGTCCATACCTGCTGAACCGGCGCACGGACCAAGGCCCTTGCCTCTATGTCTTATTTACGTATGCCCATGCCGTGATGTGGTGGGACTTACAAAAACTACGGATAGAAGAACCATACCAAGCAATGTCACCTCACTCCAGCGAGTAAGAAACGATTGCTACAAAAATCATAGAAAGAAAATATCTAAATAGAAACTATTGTTTTTCTTTTCTTTTTTTTTGTTGAAATCGTTGTTTTTCAACATGTCCTCCCTCAAGGCCTATATACATGTGAAGGTGGTATTTCCTTCTCTCTAACTTAAAGAGGTCTGCACTCTGATTTATACCCCATCAAAATGGGAGTTTGGGGTATCCTCAAGGGACTTTGTGTTTGGGGAACACAAAGAAATCTGAAGGAACAAGATCAGGGTTGTGGGGTGGATGGGATGAGGTTTCCCACATAATTCTCTTCGGGAAGCTCTTGCTATCCACAAAAACAGCAGGTCTATTGTCATGACAGCACAACTCTCCTGGCCTTTTTCTCACCATTGAAATTTTCCTTTATGTTAACTTCTTCATAATAACCCCCCAAGATTGTCCTGTGTCCTTTGAGAAAATCTGTCAAGACTGCCCCTTGGTAATCCCACAAAGCAGTCACCACAGCCTTCTGAGCTGGCCTCTCTGCTTTGAATGTAACTGGCTCGGCATATGCTTTAGGAAGCCACTACTGGTGCTGGACCTTGCTCTCTGGATCGTATTAGTAGGACGTCTGAGTCATCCCTAGTCAGGCCTTGTTCCATAGAGTCAAACACAGCAAGGGAATGCTGTGTGCTTTAAAACCAGGAATGTTGTGCGTCAAGCTGGGTGGAGGGAAAAAGGAAAGGGTTATTTTGGAGGGGGGCTTGGTTTTTCTAGACCAACGAATAGCAGCAAAAAAAGAAAAAGCAAATAGATAAGCCAATAAAGAGAAACCAAAACATGAAAAGCAAATAATAATATTTTTTAAATTTTTTTAAATTAAGAATATAAAAGTGCCAAGCTACTTTCTCTTTCTCAGTCACCAGTATGTTTTTTATCAGAGTCCCGCCCTTGGTGCACTATAGGTGCACGGGTGTATTGAGGCAGGACGGGGGGCGGGGCAGACAGTGAGGAGGGGGCGGTAATGACTTCTCTGCAGAGCGGAGCGTTGTAGGGAGCCAGCCCCACGCGGGCCGTCTCTCGGAGGTGCAGCGCACCAAGCGAAAGGAGCCACAGGAGAACCTGGCCTCTGTGAGATCGGTGTCCACCCCGGGGTGACCCTTCAGCAGATCTGCACGCCTTCAGGCGAAATGAGCGATAAGCCAGAGTTGTCGGAAGTGGACAGGTTAGACAAGTCAAAACGAAGACAACGAAATGCTGACGACAAAAACCCAAGAAACTCTTCCTTCGAAGGAAAC
>NW_022103926.1:6477216-6480274 GCF_000313985.2 Echinops telfairi
TCCGTCCCCCAGGGAGGAGGTCACATATAGTTCCTTGTAATCGGTTCCCTCTTTCCAACCCACTCTCCCTCTACCCTCCCAGAATCGCCCCTCACATTTTGTTAACCTATGTGTTGGTAGAGATTTTAGGAATCTTCTGCAGTCTTACCCATACTCTGGCTAAGAGGGCAGAGGTAGCCAATGGGCTATCACCTTTGTTTGAAAACGTCTCGTGGTGTGTGAATCACACATGGCCCATGCTGCCCCCGATCCCCCAGGTTTGTGTCTGTGGCTCTTGCCTTCCCTCCAGGAGTAGCTACTTCCCTACGGGATATCCCACAGAATAACCTTCTTCCACGGTATCTCCAGGACTTAGAAATACTCATGACCTTGTATGGTTTTCCAGCTTCTCACAATTTATTTCCAATGCAAATGTAGCAATCAAATAATAAATGTAATCATTTAAAAAAAAAAGAGCAAAAAGCAAATGGGACAAAAGAGGAAGGAGAAAAACCAATTTCAAGTCAGCACCAGTAGACATTGTTCCAAGGCATCAAGTTAAAAGTTTGTTGCAAAGTTTGTTGCAACAGCTACCACTGAGCCTGTGACAATGTGGCCCCCACCCCTCTAGCACTGCTAAGTTGATTTAGATACAACCCTTAAAAAAATGCCAAATAAAAATAAATTTTAAAATCCCGGAGGCAGCACAGTAGGCCCAGGGCTGTGGAGCCCACAGATACACTTGCCTGCCTGCTTTGCCGGTTCAAAAACTGCCCCAGGTTGCCTCAGTCAAGGTCAATTTTGTTTAGCCTATATATGTGTACCCCACTACTCGGATGGTGTAAAAAGCAGCCTGATGCTGACTCAGCCCGGCTCAGGGCACTGGTAGCCCCTCAAAGCTCCACTGCACTGAATAGGGATTTTGCAGCCACTGTCAAGTACATGCATGTGTGCAGGAGAGCCCTCCATCTACCAGAAAGCTGAAATACTAGTGACATAACTTCCAGCATCACAGCAAGACACGAGCCACCACAGGACAACAAACTGATGGACAAGTGGTGGACTATCGCTTTGTTTTGTGTTTTAATCATGGAATCATCCGTCCACAGTAATTCAATCAATCACTGATTAGACATGAAGGCTGCAGTTATGAATTTGCACTGATGTCCTAATACCTATGACCGAGCCTTAGCACTTCCTCAGGAGCTTCTAGATCGGTCATGCACGTGGCAAGACCAGGTTGTCTCGGAAAATACGAGGCGTCATGCTAAAAATACACCCCTAGAACTACCTGTGGTGGTCTTTCTGTCTACCCCTTTGTAATTATGCTAAAAAGATTATAATGAGTATACCCCTTTCTGGAAATGATCAAATCCACTAGGCAGATGTTTAGAAGGACAGGGCAGACAAATACATAAAGAAGCCTGAGCAGACAGTTAGTTTGTCAAGACCTCAGAGGGTCATTAGGGTGAGAGAGAGAGAGAGAGAGGAAGTGCCAGGTGGGTGGCTGGAAAGGGGTAAAAGTGGAAAAGCAAGATGTGAATTGTCTTACACACACACCATTCCCAGCTTAGCCTTGTGTAGCATTGTCAATTCCTTATCTCACACACACATGCACACCATTCCCTGCTTAGCCTTGTGTAGCATTGTCAATTCCACACCTTGCCCCAGGAACCTTCCCTTAGGATACGAGGTGCTGTTACAGAATGTTGGAATGTGTCCCTCATGTATTGCTGATCATTAAAATGTGCTTTTCTTCCTGATCACATTATTTCCGTTCTTCTGCTCCTGGGAAAGTATTCCATCACAGTAAGACAGAGAGTTTCCATTAGGCCCATCAAAGAGGGCAGAAAGGATAGCCAGAATCTTTAGGTCACCCTGGTACAAAAGTACGTTGGGGGGAAAAAAATGGACTTTGGTCAAGGAACCAAAAGTCACCAGAAAGATGTCACTAGACCGTTTCAGAAGACGTTTCTGATAAAACATATCCTGTCAAGAGTCATAACCCACCCTAATGCATATTAATGGCCATTCCTGGGAAATCTGTTACCTATTAATAGCCCCCTCAATTTGCTCCCTGTCGTATTCACATAAAACTGTAAACCCCCTTTTTCCAGGAGCTTGCCTTGGCAACTCTAGTCCCAGTTTGCTTCTTGTTTGATCAACTCAAGTACAACTTCTTTCCATTTCTATCTCAGTTTCTCATGATGAGCCAGACCTGGGTTAGTTTTCTATAGATACTTAACGTAATCCCTGGATGGTCACGCAAACAGTTAACTTGTGTATTAGAGCTTGAATTTCTGAGCACTAAGTTTGAAAAAAAGCGATGATTTCCAAAGGACACCCAGAATCCATTTATGAGTCTCCCATAAATTGAGTTTCCACTGAATTCCTTCTGATGGTTAACCAGCTACTGGAATAGTTTTGCCCTCAGGCAGAGTGCTTGAGAGAGCGGATTATCGTCCCTCCCCTAACTGGTCCAGGGAGAAGCAATAGTCTTCAATAGGACTCCATCTTTATCTATGTTTCTACAAAAAGGAATCGTCCACGGGAGGGGGACCATCAACATGCGGCCGAGATGGTTTCCAAAAGATTCACAGTCACGCAGCGAAATCATCAAGCATGGAAAACAAAGGACGCTCATCACAACATTGTGATTGGCAGCAGGTCAATTCTTCACAGTCCCAGGTGGGACCAGAAGCAGGGAAGGGATATTTACAGAACTGCAAACTAGAACCCTTTGGACCTCGCCCTTCCTGGAATAGGGAATCCCGGCAAACATTTTCACATCGCCAGTCAGATTCAAAGGAGCTCTTTCTCAGAGAGGAAAAGATGTGCAGGTGGGATGGGGAAAGGGGGGAAAAACCAACACCCAGGTGGCATCGTGGGCTACTCATTGAACTACTACCCCACCTCTGCTGTGTGGGAGGAAGATGTAGCTGTCTTCTCTTACAAAGATTTAAGTCTCAGAAATCCAAATGGGGCCGTTCTACTCTGTCCTGCAGGGTTGCTGTGAGTCTGAACTGACTGGATGGGTGGTTTTATTATTTATTAAATTATTAGTCCTTTCCTTGGAGCC
>NW_022103926.1:6480404-6485945 GCF_000313985.2 Echinops telfairi
TGTGACAGAGAGAAAAACCTCTTTTTTTGCTATTAGGAAAGTGAACCACTGGAGCATCTTCCCAGCTACTTAGATAGCGCTCAAATTATTCCAGTTTCCCACGTAAGTTTATATTTATTTCCCCTAACAATACAAATTACAAATTACATGCAGATGGGCTATGTTCTTACAATACATGACAGGTTATAAAAGCCATAAGGCATAAAATATATGGAGTACGTGAAGAATTCTACAATCTACTGTTTTGGTATTCAATCTTCAACTGACTACTCATTCTTTTTTTTCTGGATGTTTACTTGTATTTTATTGACTATGCCAAAGCATAATAAACTATGGATAGCATTGAGAAGACTGGGAATTCCAGAACATTTTATTGTGTTCATGAGGAACTTGTACACACAGCGGGAGGCAGTTGTGTGAACAGAACAAGGGAATACAGCATGGTTTAAAATCAGAAAAGGTGTATGACAGAGTTGTATCCTCTCGCCATATTTGTTCAATCTGCATACTGAGCAAATACCATATATATTTGAGTAGAAGCCGAGTTTTTTCAGCACAAATTTTATGCTGAACATGCCCCCCATTTTTTGGTGGTAAAATTAGGTGCCCTGGCTTATACTGGAATATATACGGTAATCGGATAAGCTGGATTTTATGAAGAAGAAGAATGTGGCATCAGGACTGAAGGGAGGCTTATTAACAACCCACGATATGCAGATGACGCAATCTCTCTTGCTGAAAGTGAGGAGGACTTGAAGCACTTGCTGATGAAGATCAAAGATTGCAGCCTTCAGTATGGATCACAACTCAATGTGAAGTAGACCAAAATCCTCACAGCTGGACCAACAGGTAACACATCCTCTAAAGTGGAGAAAAGGTTGAAATTGTCAAGGATTTGGTCATGTTTGGCTCCATAATCAATTCTCATGGAGACTACTCATTCTTAATTATAGATAAAGAGGGAAAAAACTAGAAGGATCAGCTTGACTCCCACCAAGGCTCAAATAATAATTAAGTTTAAAGAAAAAATTAAGTTTCAAAATTTTTGCTAAACCCCCGGAAATAGTCAAAATGCAGTCACAAATCGATAAGGGTGATTATGCTTAAACAGGATGATTCAAAAACAACTGTGGTCTTGCTCATAATATATATGCACATATATACTTATTATATTACATAAGATGGGTGGATATATATCAATATAATAGTAATATATTATATAGAAGATGTTGCCACAATGGGCTCAAACATAACAACAATTGTGAGGATGGTGCAGCACCCGGCAGTGTTTCCTTCTGTTGTGCATGAGGTCGCTATGGGTCAGAACTGACTCGCTGGCACGGCACAACAAGCCTCACGCCTGTTGTGCCATCTTCCCCCCCCTCCTTGTAACCACCAAAGCCTGTTTTCTTGGTTATGAAGATCTTTTTCTTTATTTTTCAGCTAGAATAGTGACCTCATACAATAGTTGTCCTTTGTGATTAACTAATTTTACTCGGCATGATCTTCTCCAGATCCATCCATACGATGAGGTGCTGTACTCCGCAGTCTCTTCATTACTCTTTAGCGATGCATAGCATCCCATTGTGTGTAGGGTCACAAATTTATTTCTCTATTCTTCCACTCGTGGCATTTAGGTTGTTTCCATCTTCTTGATCTAGGGGACAGTTCTGTGATGAACACAAGTGTATGTGCTTTGATTGTTACTTCTCTAGGGTATATACCCAGCGAAGAGATTGCTGGGTCCTATGGAATTTCAATTCTTAGTTGTGATGAGGGAGTGGCAAACTACTTTCCACAGTGGTTGCACATTTTTTATAGCTGTACCAGCAGTGTAGTGGCTGCAACATTGCGCTACAGCACAGGACCAATTGTGAGGAAGGCACAGGCGTGGACAACGTTTGGTTCGGTTGTGCATGAGGTCGCTGTGGGTCAGAACCTACTCAAGGGCACCTAACAACAACAACAACAACAACAACAAACCAGCAATGTGCACAGGTTCCACTCCCTCTGTATCCTCTCCAGCATTGGTTATTTTCTGTTTTGTTTTTAAATTGCTGTCAATTCTAGTAGAAGGTGGTATCTCATTGTTTTGATTTGCAGCTCTCAAATGGTAAATGATCTCCAGCTTATCTTCCTGCGTGTCTTCATTGGTAGTGTCTGTTCCTATCCATTGCCCATTTTAAAATTAGATTGTTCCTCTTCTTTTTGTTGTTGATGTGTTGTAGTTTTCTAGAAGTTTTAGAGATTATACCCTTATGTGTTGTGTCATTGACAATATTTTTCCCAGTCTGTGGGCTCTATTTGTTTAAAATCACTTTACTGGGGGCTCGTACAATTCTTATCACAATCCATACATCCATACATCGTATCAAGAACATAGTACATTTGTTGCCATCATCATTCTCAAAACTGTGGGTTCTATTTTTATGAAGTTTCTTGATCCACTTTTAGTGTCTTATTTTTCAGTCCCAGTCATCTATTTTGTCTTCGGTGGTGCGTGCTTTTCATTATGTTTGGTACTGTGTTGATGGCCTGTTTTCTCGTGGATTATCTTTGTAGTTCTAAGATTTACATTTAGGTCTTTAATCCACCGTGAGTTCATTTTTGTGTATGGGAAACTGTACGAGTCCTGTTTGGTACTTCAGCAAATGGAAATACAATTTGGCCAGCACGATTTGTTGAAGAGGCGATCTCTTCTCCACGTAATGTATTTAAATTTAAACTCAGTTGCCCGTAGGTAGATAGTTCTATTTCTGGAATCTTTATTTTGCTCCATTGATTTATGTACTTATTGTGCCACTAGCAGGCTGTTTTGACTACTGCACCTGTATAATACATTTTTTTATATATATAATAAATTTTGAGGCCAGGAAATGAGAGGCCTCCTACTTTATTCTTCTATTTTAATAATGCTTTATCATGAGTTCCTTTCTTTTCCAGATAACGCTAGTTATTAGTTTTTCCATTTCTTTAAAGAATGCTGTTGGGATCTGGATTGCAACTGTGTTATATTTATAGGGTGCTTTGGATTGTATTGACATTTTCACAATGTGAAGTCTTTTTACCCATGAATATGCAACCTTTTTCAATTATGTAGGTCTCTTTTGGTTTCTTGTAGTATTGTTTTGTAGTTTTCTTTGTACAAGTCTTTTGTTTCTCTAATTCAGCTGATTCTTAAGTATTTCTATGTTGTGTGGCTATTATAAGTGTTATTGTTTGATTTCCTTTTCAGAGTTCTCTTCATATATATATGAATCTGATTTCTTTTTTCCCTCTTTTAATTTGATTCTTCTTCTTTTTTTTAATGTTGATCTTGTCCCCTGCCATGCTGCTTAATCTTTCCATTGTTTCCAGCATTTTCCTGTCAAGGTCTTGGGGGGTTTTGTGTAGAATTATATCACATGCAAATAGATAGAGTCTTCTTTGGCAGTCTGATGACTTTGATTTCTCTTTGCTGTCTAATGCCTCTGGCTAAGACTACCAGCCTAATACCGAATAGGAGTGGTGAGAAAGGGCAACATTGTCTCCTTGCCATTTGCAGGGGGTAATGCTTTCAGATTCTCCAAATTGAGTGAGATGACTGCGTCCATGGTCTATATTGTATTGAGAAAATTTCCTCTATTCTTATTTACTGGGTGTTTTTATCAGCAACGGGTGTTGGATTTTGTAAAGTGCCTTTCTGCATCAAATGATATGATCAAGTAGTTATTTACTATATTCTTGAAAGTTTGGGTAGACTGTATCAGCTCCACTCTGAATGCTTGGTAGAATTCTCCTGTGAAACTGTCTGATCCTGGACGTTTTTGGGTGTGGGGAGAGATTTTTAATGACCGAATCTATTTCTTTTGTTATGCATCTACTAAGGTTTTCTACATCAGTCTGTGTAAATTTAGGTAGATAATGTGTTTCTAGAAATCTGTCCACTTCACTTAGGTTTCCTAATTTGTTGGAGTACATTCCTGTGTACTATGTTATTCTATTTTTTATTTTAGTAAGCTCTATTGTGATATCATCCGTTTCATTTCCTGTCTTGTTGATTTATTTTTGTTTTTTCTGTTTTTGATTTATTCATTTTTGCCATAACTGTTTTCTATTTTTTCTGGTGGCTCAAGGTTTATTTTGTGCTCTTATTCAAATTGTTGAAGATGTTAAGGTATTAACTTTGTTTTGCTCATTTTTTGATGTGCACATTTTATTGCTATGAATTGGCCTGTGAGTGCTGCTTTTGCTGTGCCCCATCGGTTTTGATATGCTGTATTTTTATTCTCATTTGTTTTGAGGAATTTTACATTTTCATTCCTGATTTTTTTAGTTACCCAGTAGTTTTAAACAGGATACTTTTCACTTTCCATATATTTGATTTTTTACCCTTGATATTCCAGTTGCTGATTTCTAATTTTACAATGTTGTGGTCTGAGAAAATAGTTTGTCTAACATCTCAGTGTTTCTTAATTTATAAAAGTTTGCTTTGTGACCTAACACATAGTCTAGACTAGGGAAAGTCCCACTGAAGAATGATATTGATTGTGCTATGTTTTGTACACCTAGGAGTTCCAGTTGACTAACTGTGTTGGTTAGTCCGTCTGCATCTTTATTGAGTTTCTTTTCGCATGTCTGTCTTTCCTTTAGAGCAGTGGTGCTCCACCTCCCTAATGCCACGACCCTTTCATACAGCTCCTCATGCTGTGCGTGACCCCAACCATAAAATTATTTTCGTTGCTACTTCATCACTGTATTTTGCTACTGTTATAAATCATAATGTAAATGTCTGATATGCAAGATGTATTTTCATTGTTACATTTTGAACATAATTAAAGCATATCTACTTCGGTCCTTGGCTCCGCATGAGAAAGAATTCACACCGAAGCCTGGTTTGTGATCCAAGTGAGTTTTATGACAGTTAGAAGCAGGTTCAGGTTTTACAGTGACTGGAACACAAGCCAGACAGAGTCTACAGTACGATTGGTAGGAGTCGCTGGGAAAGAGAAAGCGCCCAGAACAAATCCTCTGGCTTTTCAGGGCCCTTTGGGAGGCGTGGTCGACGATACTGGTCCACCCCATTGGCTGAATCAAATTCACCTGGCTTAGATGGGCCAATCCAGGTGTACCGCCCACCTAGATGTACCACCCCTTCCCGGCTGGGAGCTCAAACATAACAAAATGTTGTCTTCAAGCACGGTGTAGCATGGGTAACAGTCTTCATGCTGGGTACACCTTTGTGGGTGTCTCTGCATGTGGGCGGACCCACCTGGAGACAGGGGAGCAGTGTCTCAGTTCCTGGACCCAAAGGGTCACGACCCCCAGGTTGGGAACCGATGTTTTAGAATGATGAATGGAAGTCCCCTCCTATCATTGCAGTGTGTCTACTACACTTCTCAATCTGTAAGAGTTTTATTAGTATGCTTTGAGGGTCTTTTTGTGTTCTATGAGGGTCTTTTAATGTTTAATGTTTATTATGGTTATATCTTCTTGTTTAATCCTTTCTGTGTTATGTAATGTGATGTTTGTCTCTAGTAATGGATTTTGCCTTAAAGTCTG
>NW_022103926.1:6487991-6489398 GCF_000313985.2 Echinops telfairi
CTTTACACAATTGATGTGTGTATGGATTGCGGTAACAGTTGTATGAGCCCCTAATAAAATGTTAAAAAAAAAAATTCAGGTCGAAGACACAGAATCTCACTACCACACTCACATGATTTTCGGTGTGTTCAGACTTTTTTTCTTCTCATTGTTGGTGGTTCTCCTAGATTGGAATACATTTTTTCTTAAAGCTCACTAATTTGGCTTTTCATTTTATCCATTCTATTACCTACTCTTTACAAATAGCGTCTAATTCTATTATCTTAGTACTAAGTATTCATATTGTGGATTTTTATTTTGTTGTTCTTGAAAGGTTCCTAATTTTCCTATGTTTCCCAGAGTTCTCTGGATCCTTTTTTTCCATCTGTACCTGAACACCATTCTTCTGATTGATTTAATTGGTAGTTCCAGGACTTTTCTTCGGGAAATTCCTTTTGATCGGTGTACTAGTGTACTGTGTACTTGTATCTATTTGTCCTGCTTTTTCAGTGTGGACTGGTATTGACTGGGTCTCCACAACATTATGTTGCCGTTATTATGTGTGGGAAGGTGTCTGGGTCATGTGGGGACAGCTAATTTCACCAAATGGTGCCGGACAGGGATACTAGAAGCCACGAAACAAAAGGCAAAAATGAAATAAAATACAGCTGTTTGGAGAACAGGGAGTGGTATGTGGCCAGCATTCCTCTTTGGGAGCTCTGTGGACATGCTCTCCTCTCCGTTCCAAAGAGCTGTGGGAAGTTGGTAGCTGGTCTCCTTCCTAAAGCGCCACAGTTTGGGAAGTAAAAAAAAAAGAGGGGGGTGTCCTTATTGTTGATAAGGACACAGTAAGCAGCCAAGCCGAAATAAGGAGTGGGCTCTAGCTGTCAGCCCCAACAGCACAGTGAGAAATGAAAAGCCGCAGAAAATAGACAAGGAAAGTACCCCACTTCCCACCCCCCACCCCCACCCCCACACACACAGACTTGGTAGCCCTAGGCCACTTACAAGCATGTTAGCCTGTACCTCCCCCAAGTACTTGGGACCCTGGGGAAACAGGGCTGGTCCAGCCTGCACTCCACCCTCCTTAGGGTGAGGAGGAGGTGAATCAGCCCATTCCTTCCCTCTGTCCACACCCACGCACCCTGGAGTGTGGGGGATTCACTGAGTTCAATTCAATGAACTCTTATCTTGTCTTCCAAGATTCCAGGCACCTGGTTTTCCTTCTGAGTTGATTTTCTCTGTGTTTGTTGTAGAGAGATTTTTTTATTCTTTTTATGTAGAGAGATTTTTATCATGCTTCATGGAGGTAGTCATCTTGACCCAGAACCTCTTCACAGAACATGATTTTGTAGGGAACCGATTGCAGGGAACTATATGTGACCTCCTCCCTGGGGGACGGACAACCGTGGAGTGGGTGGAGGGAGA
>NW_022103926.1:6490095-6520087 GCF_000313985.2 Echinops telfairi
TATAATTTAACTGTTCATTTCTTATATTTATCTGTATATAATTTAACAGTTCATTTCTTGTTATATATCTAATTAGCTTTATAAATAAATATACTTAATTATCAGCAATTTGGTTTTATCTCTCTATAGAACCCTAACACTGTAGTTTTTTCAAAAATTAGACTAAAATTGTATATATTATATACTTTTTTTTGGTTTGGTTTTGTTTGTGTGGTAGTTACATCGTCTGCTGTAAATTTGAGAGGTAAGAGTGCAGGGGTGGAGTTTAGCCTGTCCATTATATACTTTTTTCACTTCAAGTCTACCTTGTAGACGTTCCCCCAGGTAAAAGTATAGACTTCATTGCTGTTAGGTGCTATCGCGTGCCTGAGCTTCAGAGCAACCCCTTAAATAGAGCACAAAGGCATTGGTTTTCCCGGCTGTACTCTTCAGAAAAGTGGGTCTCCAGGTCTCTGTTTCCATGGAGACATTGGGTGGGTTCAAGCCACCATCCTTACAGCTAATAGCTGAATATTTAACCACCGGCCCCACCAAAGTTACTCCTTTTGTTTTTTAAACTTTTCATTGTGCATTTGGTGAAGATGTATAGACTGAATCAGTTTCCCATTCGACAGTTCACACACATTTTGTTCCATCTGATTGATCCCCATAATGTTACATCTGCAACCCCCTGTCTACTGTCTGGCTGAAATTTGAGTCATGTAGGATGAGTAAAAACCAGCAGGGGTCCTCAAACGATGGCCTGCGGGCCACATGGGGCCCGCCGAGGACATTTATCTGGCCCACCGGGTGTTTTTGGCCCGTTTTATTTTTTTACTTCAAAATAAGATATGTGCAGTGTGCATAGGAATTTGTTCATCGGTTGTTTGTTTGTTTTTAAACTATAGTCCGGCCCTCAAACGGTCTGAGGGACAGTGAACTGGCCCCCTGTTTAAAAAGTTTGAGGACCCCTGATTTAACGGGTCCTATCAGTCTCTATCTAACCAGAAAGCCTGATGGTTTTTATGATTTTGTATTTTGTTCCAAATATTTCTCCCACCTTATCCAGGCTCTTCTAATGTGATCCTTTTAAGAGCAGTTGGTAGTGGTACCCAAACTCTACCTTGTACTACCTAGTACTTCTGGCCTCAAGGTCATGGAAACTGATTCTCACATGGTCCCTTATTCTCCTTTAATAGCTAGGTAATTTTCCCTAAGGAATCCATGGTTGGTGGCAATGGTTCTGTGCTCCACTACGACTGGAAATACTGGAGAATTTAACACACCCAGGGGAACCTTGAGAGACAGGCCTGCTGATCCACTTCCGAAAAGTCAGTCTTGAAAGGCTCCTGTGGAGTCATTCGACTTTGCACGCACGGGGTCACCCCATGTCAGAACCGATCCAAGAAAAGTAGCAGCAATGAGGAGTTGTGTCCTTTCCATGCATGATAGATCCTATTGTTTCTCTGTTGTTGTTGTTGTTGTTGTTGTTCTTAGGTTGCCCTCCGGTTGGTTCTGACTTAAAGCAACAGAACAGGACAGGACACCACGCGGTCTTGCGCCATCCTCACGACTGTTTTTATATTCGGGTCTATTTTTGCAGCCATCTCATCAAGGGTCTTCTTCATTTTCATTTACCAAGTGCGACACCCCCTTTTTCAGGGCCTGGGCTCTTCCGATAGCATGTCCAAAGTTTGTCTCACCATCCTCACTTCTTCTTCTTCTTTTTTTAATCATTTTGTTTATTTATTTCAATCATTTTATTGGGGGCTCATACAACTCTTATCGTCATCCATCCATCCATCCATCCATTGTATCAAGCACATTTGTACATTTGTTGCCATCATCATTTTCAAAACATTTTCTTTCTTCTTGAGCCCTTGGTATCAGCTTCTCATTTTTCCCACTCCCTCCCTCCTTCATGAATCCTTGATCATTTATAAATCATTATTATTTTTTCAGGTCTTACACTAGGTGGAAAGTCTTGTGGATCCAGTGGTGGTGGAAGCATCTCAGCGCTGGCCGCGCTCTCCACGTGGCTCCTCCAGCTCTAGGGTTCTGGCTCCATCAGTGTAGCTCCACGTGGCTTGTCAACAAGAATATATATATTTATTTTTTAACAAGAATGTCTTGCAGGGAGACAAAACAGAGAGTGTCTCCCACCTCCAGGGAAGAAGACCGGAGTTCCCAGAATCCTCTGGAGAAGGCTATGGCCACCCAGAGGTCTCATTGGCCATGACTTGATTGACAGGCTAGACTCCACCCCTTTGCAAGATGACAGATTCTGTAATGCCACACTGTACTTCTTCTGGGACAGATTTGTTTGTTCTTTTAGCAAGCCATGATATTTTCAATATTCTTATACCACCATAATTAAATGCATCTATTAGATTCTCTTTCAGTCTTACTTATTCTGTGTCCAATTTTTGCACACACATGAGGCAATTGAGAAGACTGGGGCTTGGGTTAGGCACCAGTGCACCTTAGTCCCTGATTTTCAACACTTTGAAGAGGTCTTGTGCAGTAAACTTACCCGATGCAATGCATTGTTAGCTTTCTTGACTGCTGCTTCCAGGAGCATTAACTGTGGATCCTACTAAGACAAAAATCCTTGACAACTTTAATCGTTTGTTTTTCTGGTTATCATGATGGTACTTTTTGTTTCAGTTGTGAGGATTTTGGTCTTCTTTACATAGAGTTATAATCCACACTTAGGTGGCAGCCCTTGATCTTCACCAGTAAGGGCTTCAAGTCCTCCTTATTTTCAGCAAGCAAGGTTGTGTCGTCTGCATATCACACATTGTTAATAATCTTTTCTTCAATCTTGATGCCGAATTCTTCTTCATATAGTCCAGCTTCTCTGTTTACTCAGCATACAGATTGAATAAGAATGGTGAGAGGAATGTTTCCATAGAGAGTTTCAATATAGTTACTGTTTTCATATTTATTGCTATAGTCTTAGACCAATTAGGTTCTATAGCCTAATTGTTTTGCCTTAGTGAATGAATGTAATTGAAATTATTGCTTTGTGCCGACCCCTCATTTTTTTAAGGTCTTTTGGCCGATCACTTCAGTTTTATTCATTTGTGTAGGGGAACTTTTCCATGAGTTTTAATTGAAAAACTTTCCTTTATACTTTTGTCATTAGTATTTTAAATCTATGCTGTCTGCTAGATTAATCATTAATATACTTAGTTCTATTAGAGTTATCAAATGATGTATGGAGGTTACTTATAATGTAATTTCTTAGGAAGTTAAAGTACTGCCCATGGAATGAACCATGTATATTGAACAAGCTATATTGTATGGTTGGACTTGAGCTACCACCTTAAAGCATGTGACAAAATCAAAGGACAAGGTGAGTGGTTATTACAAAGTGGTCTCATCAGTTTTTACCATCATGAGGTGATCACTAAAAATCGGATGCGATTGCAAAGCAAAGGAAAGAAAACAGATGGTGCCTGAATATCAAAAGGGATAGTGCCTGAAGTCATAAAGGTTACTCCTAAAATAAACAGCTATAAAAACAAGCATCGACCAGTCCAGGCAGAAAGCACACCCACCTAAGTGTCATAAAACCATTTTTAATAAAATCCATGATCAGAGGAGGGACTGTATTACATTTTAAATTCTAAAACACTTCGTGTGTGGCATGCTATTGATTACAGTGGGTTGTGTGGCAGTTACATAATCCGTCGACTTAAGTGAAGGGGTGGAGTCGAGCCAATCACGTCATAGCCAATGATGCCTCTGTGTGGGCGTGGCCTTCTCCTGAGGATTCTGGGAACTCCTGTCTTCCTCCCTGGAGGCAAGACACACACTCTCTCTGCTTCTCATTCTGTTGATAAGCCACATGAAGCTATGCTGATGGAAGCCAGAGTCCTGAAGCTGTAGGAGCCAGGTGGAGACCCACGCCAGCACTGAGATGCTTCCACAAGACTTTTCACCCACTGGCCTGTGATCTTCCTGCATTCGGCATCATTGCATGTGCTATGTGAGTCTGTAGAAGAATTTATGGACTAGTAATGGACGTGTACACTAATATTGGACTCATGGGCTAATATAGAACTTATAAACTTGATCTGGACTGGACCGCGATGTTTTCTTAATATGCAATTACTCTTGGATATAAAGCTCTCTCCTATACATATATGAGTTTCCCTGGATTTGTTTCTCTAGTCTACCCGGACTAACACAGGTTGTAAATTCATTTTTAGTTTTGATGTAAATTCTGTCTCCATTTGAATTCTTTTTAAAAATCATTTTATTGGGGGCTCATACAGCTCTTTTCACAATCCATCCATCCATCCATTGTGTCAATCACATTTGTACATGTGCTGCCATCATCATTTTCAAAACATTTTATTTCTACTTGAGCCCTTGGTATCAGCTCCTCATTTTTTTCCTTTCCTTCCCCCACCCTCCCTCCCTGACGAACCCTTGATAATTTATAAATTATTATTTTTTTATGTCTTACACTGACTATTGTCTCCCTTCACCCACTTTTCTGTTGTCTGTCACCCAGGGAGGAGGTTATGTGTAGATCATTGTGATCGGTTCCCCCCTTCTCCCTCCACCCTCCCCTTCCCCTCCTGGTATTGCTACTCTCAATATTGGTCCTGAGGGTGTTATCTGTCCTGGATTCCCTGTGTTTCCAGCTCTTATCAGTACCAGTGTACATGCTCTGGTCTAGCCAGATTTGTAAGGTAGAATTTGGGTCATGATAGTGAGGGGGAGGAAGCATTAAAGAACTAGAGGAAAGTTGTATGTTTCATCAGTGCTATACTGCACCCTGACTGGCTCGTCTCTTTCTTGTGACCCTTCTGTAAGGGGATGTCCGATTGACTACTGATGGGTTTTGGGTCTCCACTCTACACTCCCACTCATTCACAATGATATGATTTTTTGTTCTGAGTCTTTGATGCCTGATAGCCAATCCCATCAACACATCATGATCACACAGGCTGGTGTGTTTCTTCCATGTAGACTTTGTTGCTTCTCAGCTACATGGCCACTTGTTTGTCTTCAAGCCTTTAAGACCCCAGATGCCATATCTTTTGCTAGCCAGGCACCATCAGCTTTCCACATTTGCTTATGCACACATTTTGTCTTCAGCAATCGTGTCGGGATGGTGAGCATCATGGAATGCCAGGTTATTAGAACAAAGTGTTCTTGCGTTGAGGGAGTACTTGAGTAGAGGCCCAATGTCTGTCTGCTACCTGGATACTTAACATATAAATATATGTACATAGATCTATTTTCCTATCATTATATATAAATATATTTACAGATGTACATGCCTGTATTTAAACCCCTATAAATGCCCTTTGCCTCCTAGTTCTTTCCTCTATTTCTTTGACTTTCCTCTTGTCCCACTATCATGTTTGGCACTCATTCACGTTTCCGTAATTCCTCTAGGTTATATTGCCCTTGATTAAGCCCTACCAGGCATCCTACACCCTCCTCCTTATCAATTTTAGATCACTTGTTGTTCCTTTCTCCCTGGATTTGTTAACACCCACTTCCTTTCTCTCCTTCTCCCACTCTCCTGTGTCCCCGCAGAACCATAGGTCCTGTTGTTTTCTCTTCCAGATTGTTTATCCTGCCTATATTATCCATATAGACATACAGAGACAATAATAAGCGCAAAAACAAGACAACAAAGCAAAACAAAAAAACAATGACAAACAAAATAGAGAGAGAGAAACATCTATAATTAATTCCAGGTCTGTTTGTTGACCTTTAGGAGTGTTTTCCGGTCGAGTCTGATGGGGTGCCACACCCTGGCCCCAAAGTCTATTTTTGCCATTCCCTGGGGACTTCATTGCTTTGCTCCCCTTGTTGCTCTGGTGTATGCCCTTAGCGTTTCGCACCAGACATTTGAGTTCTTTCTGACTACTAACCAGCAGTATGACAGCTGCTTCACCTCAGAGAAGGTGTGGTGGAAGCAGATTATAAATCCCCTGGCCAGGCTGGGCAGTGGTAATACTGGCCTCATGAAACTTGGCTAGCTGTGTCCTTAAGATTTATAGATACATATCAACTGCAAGTTGGCACAGCAGAGATACGTGGTCATGAGTCATACTCTGGCAATTAAGTAGCCAGTGGTTAAAGGACACTGACCAATCACGTAAGCTTTTCTAATCACGGTCCTTTCTCTCCTGTTATAGTATCACCTAGAATGGTGATGAATTAATCTGCCACCAATCATACTTTTGTGGTGATTCTCATACTTTTTTTATTGTCTAGAATGAGCCACATAGCCGTGAATGCTTCGGACACCGTTATGGCCTCAGGCTGATAGTCTCCCTCGTGATTTTGTTATATGAATAATGATGGTCTCTATAACATATGTTTGAATCCTCCCTGGAACAATTATGACCATGGAGTTTTCATGATCATTATCTCATTATTTATCTTCCCATCCAACAGACCTAGGTGTATAACTTTCACCTCTGACAATTGATCCATCACTACTACTGTGCTATTAGTAATCGTTGAGTTGCTCAACAACTTATCGGGACTCCATGCACGATGTAATGGACCGTTGTTCAGTCCTGCATCATCCCCATGATCAGGTTTTCACTGGCTGATTGTCAGAAATCATTTGAGAGGTCTTTTTTGCTTAGGTAACCTTTTCTAGAAGCTGTGCTGCAATGTATTCAGCAGAATAGTAACCTGCAAACCATCACTGACAGGTGGAGGGTGCATATGAAGTGCCCCGGGCACAAATCAAATCTGAGTCTTTCCATGAAAGTGATTATTCTTTCACTGAGCCACAGCATCCCTGTGACTAGGGCCACAATAAGCATTAAAGATAGAAAACTGATATCCTGTTTCCCCGAAAATAAGACAGTGTCATATTAATTTTTGTTCCCAAAGACGCACTTAGTCTTATTTTCAGGGGATGTCTTATTTTTCCATGAAGAAGAATACAATACACATTTATTGTTTATTGTTTTATTAAAAGAGACCTCGCACTTCCTGTCTGCTCTGACTGCCCTGCGGCCAACAGTGAGCTGCGTGGTGGCGCCAACCACTACGGTCCAGAGTCCAGAGTTATGGTAGCTTCGGGGGGCCTTATTTTCGGGGAGGTCTTATTTTCAGGGGGATGCATTATATTTCATTTTTTAATCAATCAATTGTAGAACATTTTCTTCTTTCTTTTACTCATTGTTATTAGCTCCCCATTTCACCCATTCTCCCCTGCCTTACCTTCGAGAAACCGTAGTCCTGGTCAAGGGAAATGTCAGACAGTGTAAGACATGACAACATAATAATAATTTATAAATTATCAAGAGTCTATGAGGGAGGAGGTGGCGGGGAGGGAGGGGAAAATATGAGGAGCCAATATCAAGGGCTCAAGTAGGAAGCAAATATTTTGAGAATGATGAGGGCAACAAATGTACAAATGTGCTTGACACAATGGCTGTATGTATGGATTGTGATGAGTTATACGAGCGCCCAATAAAATGATTTTAAAAAAAGGAAACCATAATCCAGTTACTGTCTCTATAGATCTATCTACCATAAATTTCATATACCAAAAAACATACAAAAATAAAAGACAAAGAAACAAAAAAGCTAAACCCAGTAACAAAATAGAGAAAAATCTTAACTGAAAAGAAAGTAGGAAACAAAAACTGGAACAACTTTAAAATGGGTTAAAGGGGAGAGCAAATGATAAGGTGTTCAGTGTTGCCGTAATGACACCTGCTATAATCCACTTTCCAATGCACGCTGCATGATAGCAAGGCTCGTTCCCATTCCAGCTTATGGGATTCACCAGAGACTCAATCCATGTGTATTTCCCCTTCACTTTTTTTTTTTAACAGAAAAACTTTAAATTTTTTTTGAAAAAAATCTTTAAAAGAGTTAAAAGGGAGATTAAATATCAGATCATTTAACAATGTAGTCACCCTTCAATAGTTTGCCCTGCATCTTCCATTTCCCACTCCCCACTTACCCTTTGGTCAGATGTCTTCCTTTTACCACGTTGACCTCTGTCTGCCCCCTACCCAATTATTCCCCCTCTCCTCCTTTCCCCTTCCATCCCTGGGAATCATAACAGTCTGCTTCCCTTGGTATGATAGCATTTATCTTCATTTTTTATAACAGTGGTCTTAGACCATATTTACCCTTCTGTGATTGACTAATTTCACTCAATATAATGTCCTCCGAATCCATCCTTGCCATGACGTGTGTCACAACCCATCTTTGTTCTTTAGCACGGTGTAGTATTCCATGGTGTGTATGTTGTTGGGTGCCATCCATAGCTCAGACCCATAGTTACCGTAGGCACGACGAAATGTCAGACTGCCTGGTCCTGCACCATCATCACAATTGTTCATAACTCGAGCCCATTGTTACCGCCACGGTGCCAATACTCTGAGGGCCTTCCTCTCCTTCACTGGCCCTCCACTTCACCAAACACGATGTCCTTCTCCAGGGACTGGTCTCTCCTGACAACATATCCCAAGTATAGAAGACAAACTTTCACCGTCCTTGCCTCTAAGGAGCACTTCTTCCAAGACAGATTGATTGACACTATTAGCAGTCCAGGGTACTTTCAATAGTCTTCTGCAGCACCACAATTCAAATGCATCCACTCTTCCTTCGTCTTCCTTATTCGGTGTCCAACTCTCACGTGCACATAATGGGAAATGGAAAATACCATGGGCTGGGTCAGGAACGCCTTAGTCCTCAAAGAAACAATCCTGCTTTTCAATACCCTGAAGAGGTCTTGTACAACAGATTTAATTAATGCAATGTGTCTTTTGATCTCTTGGCTGCTGCTTCCAGGAGCATTGATTTTGTGGATCCAAACAAGACAAAATCCCTGCCAACCTTACCCTTTTCTCCATGTATCATGATGTTACCGATTGGTCCCGTTGTGAGGATTGGGGGCTTCTTTACCTGGAGCTGTGAGCCACACTGAAGGCTGCCATCCTTGATCTAGATCAGCAAGTGCTTCAAGTCCTCACTTTCAGAAAGCAAGAGTGTGTCATCAACAAAAAAAAAAGAGTGTGTCATCTGCATATCTCAGCTTGTTAGTAAGCTCTCCTCCAGTCCTGATGATGCCACATTCTTCTTCAACTAATCCAACTGATGATTTGCTCAACGTGCAGCGAGAACAAGTGTGGTGAGAGGATACAACCTTGAAGCACACCCTTCCAGATTGTAAGCCCTGCGGTCTTCCCTTGTTCAAACAATTGCCTCTTGATCCATGCCCAGGTTCCACATGAGCACAAGGAAGTGTTCTGGAATTCCCATTCTTCTCAAGATCATCCACAGGTTATTGTGGTCCACACAGTCAAATGCCTTTCCGTAGTCAGTGAAACAAAAGTCAACATCTTGCTGGGATTCTCTGCTTGGAACCAACTTCCATTTGACATCATCAATGAAATCTCTTGTTCCATGTCTTCTTCTGAATCCTGCCTGTCAATGTACTCCTGCAACCAGCTTTGGTAAGGGGCTACAACCTTGTGGCACATCTAACTAACCAAGTTCATTTATCCTTTCTTCGACCGATCGGCATTTAGGTTGCTTCTATCTTCTCGCTATTGTGAATGGCGCTGCGATAAACACAAACGTGCCATGGATTTGCTCACGATTTGTTCCTATACACTGAGTATAGGAATTGCTGAGCCATGTGTTTCTCCTTCCCATTGTTGAGAAAGCACCATACTACCTTGCACAGTGGCTGGACAGTTTTACAGTGATAAGCTGTTACACTTCTGTATAGTGATAAGATGTTACAAATGATGTTAAATTTTAAACTAACTATATCGGAACAATTCACTTGACCATGCACTCTGTCTGAGGACAGAGCTATTCGCATCTCTGGTCAGTGGTCTAAGGAGGTCATTGGAGGTTTAACACCTGTGAGGATTTTGGTTTTTCACGTCATCCATAACATCCAAACTAGGTACAAGGTATGAGCGATCCAATCTCACCACACCTGCTCCATTACTTGTCATTTTCTGTTTTGTTTTGTTCTGTTTTTGTTTTTTCAATGTGGCTATCCATGACAGTCTCAGAAACCCACAGGGGCAGTTCTACTCTGTCCTATAGGGTAGCCACTTGATGGCAGCGAGCGAGAGCTTACTGTGTGTAAATGCTTACTGAAAACATAATTATATGTAATATGTACATATTTGAAGTACACTGTAAATAAATATAAATATAAATACATACAACGTATAAAATATCCAAGTCAAACTCACTGCCATCGAGTCAGTGCAGTGAGTTGTTGGTTTTTTGTTTTGTTTTGTCTTTCAACAGTTTTATTGGCACATAGTTTACAAGTTGTTGGGTTGTTTTAATGCCAGTGTGAGGTGGTAGTTCATTATTGCATTTCTTAATGTCTAGTGACGGTATTTCTTCATGGCCACTGTAGTAGTTACCGGTATGTAATCTGTTGTCAAGTTGAGAGGATTAAGAGTGAAGGGGTGAAGTTTAGCCTGTCAATCTGGTCACAGCTTGACCTCATTTGGAGGCGCTAAGGAGATAAATAGCTTGCTTGAGGCAGGACACAGGCAGACTCCCTGCGAGACATGCTTGCTGAGAAACCACATGGAGGTACTCTGATGCAGTCAGAGCCCTGGGAGCTGGTGGAGCCATGTGGAGACCCACACCAGCGCTGAGAGGCTTGTACCGCTGTTAGAGTACACCAGCCTCTAACATCCATGGGGGTGTGCAGGAGCAATTGTACGGTCATAATATATAAAGTTCATAGTAAAGTCATAGAAAGTAGGAGAGAGAGTAAAATAAAGGAGTCAGACACATTTCATGGTAGCATGCTCCCCTTAACCCCTCTCGGTGGTCCACGTGGAGGTGGAGGAGGAGGAGGAGGGAGGAAGAGAGAACATATGCTCTTTATTTCTGACCAAGGCCTATATATACTTAGGGGCGTGCAAGCCCCCCTGATTACCAGGTAACCACATACATCACAGAAAGGGGCTGTACAATAAGCATACACGTCACAGGAAGGGGATGAGTTAGGGGTGTACATATAATAGGAAGGGGAGAGCATAAAATAATACACGTGGCAAGATGGGTGGACCCTAGAATCAAGATAGCAGCCTAATCTTAGTCATCCTTGAGAGGGCTAGGCCTTATCTTTGGGCTCTCCTTCAGGGAAGCAATCAACTATCCTTATCAGAAGGGAGTGGGCCCTACTTGGGGTGGGACAGACTCTACAGTCTGATTGCCCTCATGGCTGATAACCCTCAGGGAGAGTAACCTCTAAGCAGCTTGTGTTGACCTCCAGGTGTACAGTCGTTTACCATGTGTAGCAAGCAGTGTCTTGGGTTTGGCATATATTTGGGAGAGACAACCTGGGGAAAAGCCTTTTTGTATCCCACATACTGCCACTGGATCCACAAGACTTTCCACTCACTGGCCTATGATCTTCCTGCATTCTGTGTCATTGCATGGCTGCATGGGTCTGAAGAATTTAGGGACTAGTATTGACATATGGGGTAATATCAGACTTATGGACTTGATCTGGACTGGGCTGGGGTGTTTTCTCAATACTCAATTGCTCTTATATATAATATTCTCTCTTACACACACATAAGAGTGTCTATGGATTTTGTTTCTCTAGTCTACCTGGACTAACACAGCCACTTAGGTGTCTTCCTTGGTAAACTTTCTATTTATATCCTCATTTTATTATTATATATGCTCATTTTATATATATTATATATGCTCATTTTATAATTGGCTTATTCTTTTTTTGTTGTTTTGATGGATCTAATATAAATTTTAATGAGTAGTTTAAATTAAAATTTTAATTTATGAGCCATTTATGACAGGGACGGGGGAACAGTAAGTGTTCTACAATAGACAGTGAGGAGGGTGTAGCACTTCTGGTGGTGTTTGATCAATTGAAATGCATCTGAGAGAAATTACTGAGAGGTGAATGATGGGTAAACATGATAGTGGGACAGGAGTAAAGCAGAAAGGAAACATGTTTACAGGTGTACATATATAGATACATGTGTATATATGTAAATATTTAATATATAAATTTCGGTGTATTTATCTATATGTGTGTATATATATATGTGTATGTATATGTGTATATATGTGTGTGTGTGTGTGTGTGTGTATATATATCTCAAGGAAGCAGATGGAATTTGGACCTCTAGTTAAATCTTACCTCAGTGTAAGAATATTCTGTTCTAATAATGTGGCATTGTAGGATGCTCACCCTCCCAACACAATCACTGAAGACAAAATGGGTGTGTCTGGCTATTAAAAGCTATAGCATCTGGGGTCTAAAAGGCATGTAGTTAAACAAGCAGCCATCTAGCAGGTAAGCAACACAGCCCACATAGAAGAAGCACACCAGCCTGTGTGGTCATGATGGGAAGATACATGAGAAGTAGCGATAAGCAACCAAACCGATGTGAAGGAGCATGGATATGGTTGAGATCCAAAGCCCACCTGTAAGATGACTGGACAGTCCCTCTCAGAAGGGCCAAAAGGAAGGGGAGCTATCTCCCGCGTGAGGTATGGCACTGATGAGACACAGAATATCCTCTAGTTCTTCACTATCTCCTCCCCTACTATTACTATGGTTCCTTTCTGCCTTATTAACCTTGCTAGACTTGCATATGGCCATTGGTAAAATCAAGATAGTTCCATGCATGAAAGCCAACAACTCCCCCCCCTCCCCCCGCCAAAAGTAATGGGAGTAATGGTTTCCTAGGGCACAGGATGAGAGGGGAGGAATGGGGGAGGGGGGAGCTGACAGCAATGACAACAGTATAGCCCCACCTGAGGGGAGCGAACAACAGAATTGTAGGTGAACGGATATATTAGATAGTGGCAGATATGGTGCACACACACACACACACTATATATATATATATATAAAATGACGATCATAAGGGTTGGGGGAAGGGAGGGGGAAAAGGGGAGCGGATATCAAGGCGGTCAAGAGGAAGGAGAATGTTTTGAAACTGATCGTGGTAACAAGTGTATAATACTGCTGGATGTGACCGAACTGGAATGCTACAGTATCTGTAAGAGCTCCCAATAAAGTGATAAAAAAAATTAGATGAGTGGAGCTGTCAAATTATTCAAGTTTAACAGAAAAGTGGGTGAAAGGAGACGTCAGACAGTGCAAGATAGGACAAAATAATAATTTATAAATTATCAAGGGCTCATGAGGGGAAAAAGTGAGGAAATGACGCCAGGGGCTTAAGCGGAGAGCAAATGTTTTGAGAATGATGAGGGTAATGAATGTACAAATGTGGTTTACACAATTGATGTATGTATGGATTGTGATAAGAGTTGTATGAGCCCCTAATAAAATGATTTAAAAAACAACAACAAAATAGTCGTTTGCATTATCTTTAAAAAAGTTAATAAATAAAAACAATAGAATCAATAAATAATATAAGATAAATTAATAAATAAATAAATTAAACCTACATTATTAGAAGGACTATTTAGATGTTTACATACATTGCTATTTTAAAACTTACAAATCTGTCTTAATTTACTTTTTAAAGTTAGTATTATTGACATGCAATTCACATACAACTCAGTGGTTTGAATATATTAAAAAGTTGTGCAATCATCACGACAATCAAATTTAGAACCTTTTTTTTCTGATTTGCAATCATTATTATTAGCTTCCCCTTTTCTCCCAACCTCCTCTGCCATAACCCTAAGAAACTAATCCCTACAATATCAAAATAAAACACAGAAAAAGACTTCCAAAAGAGAGCATAAAATAATAAACACTAGAACAAATTAAATATAGGTCAAAAGATAAAACACATGGTCAGATGTTAAATTTTAACCTCACTATAGCTGTATTAATTCACTTTCAATGCACTCCGTCTGAGGACAAAATTATTCACATCGCTGGTCAATGACCCAAGGGAATTCAATGGAGGATTAGTCCCCATGGGGATTTTGCACTTTCACTGTCATCCACTAATACATGTCTCTACTCTGGCATTTATTTGTTCCCACCCGAGTTAAATAAAAAAAAAATTCAACATTTTTTTAAAAACAATTCTCTACTCTGATCTTAGATTTTATTTACAATTTTTAGATCACATAGGTTGGTGTTCTTCTGTGTGGAAACAAGAAGACAGGGAGGGGGACAAGAAGCCTGTCCTCCAGCATTGGAGCAGCTTTAGTCCCAGGTACTGACGTCTTTTGATGTCTTCCCTTGAACTGTGGGAGAAATGGGGTTGAATAATAGATCCCAACCTGAGCGCCAGCACTTCTGAGCATGAACCTCTCCCTCTCTGGGCCTCTCCGGGTGTGGGAGACCTGGTTTGACTCAGCCAGCCGCCCTTATGCTTGCTTGCCGTATTGGGGTCCTGTCAAGTCTGCTTCATATCCAGAGGGTACACGCTGTCTCAGCTGGAGGAAGGTGAGTCACTATCTTCTCTGAGATCTAGAGTGAAACCCAGGTATTGCTGTCTACCTGGTGCGTGTTGAGTGCAAGGGATTGTTCAACCTCATTCATGGTCAGCTGCTCAGGAACGGATCCCGATTGTCCCGTGAAGCGTTCTGCTGCTTCTCTTCATCTTTCCATACGGATTCCATCTTCAAATGTTCTCTGTTGGTGTCCCAGCTCACTTACTGTTCATTTCTCAGAAATTCAGGTTTCTAGGCTTCTCCTCTCCATGTCTTTGCGGAAGTGGGATTGCACTGTGTATCTGTCCACAGCCCCATCTTTAGGGGCAGCCAAATCACCTTTATTGTGAGTTGTTTTAAGAATTTCACTCCGAAGCCTGGTTTGTGACCCAAGTGAGTTTTTATAAAGGACGAAGCAGTTTCGGGTTTTACAGTCACTGAGCACAGGCAACCTCGTGAGACTGCGCCCCCACACGTGGTGGTCTGAGGCCAGAGAGACTGCGGTACAGCTGAGCAGACACAGGGCAGGAGCCAAAAGGCGAAGAAGAAAGGAGGCCGGTGGTCTCCCAGTCAAGGAATTTGAGGCCTTTGGCTGGGAAGCGTGGTCTAAGGTATTGGTTGACCCCACTGGCTGAATTAAGCCCACCTGGGCCTACTTAGGTCCACCCAGGTATACCATCCACCTGGCGGCTCTGAGGCCTGAATTTGGAGCATGCCCGGTTAGTCTTTATGGCTGGCTAAGGGCTCACCTGATTCTCTTCCAACCTCCTGTAGGGGGGCTTCAGGCTTGTGGAGGGACAATCCCCCTGTCCCTTGTGGAGGGACAATCCCCCTGTCCCATCATTTCTCCATTGAAGGAATATGGACCCAAATCTTTGGGGTACTGGGAGGCGACATCTCTAGTGGGCAAAAGGGGCACGGAGTGGGACTTGGGGTCCACACCTTCCTACTTTGTTGTAAGGGGTTGTCCACTCGGGCCCCACAATGGATGAGGTTGGGGTGATCCAGCGGCTAGTGGTCCTGGAGGTTGGCACACCTGGCTCAGAGGCATTGGGAACCTGACGGCTTCTGGAAGAAACAAAACAGGTGAACAGTTTAGGTCAGGCAGGGGCAGAGCTGAGAGACGGCAGTGCGGTTGGAGGTGTGGGTTAGTGTCACCGGAAGTTTAGAAAATAAATCTTAGGACTACAGGCCTGGGTGCCAGTTTGAACACAGGAATTGTGTGGAAGCAGGTTCAGTGTTTCAAGCCTCTCCACTCCTCAGTTCTGGTCCTGGTTGCAAGAAAGCTTTCAGGCGAGGGACAGAATTCAGCCCAGAGTCAAAGAAAAGTTTGAACAGAAAGGGTAAGTTTATTGAAGGAGGATCCTTTGGCAAAGAAATCCACAGGGCTCAAAGCTGGATCTTATATTCTGCTAATGGCAGACCTCCCACCACAGGTTGGCTCTTTTAAGGTAAGTGTATCCCAGCACCCCAGCACTCCTCCCCCCTTGGCCTTGCTCTTGTCTCAGACCCAAAACACAAGAATCTTTTCAGTCACTGGGATTGTATAAACACCCAGTCTTTCTTCCTGCAGGCCATATAATTATCTCCAATATCTAGGGGTCTCTTCCATTGATAAGGAAATGTGTTTTATTGTCTTTCACCTTCCTAGGTGCTCAAGAGCTGTGGGGCTCCACCTCCCTTTGGTGTTAAGATTCCTGCCAGTTTCCTTTCACCCTGGCCAGCTTCTGGTAGCTAAAAGTTTACCATTCAACAACTCATACACCTTCAGTTCCATCTCACATATTGAATCCCCTCAATACACCATCCCTTAACCCACTTCCTCCCCGTGTTTCCTGTTTGCATTCCTCCTTCTGACTCTGGGTAAACGCTGCGCTTTTCATTTTTCTAAGGTGTGCCTACCTGCTGAGGAAACTCACTGCCACAGACGGGTCGATGCCAACTCATAGCAACTAGCACAGGGTAGCACTAACTAGCACAGGGTAGCACTGCCCCCTTTGAATGTCCCAGACTGTAAATGTGTACTGAATGTTTGCCGGAGGAGAAAGCCCTGTCTGTCTCCCACGAACTGTCAACCTCACAGATCATCGCAAGCCAACCCCTAACCACTATACAACCACTGTCCTATACCCCAAAGAGAACTCGATTCCACATCAGTCCTAGGAGGTTGCCTCTGAGGCAGAGGTCAGACACGCTTCCACCCTCCAACTTCCTTTGTCCTCTTCTGAAACCAACCATTCTTCCCATGATCCTCTAATTCTCTGCTGGATACACGAAGGCATTGCCATGGTCTCACAGAACTCAAGATAATGCTCACAATGATGAGAGTTTATTATGGAGGCTAACAGGTTATACAATGTTAAGAATTCAGTTTTTTTTTTTTTTTTTTTTTAAGGCGACGGTTCTTTGTCTGCAGCACCTCTTCTCAGCCATGCTGGCTGGAAAGTCTCGTTGGTCCTTGCTCTCTCATCGATGTGTCCCATAGCCTCTGCCTCCTTGGGTCAGGATGCCCAACCACCACTCTACCTCACGGTCTGGGTGCTGCTCCTCTGCTGTGTCCTATTGTTTAGTGCCTCCGTGTCCTCTGGTGCCTCTGGCACCTCAGGCAGGGGTACGGCATCTACTCTGCTGGTAGTGTTCTTAATGGATATAGGATTCCTCTCCTCCTGATTCCAAGATGGCTCGCTGTTATACCTACCCGAATGGCAAAGCTTACCAATCACCGAGTGAGAATCCTCTAGATCAGTGGTTCTGAACCTGTGGGTTGCAACCCCTTTGGGGATCGACCAACCTTTGCACAGGGGTCGCCTAAGACCGTGGCAAAACACATAAATAGTTCACAATATATAATTACATATTGTTTTGTGATTAATCACTATGCTTTAATTAGGTTTAATGATGTTCAGTTTGTAACAATGAAAATACAGCCTGCATACTGTGATTCATCACAGTAGCAAACTGACAGTGATGAAGTAGCAACGAAAATAACTTTAAGGTTGGGGGTCACCACAACACGAGGAACATTAGCAAACAGAAGGGTCGCGGCATTAGCAAGGTTGAGAACCACCGCTCTAGATCTTATTTGTATGTTCCCACCTGATATTTTGGTAGGAATTACAAGGACTAGAAGACCCATATCTAGCAATTTCACTCCACTCCACCGCCCTGGTGTTATTCTTCCCCTTGTTGGTCTGGTTTTTGGCTGAAAATTGAGTCACGGGGATGAGCAGTTCTTGACCTGAGTGTGATTAAGTCTTGGTGTTTTCTGTCTGTCCATTAACACTGGTGTCTTCTATAGTTTTTAGTTTGTTCCAGGTTTGCTTTTTCCCCCCTCTCATTCTATCTAGGACCTTTCAAAGTAGTTGGTAGTGGTAGCTGGGTACTATTTAATTCTTCTGGTTTCAGGATCACAGAGTCTGAAGTGTGCATGCATATGAATTAGTTTCATCTAATTCATGAATGTTCATTTCTCTTCTTTCTTCCAGAGAGGGAGACAATAGTTGCTCCTTAGATGGTCACTCACAAGGTTTTAAGATCTCAGTTACGTACCAAAGTAGGATGGAAAACACTGTCTTTGTGGACTATGTTTTTGCAATTTTTACCTTAGTAGCTCCCGACTATGGTGTTGGGCCTCCAGACCCCAGGTGTTTGGTTCTAAGTTTGCAGGATTTTGACCCTTAATGTTCCAGCATATTCATGGATATAGCAAATCCTTTCTTTCCAGTTTCACGCAGGCTTGCTAAATTTGAATTTCAAAAGATGTGACTGGGTGGAGGGCTAGAGCCCATCTTGTGTCCTGATGCCAGTTGATCTTAGTGAAAGGGAGGGAAGGGTTCACTCAGTCATGTTAGGATTAGCCAATGGTTGATCTTCTATATTTTGTCTTCCTTTTTTTTCCTTCCATTTTTTATTTTACAAACATGAGTAACTGCACTATTTAATTCAAATAGGCTGTACTACAAAGCAGGTAGCCAGTGGATATGACTGTCTCACAATCAAATGTGGGGGTCCTGGTGGCAGACATTGGGCTGCTAACCACAGGGTCAGCAGTTTGAAACCACCAGCAGCATCACAGGAGAAAGGAAGTTTTCTACTCTCAGAAAGATTCGCTAGTCTCTGAAACCCACAGGGCGGTTCTTCTCCTTTCTACAGGTTGCTGTGAGTTGGAATCGACTTGATGGCAGTGGCCGGTGGCTTGTTTGTTTTTTATATGCGCATATAGAATAACTGCTCAGAGTAAACTTTATATTCAAATGCTACTGAGTTTTGATCATTTGTAACAGCTGTTATAAACATTCAGGTACCCTTTTTTTTTTTAAACTTTCTATTTTATTACTATTTCCTTAATATGTATGGTAGAAGGACTTGCTGTAGCTGACACACAGAATCTCGTGCTTGGAGGGGGCAAGAATTTGAGATTGGGGAAACCAGGGTAATAGGAAATGTTTCCTACAAACAATAATGATGAAGAGTTAACCAGTAGTTATTGGCGGGCAGTGCGGGTGGGGGGTGGCCAGGACTTGAGCAGGAAAAAAAAGTGTCAGAGCAGACCTGTAGATGTGATGACGTACAGTTATTTCAGGATGGTTGGAGTCACCTTGCAAGGCTAGAGATGAAGCTTTTCTGTGTCTTCCCTCAGTCTTGTTGTGTTTTAGAAACACAGTGCCAAGACTTTAGCTATTCAGCCAAATGGGAAAGCAGCCTCCCTATTGTGATTGGGAGGAAACGTGGCTTAGCTGTGGCTCCTCAGGATTTGAATTTAAGGACTTGGTCTAGCTCTCTGTACCTGTTTACTTCTGCTACTAAACTTTGTCTGAATCCCTCAAGCCTGGGCACAGTGCCTGGCAGCAAGATCTATTCTATGGATGAACAGGTTGGCCACACAGACCCTGGGGGAAACGGGCATTACTGCTTTTCATTATTGACAGCTTGGCATCCCCAGTGTGTGATCTGGGGTGTCTCTGAGGGATCAAAAAGTTACTAAGTAGCTGTAGGCCTCATCACAGATTTGCTAAGGAGAAGCTCCTCTCTGAGCAGTGATGACCTGCACATTGCCAGCCAGTTCCCTAAGTACTCCAAGTTAGGAAAGGCCTGCTGATTTGATTTTATCTGACTTTTAAAACTGATCTTTGATCATATCCCATTCCTCCCCTCTTCTTCAGTTCTCCATTACTGATAGTATCTAATTACCTCATCGCTCCTTAATTTATGTATGAAAAGGCTGAGAAATCCAGAGTCCTTTGGGAAGCTTCTTCCATTTCCCTTTCTCTCCTTTTAGAATGATAAAATCTCCCTTTTCTGTCTCTGCAAATTGAAATTGCTCTTGCAAATTCAAATCAACTTCCTTCCCAGGTTTGGTGGCCGTTCAGCTGTGTGGGTTAACTTGACTTGCTGTCAACAGACCAATCAATCTAGAAACCAGAATTCATTGATCCCGTGGACACTGCTTTCAGGACCAGCTGAGAAGTCTTTTGGATGTTTTCATTTTCTTATACACGATGGTGTAGACATCCAGTTGACTGACTCAAAGGGCCCCTATGTAGAACAGAACAAAGCACTGCTGGTCTTGCAACATCCTCACTATTGTTCCTATGTTTGAACCCGCTGTAGCCTCTGTATCAATCCATCTCTTCCTTTGTCAATGTTGCTTTATTTGTCCTTCTCTATGGACTAGTCCCTTCTGATGAACTCTCTCACCATACTTGTTTGGTTTTTTTTTGTATAAGAAAGTTTTATATACAATTTCTCAATTGAACATTGAGAAAGCATTCCAACCCAGGCCAGTCCAAGGCCATAAGTCTGATATGATCCTATCTGTCTGATACTAATCTATGAAGCCCTCTTCAGACTCACAAAACACATGCAATGAAGCCAAATGCAGGATGATCACCAGCCAGTGGGTAGAAAGTCTTTGGGTCCAGTGGCGTGGTAAACATCTCAGCGAGTAGGGGTTTTTCTGTGGCTTCTCCAGGTCCAGGGTTCTGGCTACATCAGGGTAGGTCCATGTGGCTTCTCCTCAGGGATGTCTCGCAGGAAGTCAGCCTTGTCAGTAGAGAGTCTCCAGGGAAGTGAAGGCGTCTCCCCATACTTTTTTTTTAAATCATTTTATTGGGGGCTTGTACAACTCTTATCACAATCCATATATCCATCCATCGTGTCAAGCACATTTGTACATATGTTGCCATCCTCATTTCTACTTGAGCTCTTGGCATCAGCTCCTCTTTTCCCCCCTCTCTCCATCCTCCCCCATGAACCCTTGATAATTTATAAATCATTATTGTTTTGTCGCCATACTTGTTCTTAAGGAGCATTCTGGTTATACTTTTTTGGAGACCTATTTGTTCTCCTGGCAGGCCATGGCATATTCCATACTATTCCTCAACATCAGAAATCAAAGGCATTAATTCTTCTTTGGTCTTCCTTCTTCAGCTCATTTTCCTACAAAATGAATATATCCATATTTTACAGAAGAAGTACATGGATACATTCATTTTGTAAAATGCTCAAACAACCGAGAACTATATAGAAAAGCGAAAGGCTTTCTTCTAATGTTCTTGCATTTCCACCCCACTACTGTTTGAGATGTATCTTTGAATGCATCTTTAAACTATGTACTCCCCCTAACTATGTACTTTCATACTAAGAAAAAAATTAAAAAGCAAACAAAACACTGCTATGAAACTGATTCCGATTCATGTACATCTTGTTTTTAAACTTAATGGTATCTACTTCAGTATCATTATCAAATATCAAGTAAATGACATTTCATCTTTTTTTTTCCAACTCACAGTATGCACCACACATTCTTCCTCCTCAAACTACATACTAATTGGTGGATTAATATTTCATAAGATCATTAAGATTTTTTCAACCTTATTAATAGTCGTTTTTAATCTAGCCTCCAAATGCTCAATGTCACAAGTACTAGTTCTCTAGGAATTAGTCATTCAACACTGCCTTAATGTACTCAACACACTTATCGTGAGCTCCCCAGGTGCCAAGCACCGTGCTGGGGTTGGAGACAAAAAAATAAAAGTTACATGAAAATAAGATTTAAAAGAGGTGACTGAAGGGAAAGCGGCATTTTCTTTCACTGAGCCGGAGAACCCGGCTGAAGACCGGTCTCTACAACAAGGAGGCCGCCTGGAGCGTCTCAGAGGATGTGAGACAGGAGCTGTAGGCCACAGAAACTGAGGTCGCCTTGCATCTCCGTTCGGGGTCTGGAAGGAGCGGGGAGGGGCGCGCAGTACGCACAGCCGGACGTCGGGCGCAGGCCTGGCGGGGGCGTGGCCGAGCCGCGCGCGACCCTCGGCGCTCTCGCAGAAGCCCGGACCGGAGCGGCCTCTCTGGCCCCAACTCTCGCGGGCTCTATGACACCGCACAGGCTCGCGGGATGGGCCCGGGTCGACTAGGGGGAGGAGCCTATTCCTTAATCTGAGTCTCGCGATGAGATTCTCGCGAGGTTGAGAAGTACCGCGCCTGCGCACTCTAGTGGCTCCTGGAGGCGGTGGCAGGCCGGCTCTCGTGTGTGAGGAAAGGGAGAGTGGGCCGCTGGCATTTCGCACCTAGGCGCTCGCCACGATGAGCAGCACCCTAGCTAAGATCGCGGAGATCGAAGCCGAGGTAATAGGCGCAGCCGGCGCTGCACTCCCTGTCCTGGCGTCCTTTTATCGGTGGCGTGGCACCTCCCTGGTGTTCCGATAGCCCCGTCAGCGCGGGCCCCAGTACTCTTCCATCCTGGATTTCCAAACGCCAGCCCCTTTCAGCCCGGGCCCGCGTTCCCACCTGCTGTCAGCCTCGATTCTTATCCTTCAGCTCCCTTCATGCTCGTTCCCCCGACCGGGAGTCCACGCAACCTGGGCCTCCCCGCGTTCCGCGCTCCCAATCTTGAGACCCTTAATCTGTGTCCCCTTTTAATATAAGCCTGCGTCCCGACGTCATTCTCTCTACGAGGTTCGGTTCCCTTGCCTCTACGCCCACCCGCCCTCGGGCTGCAGGACCCCTCCTCTTCCCCTGTCCCGTTCCCTTGATCCTCTGCCTCCCGAGTATTGCTCCCGAGGATGAAAGTAGGGAAATAAGTAACAGTTGATTCTTCCCCGTTTATTCTGTGATTCTATTGCTGGGGGGGGGGCGCTCAGAGTAGCCCTAGTGGTGCCGTGGTTAAAGCACCAGACGTCAAACCCCAAAAGGTCGGCAGTTCCTACCCACAGGAGAAAGGGGATCTGTTTCAGTAAAGATTGTTGTTTTTAAGTGCCATCTGGTGGCATAATGGTTATGCATTGGGCTGCTAGCCGGAAGGTCAGCAGTTTGAAACCACCAGCCCCTCTGTGAGAGAAAGATGAGGCTTCCTACTTTCTTAAAGCGTTACCGCGTTGGAAACACAGAAGGGCAATTCTGCCCTTTCTTCTCTTTTCCTAATGAGTGGCCATGAGTGGGAATCGACTCGATAGCACTGAGTTTTGGTTTTGTGGTTGTTGGGTGCCATCCGGCCAGTTCTGATTCATAGCGACCCTGTGTGCAACAGGAGGGAACACTGCTGGATCCTGCACCATCCTCACAATTGTTGTGTTTGAGCCCATTGTTGTAGCCACTGTGTCCCTCCATCTCATCAAGGATCTTCTTTTGGTTTCAATTCATCGTGACCCTGTGTACAGCAGAGGTAAACACTGCTTGGTTCTATGCTCTGAGCCTATTATTACAGCCATTGTATCAATCCATTTCCTTGAGGATCTTCCTCTCTTTGAAGAACCCTCCACTTGTTATCAGGATGTGAGACCAATACTTAGCAGTGAACCTGGCTCACATTTGGTAAAGTCAGTAAAGATAACAGCCTTGCAAATCTCAGATCTCATTAGACATTTGGAATTGGTGACTATGAGGGCCCATTGAGGTCCAAGCAGTAGAAAAAGCACAGCTCCTGGGTTTTAGTGTATTTTGTGGCATGGCCTAGGTCAAGTCTTCCAGCCACTGTTGCTTGCTTGGTAATAAGAGGAATGAGCTGGGTGATGGAAAGAGAATTCCTACTTCTTAAGTCAGTAAAATAGGTATACTGACATTAGTAAGATGCAGAGAGGGGGTGCTTGACACAATTGATATATGTATGGATTGTGATAAGAGTTGTCTGAGCCCCCAGTAAAATGATTAAGAAAAAAAAAGTTACAGAGAGGGGAAAGAAGTCATTCATGGCTAAGGGAGCATTTGTTCCAGATTTTTTATTTTGCCTGTGGAAACTGCTTCTGACTGTGATTCCTCTCCTAGATGGCTCGAACTCAACGGAACAAGGCCACAGCACACCACCTAGGGCTGCTCAAGGCACGTCTGGCTAAGCTTCGCAGAGAACTCATTACTCCAAAAGGTGGTGGCGGCGGGGGGCCAGGAGAAGGTTTGTGTGACTCTTCAGGTCTTTTTCTCTTTTCATGTATTTATTTTGAATATCTAGTCTTTCTATGAAAAAATACCGATCTGTAGTTTAAATGGGAGAAAGACGGGGCTCTACTCCCATAAATAGTGACTGTCTCAGAAACTCATTGGATAGTTCTACTCTGGCACTGTGAGTTGGCATCGATTAGATGGCAGTGAGTTTAGTGTTGCGTTGGAAGTTTCAACAGGAGCCTTGGTAGCACAGTTGGTTAATAATTGGGCTGCTACTCGATAGGCTGGCAGTTCAAAGCCAGTAGCGTTCTGCCCAAGAAAGGAGAGGTAGTCCGAGTCTTGTATTCTGCTTTGTAAGCTCATCACTATGAGCTGAAATCAACTGGACGGCAGTGTGTTGGTTGGTTGGTAGTTTTAAAATACACTGCGCTTACATCAGGAGCACGTATACTAAACTTAGAACAGTACAGAGAAGACTAGTATGGCCCCTGTGCAAGAAACGTGTTTTAAAAACTATCCAGAGCTATTGTTTCTCCCCACACCCTTCATCCTCTAGCATGTCCCTGAAGAATCCTTTGCTCCTTAATTTCATGTCAAAGTGGCAGTCCAGGCATCCTCAGGAGCGTCAAATATGTTCCTATTGAATGCTCCTTGAGTTTTAGAAAGAAAATGAAGGTTGAAGGGCCAAGATACAGGATGTTAATGGTTGTTATAGGATGGTTACGGTAAGGTTTCCTAATGAAATTCTTACAGGACAGCCCTTGCTACCCTTGAACAATGAGCAGGTGCATTCCTTTGTGTAATTTGAAGTTGGCCTTTTTATCGCTAATGCAGTGTTCTCTCTTTTTTAAAAAACTTCTTCATAAGATGTCCCTGGGATTTTCCTGGGTCCTTTAAGAAAACCTGACAAAATTAAGATTCTTTAGAATCCCCCAAACACTGTCACCATCATCTTCTGACCTGAACACTGCCTTGAATTGAACTGACACAGTAGATTCCGTCAGAAGCCACTGTTTTGATTAGTCCTTTTTCGGTTGGTTTGTTTTGAAGCAGACACCCTAAGGGAATCACACAAGGGTATTGCAGAGAGAACTTGTTCGCAGCCATGGTTACACACATTTTGTTTGGGATAGCCTGTGAGTGTAGGAGCTGGGACTTCAATCGCAGTGCTTTTTGACTTACCCTCAGACACCCCATGCAACAGGAGAGGCAAGTAGGGCAATCGATGCCAAGAAAAAATGAAGGAAGAAAGAATAAGTTGAAGCCAACAGAGAGAAGGTTATTAGAACCAAAAGGAGAAAGGTCTGTGTACTTGCCCCCATTTTGCATTGAACTTGTTTGCAGCCACTGTAGACAAGAGGAAGACAATCCATTCTATAGTTTTCAGGGTTTCACAGGCAAAAAGGCTGATTTTCTTTTTTTAAAAATTTAGATTCATCATTTGGGCCTTAAGTGTTGTTGATACTTGAAAGCTATATAACCATTCCAAGAGGAAGTGGAATAAAAGTTCTGCCTAACACCGCAGTGAATGCTTTACATTGCTGCACAGGCAATTTTGTGTGCTTTAACCTCTTTAGAGGCAGACTAGAAAGTTTGACAGAGAGGGCCTAGAAGGGTAGGCAACTAAAGTGTGAATTTATTAAATAGTGCTCCAGAAATAACTCTTCCTCGTTTTAACCTTTATTGGCGTTTTAGGTTTTGATGTGGCCAAGACAGGTGATGCGCGGATTGGGTTTGTCGGTTTTCCATCTGTGGGGAAGTCAACGCTGCTCAGTAATCTGGCAGGGGTGTATTCTGAGGTGGCAGCCTACGAGTTCACTACTCTGACCACTGTGCCTGGTGTCATCAGATATAAAGGTGCCAAGATACAGGTGAGTCAGGCCAGCAGGCCAGGAGTTTTAATTTGTTTAAGAAGTGCTTATTAGGACTTCACTGTATGTCTGACCTGATGAGGGCGTGGAGCCACTGGGCTCCTCATGCACTGCGGGTGGGGCTATAAACTGGTACAACCACTGAGAAATGGTTTGACATGTCCCTAAAAAGTTAGAACTAGGAATATCACTATGACCCAGCCTCTCTTTGGTATATATCCTGGAGAAGGACAAGCCATGGACACCCATTTCGTCACAGCACCACTCACAATAGCGAAAAGATGGTGACACCCTAAATATCCCCAGTGGAAGAAAGGATAAGCAAACTATGTATTTACACAAAATAGGATATTACATAATGTTGAAGAGTAGCACTATGAAAAATCTAGAAACATAACAAGGATGAACCTGCAGGATGCTATGCTGGGTGAAATGAAGCAATTACAAAGGGACAGATAATATTGTATGAGATAACAATTGTAAAAAGTAAAGAAAAGGTTTTCATACTAAGAAAAATAGCCTTCGATAGTTACTAAGGGTGAGACGGGAACAGAGACAAGTCAGTGGCTATGAGACAGGCATGTGTTGAATTGGATGAAAAGAAAGGCAATATACAATAAGGGAGATCAGGCAAAAATGATGGAGGCAGGGAAAGACAAGAGAGGAGTAGCCAAGTTAAAAGGAACAGAGGTGAATACTATTATATGATGTGATGGAAGAGTGGGGATATACCCACAAATATATGTAGATCTGACAGGATATTTGTACATGGGTATTTCCCTTTGCTGCAAATATATATTCTGAATGTGTATTCATATTCAAATTTTTCAAAATACTGTCCATCCAGTCTGCAGGCCAGTCATTGCCTATGTGGTACCTAAACCTCTTTAGGGCACCGCTGGAAGATACTGGTTGTGGTTCAGCTAGTATTTGAGCACCTTCAGACACAGGAATTCATTACCTCAAGGAGTGCCCTTCCACTTTTAGGCAGTGTTAGTCTTCCCACATTCCATGAAGGTTCAACTGAGGAGGACTTACAGCACTTGGGGATAAAGATCTAGGACTGCAGCCTTCAGTATGGACTATGAGAGAAGACTAAAACTCACAACTGCACCAGTGAGTGGGTAACATACATGGAGAAAAGGTTGGCGCTGTTAAGGATTTTGTCTTGCTTGTATCCACAATCAATGCTTATGGAAGCAGCAGTCAAGAGATCAGGGAAATTTTCAATTCATTAAAAAAACTATTTAATGTTTCACTTATGTTTTGCTGTTGGTATATAATTTAACTTCAGTGATACTGGCTTACACAATTCTGTTTTCTCCAACTGCAAGCAATATCAAAACAAATAGCTCTAGCATTCACACATTATGACTTTAGTTTTCTGCCATGTTTTGCCCCTAAAAATGCCCCATGAATGTCTATTGCCAATGCAATTTGTCCTTTGAGCGCTTTCTTCTCAGGTGTAGTCTCAGTGGTGGCACTGCTAACACATCTTTTTCCTTTTATCCTCTCCTGAGGTGTAACTTTAAAGTCTTGGCCTGGAAGAAGAAAGGTGGCCGTGCAATGGCTTTAGAATCGGCATGAATCTCTGCTCTGGCTTCTCAGTCTGTGCCTTTTATACGGAAAGAGCAATGATGATTTCATCGTCACACTTCAAGCTAATTCTGTCCTCTCAGTCCTAGTGACCCAGCCCAAATGGTAGGCTTGTTTGCAGAGCATTGGGGGTTAATATTGTAGTTATTCCTTGCCCTGAGTTTCCTTTCAGAGCATGACAGCCAGGCCTGGCCTGGCCCAGGGGGTCAAGATGCCTCTGATCTTTGCACGGGATTGCTCTTGGAGTTCCACTTGGGCTCATGTTATGAGAGTTCTTTTGTTCATTTTTAATTGGATTTTCTTTTTGAGGCTTTGAAGTCTTCTATATTTTAGAAATGAATCCCTTGTTTGATAATGCCAACTTTTCCCACACTTCGGGTTCTCTTTTTATTTTTCTTACTGAAAAGTTTAGATGCACGAACGTGTCTAATTGTTATGAAGTCCGCATCATTTGTCTTCTGGTGTTTGTTGTCACTTGTCTGACAGTGTATGCCATTTATTAAGGCCCTTGGATTATCTCTATGTTTTCATCGATGATCTTTATGGTTTAGGTTTTACACTTAGGTCTTTGGTCCATCTTGAGTTTGTTTTTGTGTATGGTGTGAAATACGGGTCCTGCTTCATTTTTCTACAAGTTGCTATCCAGTTTTGCCATTTGTCCCGCGATCTCTTTCCCACTTAATAGCCATTTGGCAAAGATCAGCTGTGCGTAGGTGGATGGATTTCCTTCTGGCTTCTCAGTCCTGTCCACTGGTCTTTGTGTCTGTTCTGACTTCTGTGCATAAGTAGGTTTTTAGTTCAGGAAGTGAGAGGCTTCCTACTTTGTTCTTCTTTACTGGTGCTCTGCTTATCCCAGGCAGTTATTTTCAGTTGAGGATACGTACGCATCAGTTTCTAGTATAATATTTTGAAGTACAGCTCAGTGGCCTTCCAAATTAGAATCTACAGATGTGAGGCTCAGCTGTGTTGTTGCTGTTAGATATTGTCAAGTCCTTCTGACTCATAGCAACCCTGTAGACCAGGGTTCTCAGCCTTCCTAAGGCCGTGGCCCTTTCATGCAGTTCCTCACGTGGTGGTGACCCCCCAACCTAAAATTATTTTCGTTGCTAATTCATCACTGTCATTTTGCTACTGTGATGAATTGGGCGACCCTGTGAAAGGGTCCTTCGACCCCCAAAGGGGTCATGACCCACAGATTGAGAACCGCTGCTGTGTGCGATAGAACGAAACTCGGTCCTGTGCCATTCTTGCAGTTGTTCGTATGTTTGAGCCCATTGATGCAGCCACTGTGTCAACCCAACTGGTTGAAGGTCTTCCTCTCTTTCCCTGCCCTTCCACTTTACTAAGCATGATGTCCTTCTCCGGGGACTGGTCTGCTGCCAGCATTTCCAAAGTAAATGAGACCAAGTCTCACCATCCTCGCGTCTAAGGAGCATTCTAGCTGTACAGCTGCCAAGATAGATTTCTTTGTTCATTTGGTAGTCCACACTACTTTCATTATCTTTGCCAGCACCGTAATTAAATGTATCCATTTTCCTTCCATCTTCCTCATTCAATGTATGATTTTCACATGCGTATAAGAAAATTCAAAGTATCATGGCTTATGTCAGGCGTTCTTTACTCCTGTAAGTGAGATACTTGCTTTCCAACAGTGAATGAGTTCTTGCCCAGCAGACGTCCCCAGTACAGTATGTCATTGGATCTCTTGACTGCTGCTTCCATGAGCATTGATTGTGGATCCAAGCAAGATGAAATAAATCCCTGACAACTTCAGACTTTTTTTCGCTTACCGTGATGTTACTTACTGGTCCCGTTGGGAAGATCTTGGATTTCTTCACATTGCATTATAACCCAGAGTGAAAGCTGTGCTCCTAAATTTTCATCAGCAAAGCTTCAGTCCTCGTTTTCAGAAAGCAAGGGTGTTTGGTCTGTCTATGTCAGGTTGTTAATAAACCGTCGTCCAATCCTGAGGCCACATTCTTCTTCAGATAATCTGCCTTCTCGTGATGTGCTCAGCATACAGATTGAACCAGTATGGTACAACGTCATAGCACCTTTCCTGATTTTAAACTATGAATGTGCCCTTTTCTATCTGCATAACTGCCTCTTGATCCATGTGTTACTATTGTATGAGCACAGCATAATGTTCTATGATTCCCATTCTTCTCAAGGCTATCCATAGTTTGTTATGGCCTATACAGTCAAATCCCCAAGCATAGTCAATAAAACTCAAGTAGGCATCTTTCTGGTCTTCTCTGCTTTATGTCAAGATTTATCTGACATCAGCAAGGATATTCCTTGTTCCATGTCTTCTTCTGAATCTGGCCTGAACTTCTGGCAGCTCCTTGTCAATGTACTGCTGCAACTGTTGGGTGATTTTCAGTAAACTTTATGTACATGTGATATCAGTGATGATGTTCTATAGTTTGGGCATTCTGTTGATCACCTTCTTTGGAGTAGTGGATCTTCCAGTGAGTTGACCAAGTAGCTGTCTTCCAAATTTCCTGGCATAGACAAGTGAGTGCTTTCAGTGTTACATCAGCTCATTTGAAACATTTCAGTTGATACTCTATCAATTCCCAGAGACTTATGTTTAGCTAATGCAAAGTTCAGTGCAACTTGAACTTCTGTTTTGGTCCTATTGGTTATTACTCATGTGATGCCTCTTGAAATGGTTGAATGTTGACTAGTTCCTTATGGTACAGTGACTCTCTGTATACTTTTTCCATATTCTTTTGATGCTTTCTGCATCTTTCAATATTCTGCCCATAGAATCTTTCTTT
>NW_022103926.1:6520449-6522890 GCF_000313985.2 Echinops telfairi
AAGTCAGTGAATGAGTGAGTGAGAGTGAGTGAGTGAGTGCATAGAATCTTTCAAGATGGCAACTTGAGGCTTGAATATTTTCTTTTTTGACAGTGTTTGTATCAATTGTTTATATGTTAGCACTCAATGTTATTCTCAATCTAGGAATATATATTCCTTTTTCCAATTTGGTAATTTAAAAAATTATTAGTTGGGATTTAATACATATATCATTCCAGATTTCAATTTGAATATTTTCTTTACTTTCAGTTTAAAATGTGCAGCGTGTGCTCTTCCTTTCTGGTTTTCTAACTAGGTCTGTGGATATTTCATTTTAACATTTTATCTTCTCTAACTGCTGTCTGAAATTTTCCATTCCACTCTTTGATGTCATCATTTCTTTAGCTACTCTACTATTAAGAGCAGGTTTCAGAGTCTCTTCTAAAATCCACTTTGGTTTTTTTCTTTTCTGTTTTTTTAATAGCTTTTTGCTTTCTACATTATTACTGTAATGTTCTTGATTCCCTTCCACAGCTCAAGTCTTATATCATTAGTGTCCAGTGAGTTAAACCTGTCCTGGAGATGTTCTTGGCGTTCAGGTGGGGTAGACGCAGGGTTGTGTTTCCACTCTCATGGACTTGTTTTATTTTTTTCAGCTTAACCTGAATTTAGATAAGAGTAATTGATGGTCTCTTCCACAGTCAGCCCTGGTCTGGTTTTAGCTGCTGACATTGAGCTTCTCCATCTTTTCTTCCCCCAGATATAGTCAGTTTGATTTCTGTGTATGCCATTTGAGAAGCCCACCCATAGAGTTGCCTTTTGTGTTGTTGAAAAAAGGTATGTGCAATGAAGTTGGTCATGCGGAATTCTGTCATGCCATCTCCAGCTTTGTTTCTGTCACCAAAGCTATATTTTCCAACTGCTGCTCATTCATCTCTGTCTGCAACTTTTGCATTTGGATTGCCAATAATTATCAATGCATCTTGATTGCATGTTTGGTCATTTTCAGATTGAAGGTGTTGATAGAATTTTCAACATCTCCATCATTAACTTTTGTGGTTGGTTGGTGTTTACATTTGAATAATAGTTGTATTGATTGGATTTCCTTGAAGGTGGATAGAGAGAATCCTAGCCCAGACATGACAGCAGTGAATTTATATCTCTGTGTACAGACTTTGTCTGTGTATTTCAAGATACCCAAACCCAAACTCATGATGTGATTGAGTCCATGCAAACTCATGGTGACCTCTTGCATTTCCAGGACTAACTGTTTCCGGGTGTAGATACTCCCATCTTCCATGGAGTGGCTGGTGGTTTCGATCTGCTGGTCCTGCAGATCACAGCCCAGCATAATACCAGTATGCTACCAGGACATGAAATGTCAGTTTTGATGATGATTTCAGTGTGATTTTTCTTGTTTCATTCTCAGCATTATAAATCATATGATTTCCTGACTCAAAATTGACAGTGTCAGTCCATTTAAGCTCACTAATGCCTAGAACGTTGATTTTTATAAGGTTCATTTAATTTTTTTACACGGTCCAATTATCCTGGATTCCTACTTCCAAGTGCCAGTTACTAAGTGATGTTTGCCTCCAGCCATTTCTCATTTTGAGTCGTGCCCCATCGACAGATGAGGAGGGTCTCGAAAGCTTTCTGCGTCTGTGTCATAGCGGCCGGCTCTGCTTTGATTGAGAAGGCTGTGCTTCCTCCGTCATATTTTGAGCCCCTTCTAACCTGGGTGCCGTCTGTGGCACTGTCTGCTGCTTCTCAGGAGGCCTTCGGTATCTGACCGTCTTTCAGGTCTGCCTTCAAGGTCTCCTCTGGCCAATTCTTCAGAGGTGGACAGCCTATTTCTTCTTTTAGTTAGTCTGGCAGTCCTGCGGAAACCTGTTCAGGTTAGGTGACTCGGCAAGCATTTGAAACACCACTGACAAAGATTTCAGCGTCACAGTAGCACCAACCCCCGCGGGCTGAGGCTCATCTGTCTGCTGATCACGCATTTTCCCAGGTGATTCTCTTGTGCTCTCCTGGTCAGAAACAGCTATAGAAATATTTTTGGATTGGGAGATTTGCAAAGGTCTCATCTATTATGTGGACTCAGGAATTTGTACAGTTTCTTATGGGGACCACAGAAAGGTGTTAATGTAAAATAATGAATTTGACCCCATAATGTTGGGTATAATTTTAGCTCTGTCACTAATTTATTAGGATTGTGACTTTGGTCAAGTCATTTAACCTCTTTAAGGTGACCAGACATTCCGCTTTTGGTAGGACAGTCCTGATTTTTAACAATTTTTCCCGCGTACCGCGGTGTTTTAAAAAAGTCCTGATTTTTGAAAAGCATGCACGACAAGCTAGGGTAGGCGGTTTTCGGCTGCCATGTGGCTATTTCGCCAGGATATGAGTTTTATCAATGGTGTCCCGCTTTACCAATGTTAAAATCTGGTCACCTTACTCTT
>NW_022103926.1:6523117-6524295 GCF_000313985.2 Echinops telfairi
CCCCCCCCCGTCACCTTACTCTTAACCTCAGCTAGTGATTTTACCTCTGGGCTGTTGGGCATTTTCTACAGGTAAAATATATGAAAAGGTCTATACCTGATATTTATTAAAAGCAATAGTCACATGCTTATTTATAAGGAAGAGTGAATTTCGATTTAAATTTTGGATACTTAGGAAAGAAATCAATTTACTTTATGTGTTCAGCTTTATAACTATTTTTTTTTCATTTCCTTGTCTTTGATCTTGTAGCTTCTGGATCTCCCTGGAATCATCGAAGGTGCCAAGGATGGCAAAGGTAGAGGTCGCCAAGTCATTGCAGGTGAGTAGTCCATGGCTGTCATTCCAGGATATAGATCATCCCCTTCCCTGGTGCTACTCCGCATGTTACTTCTGGCTGCCCACAGAACACCACAAGATGAGAATTTCCATTACCGTGGAAAATTTTATTGGCCAGCACTTGCTCTAGGTATTAATTCTTTTTCATTTTAAAGATTGCAGATTTGTTCATTTAGTTTAAAGCAGTCTTCTTGGATTAGAAATTCTTTGGTGGAATATAATTCACTTTTTCTCCCTTGTGGTATAAGTAAGTATTGGTCAGCAGTTCAAATCCACGAGTAGTTCTCTTTTATCTTTATATCTAATCTGTCTGTCTCTCTCTCCCCCAGCAGCTGCTCTGGGGAGAATGATGAGGTGGTCTGCTGCATAAAGATGCGCAGCCTCAGAAACCCCAAGGGGCGTGTCTACTCCGCTCTTCACAGTCACTGAGTCAGAATCAGGGTAGTGGATTTTGGTTTTATTTTTATTCTGTATTTTGAAGCCCTTTAGGTACCTTGAATCTCCTCTTTTTATGTGTAGTGATAGCAGAGGATCCCCCTTTTTCCCGTTGATTTTTGTCCCTTCTTATCAGCTCCTTTGCTGTGACCAGCATGTTCCAGGCTGCCGTCACGTCTTGCCTGTACTAAAGTTACAGCTCCCATTACCCTGCTTCTCTCTTTGCGGCTATGTAGTGGTTTAAAAAATTTTTTTTAATCCAAAGCTAGAATGAGAAGTCAGGTCAAAAACCTTCCCTTGTCTTTCCATTATTTGGTATTTGTATTTCCGTTATTTTGAATGCGACCCAAGGTCTGTATAATTTAATCTTCCAAGACTACAAATAACCTTCTTCCATTTTTCATGGG
>NW_022103926.1:6524583-6525651 GCF_000313985.2 Echinops telfairi
GTGGCCATTCTTGGACAAATATATTTCAAGGCATATACCGTGTTTCCTTTTAGGAGAAAAACGTTATAATCTTAGGGGCTTGATTTGTGTGTCTATGTATACCCCAGAAAGGGAGAAACATTCTCGATAATGAATTGGTTATGGCTCTGTTGACCTATGCTTAGGTATAAATTTCTCCCCAAAATTCTTCAGTGGCCCGAACCTGTAACTTGATCCTGATTGTTCTGGACGTCCTGAAGCCCTTGGGGCATAAGAAGATCATTGAAAACGAGCTGGAAGGCTTTGGGATTCGTTTGAACAGCAAGGCCCCGAACATCGGCTTTAAGAAGAAGGACAAGGGAGGCATTAACCTTACAGCCACTGTAAGTGGGGGCGGGCCATGGGGTTGAGATGGGAATTAGATTAATAATGACATTTGGAAGTTGACTGCTTTCTTTCTGTACTAATTGAGCTTACATAACGATGCCGCAAAGATCTACAGAGAAGACATCAGGAGCAGGACCAGTGTCAGTCTAAGACTTATCCTTTGCAACTTCATTACCTGTTTTGGGTTGTCTGTTTGGGGCGATAGGGGATATGGAGTATCTTAAACTTGCATGGAGCACAGTTGACCCATGGACAACATATATTTAACAGTGTGATGCTGATCATGTCTGCCTGAGCAATTCATCTCTCCAGTAACTTGTGTATTGCAATACAGTTCCCTTTGGTGGTTCTTGTGTATTTTCCATTGTCATTAGTGCAAGACCTTAAACATTGACTAACACCATGGGATTTACAGGAAGTGCCCCAGTGATGCTGGAAATGCAAGAAGCAGAGAGAAGTCATGAAATTATAGGAAAAGCTTGACTTGCTTGTTATGTACTTCATTTTGTTTAAAGAATTTTTCCCTCCTTTATTCATATTTTGTTTTATGACTGTGCTGAAATGTGGAGGAAAGTAACTTTGTTGAAAATCATTGACAGGTTGAGTTTTGTAACAGCCCCCTTCTCCCTCTGACTGAGGACCCGAAGGAAGGGACATGCGGAGCCATCAGGTTATAGAAGGATGCGGTGGGGACAGCAGGGG
>NW_022103926.1:6528471-6529534 GCF_000313985.2 Echinops telfairi
CTCTCACTCTCTCACTCTCACAAAAAATAAATAAATTAAAAGAAAAGAAAAGAAAAAGAAAATACCATGGCTTGGGTCTTCCTCAGTGTGACCTCCTTGCCTTTGAACATTTTAAGAGAGCTCTTTCGTAGCAGAGTTGCCCAAATGCACCGTGTCCTGTGTTTGCTTTCTAGAGCATTGATTGTGAACCCAAGGGAAATGAAATCTTTGACCACTTTGATCATGTTTCTGTTTGCCATGATATGTATTCCAGTTGTCCTGGTTTGTGTTTGCTTATTATGTTGTCTCTGCATTTGCCTCTTCTGGAGGTTTCAGATAAGTGGGAGCACACGATATTTGTGCTGTTGTATCTGACATATGTTAGTTCGCATGGTATTTCCATTTCTTATTCGTACCCTAACATCAGAATCTCATGAATGACTATGTTCTATTTTACGATGTGTCACGTTTCTGTTGATGCACACAGCGGGCCCCACCCTTGTAGCCCAATAATGCTGGAGTGACTGTGTACCTGTGTCTATGTCCCTGCCCTTGCTTTCAGAGTCTCTTGGAGTGGAATTTCGGGGTCATGTGTCAGTTGTACATTTCACTTGTGAGGAGCTGCCAAACGGTTTCCATGGCAGCTGCGTCATTGCCTGTTCCCATCAGGTTCTTCACACCCTCCCCCACCTTGGTAGTTTCCATTTTCTTTTTATCCTTAACTTTACATTGTGAATTGGGTGAAGGGTAACAGAACAAATCCGTTTTCCATTCAGATTGGTACACATTTTGTTTTCTTGATTGCAGTCACCACCATGTAACATTGCTTAGCCTCTTGCTCCTGTTTCATGTTTCCATTCCTCTTTCTTAACCCTTCCTGGCTCCTGAATGTTGTCTTTGATGAAGGTAGTGCAGTGTATGTTACAGATCGTAATTTACAGGTGAGGAGACGTGTTCCATTTTCTGATAACAGCCATTCCAGGGGACTTGGCCATTGTGTTGAGAACAGGTGGAAGGGTGAGAACAAACTCAGCACGAAGAGCGTCTTGCATATGTAATTCAGACGCGACATGATGGCTTCCCA
>NW_022103926.1:6530915-6532577 GCF_000313985.2 Echinops telfairi
TGCCTCTCCCACGAGACGCTGCTATTAAGACCCTTGTCAGATCAAGCCACTGTGGAAAGCGACTCCTGGCATTTTGATGGAATATTTTCTAGTTGTTTTTCTGTTTGTTTTGAAAACAAAAAACCAGCACCTAGTTGGAGTGAGCCATCTGAATCCTGAGAAGTTGTGCTTGCCAAATTATTAGGAACCAGATGAGCTATGGTGATGTGAATGCTAGGAATGTGATCGACATGGCTAGAATCACGTTGCAAAAATTGTACGGACATTCTTACCATCCTTACTACAGCTCTGTCGCAGAGTGACCCGGAGGAGGGTACGGAATTTACGGGGACACGTACTAGACCCAGACAGTGACAGCCAGCTTGCCCGCTCGTCTCAGAGCTTGTCATTTTCTGCTGCATCGGGTGGTCTTGGAAATGGCCTGCCTGGTTGGTTCTAGAGCCTGATTTTTGTTACTTTTCAGTACCTATGGTTCAGTTTTTGGACTTTGGACTTTATGTTTCAGAAAAGCCTTAACAATTCTTTTTGTTACTGATCTACCTTATGTGGTGGGGGCCTGGCTGGAGAAATGGTGGTGATCAGATTGACAGTCCTGTCCGCAGCTAGAGGTCAATATCCTGTTTGTCTTCTTTCCTATAGAGTCTATATCCCCTGTATCTATGTGTTAAATAAGATCGATCAGATCTCCATTGAGGAATTGGATATCATCTATAAGGTGCCTCACTGTGTGCCCATCTCTGCTCACCACCGCTGGAATTTTGATGACCTTTTGGAAAAGATCTGGGACTACCTGAAACTAGTGAGGATGTAAGTCTAAGGATAAGAGAATATTGCTGTAGGTGTAAACTAGCTAACCCTAAAATGCTAGCATTTGGAGCTCATCAGCAAAATCCCTCCTTTTGGATAATAAACACATTGGTTTCTTTCATCCACTGGTCATACTGAGGTCTTTTTCAGGTTAGAGGTTATGCTGACCTGATCCTCCTGGGGGCGACGGTGGGTGGGTTTGCATTCAGCCCATGAAATGTTCCAAGCAGAAGGCAACCTCTGTTTCTTCTGTTCTAGTTACACTAAACCCAAAGGCCAGTTACCGGATTATACTTCCCCGGTCGTGCTGCCCGACTCCAGGACAACAGTGGAGGATTTCTGCATGAAGATTCACAAAAACCTTATCAAAGAATTTAAATAGTGAGTGTTTTTCTCCTTCCCTTGTTTTAAAGAAGCATGGGTGCTGGACTGAGGGAGCTCCAGGAACCTCTTCAGGGGAGGTAGGCTGGTGGTACGTACAGCAGCCCAGATGTTCCCAAGCTAACTCATCTTCCCCCGAGAACCACATGGTGAGCTCCTGCAGTGTCGTGCTAGCCTCTGCTGGGTACTGAGTCTCCTCGTCAGCGCTCACTTTAGGACAGAAGACTCTTTTCCCCTACTTTTCACGGCTTTGTTTGTTTTGAACTAATTTTGGAATTAGAAGAAACTTGCAGAACTAGAGTTTTTTTTTTTTAATCATTTTATTGGGGCTCATACAACTCTTATCACAGTCCACACATACATCAATTGTGTAAAGCACACTCATACATTCGTTACCCTCATCATTCTCAAAACTCTTGCTTTCTGCTTAGGCCCCTGGAATCAGCTCCTCATTTCCCTTTTTCCCCTCCCCGC
>NW_022103926.1:6534865-6539353 GCF_000313985.2 Echinops telfairi
CAGTCTCAGAAAGCCACAGGGGCAGTTCTACCCTGTCCTGTAGGGCTGCTGTGAGTCAGAATGGGCTTGACGGCGGTGAGTCTAACAGCTACCCCCCTCTTTTAGTAGTACCTCATTTAATGTTTTTAAAAAAATAACTTTTGGCTCAAAGAGAATATATATAAATACTATGGCTACTATGTTAGGCTGGTTGTTTAGAGAAACCATCCCACACTCATGTAAGGAGCTTTATATCAAGAAATAATCTAAATACCAAGAAGGAATCTCAGTCCAATCCAACTCAAGTCCCTAAGTCCAAGCCACGCCAGAGCCATCTTCAAACTCACGTAGCTACAGGCTTATGACCCAGAAAGATGAAGCAGGAAGATCACACGCTGGTCCAGGGCCAGTGTCAACATGGCAGGTTGCCCACAGCTCTCAGGGTTGGGCGGCCCATAGGGGATCACCTCTGGAAGCAGGCAGATTCCCAGCAAGGAGAAAGGCATAGGGCAGAGAGTTCCCAGTGTCTCATTCTCAGAAAAGGGCTGATGACAGTTGTTAGGTCGGGCTCTGCCCCTACCCCTACCAGGAGTGTCTAGTTGACGTAATCCCTAACCATCAGGGCCACCCTGGAGACACTGTTAGCTCTGTGAGTCTAGGTCTCAGTCTCTTGTTTACCAATGTTCATCCTTTGTCTTAGGGGCCTATAGGTATAAAATACCTTCATATATTACAAGAAATCAATAAGACACCTGTATGGTTTCTTGATAGGGGAGAGCATTTTCTAAAGAAGGGAGAGTCCTCTATTTCTTATCAGTTACCACGGGTGGTTTGAGTTGAACCAATAAAAAGCGGGTATTTGTAAATCTGTAACTGACATTTAAATATTTAAGAATCAATGTCCATTCAGAATTATTGCAGGTTGCTTTTCTGATGAAGAACCCCCTGCTTCCTCCTTTTAATTTTACTAGGCTTCTTAAGCTGCTTGTTTGTGCTTTTTCCTGCTTGGCCTTAAACAGGCTATAGGGCCCCGGGTGCTGCACAACTGCGAAAACTAAAGCCTTGGCATTGAGTGTGATGTTGAACCTGGGAGAGGCACTTGCCTGCAGGCTTGCGCCTCTTCAGATCTGGGATACAGAATCTGAGCAGAAGGGTGGCACTGAGACAGATAGGACAGATGCTGGCTTACGATGTTCACCAACTGCTTTTTTTCTTCCATTCAGCGCTCTGGTGTGGGGTCTCTCTGTGAAACATAACCCTCAGAAAGTGGGGAAAGATCACACGCTGGAGGATGAAGATGTCATTCAGATTGTGAAGAAGTGACACGCTCCCGTAGCCCCACTGCAGGGCCAGCGCAGCAGCACCATTGCCCATGACCCAGCACCCGGCACCAAACCCCTTGGCTTTGCAGCCGTTGGATCAGGATTCGGGGGAGGGGAATGGAAGCTCCCACACTGGAACCTCTCATCTTGGTGTCAGCTTGAACGTTGACCTGCATAAAGGACCTGCTCTGCCTGCCGACTATGTACAATTCATGTGTCAGTCTGAGAATCCGATGTAGGGTGGACTAAGGGGCGGGTATGTACATTGAGGCAGCTGCCGAAGGGGCGTTCATCGAGACCTTGCTCCAGGGTGCACGGGATACAAATGTGCCGCAGCAGCTTCATTAGTGACTAGTCCTGGGGACTCCTGCAGTTGGGTGTGACCTTCAGTCCTTCCAAGTGGTCTTTCCCAAATGGTACTGTTTGCTGTAAGCTAACTGATTCTTCCCATGAGGTTAGCCCATTTGGGGAGGTGGTGTCGTGTGGTATTGGAATAAGGTAGCCCGATTGACAGGTTTGAGTCACCAGCCCACTTCAAATGATCGGAACACGTTACTCAACTTTCTGGACCTCGTGTATACTTATGATCTGGGTTAGTAGTTTCCAAAGGGGGTGGGACTCAGCCCTGTGGGTGCTGGGATAATCCACAGGGCAGGGGTGGGGTGAGTGGGCTGCCTAAACAGTTATGTACACTTTATCCTGGAGAATGGGCTATACAAATGTTTTTAAATTGCCAGAGTGGGGGTGCCTAGTAATTTTTTCCTGAAAAGCGGCAGTCAGCCAGTTTGGGAGCCCATGTTCTAGGTTGATAAATTGGTCAGCACCGGAAGTGGCAGATTAGTGCTTGGTGAATGTTGACTCTTGTTACTGGGCCTTTCTTTTCCTGGGTCCTGCTTGCCTTCGGGAGAGCCTGGCTGCACATCATCTATATTCGACTGAGTGTTGTGCTGAGCCTTGCTGTCGGCGCTGTCTCCTCTCCCATAGCCCAGCCTTGCTGCTTAAATTCCCATGTCAGTCCTGTCCCCATAAAACTTGGGTGTTGTCAGGTTTGGGGGAGCCAGGAATGAGGGAGTTAAAGCAGTTTGCTCTGAGCATTGGAAAGAAGGTGGCAAAAATCTTGATGTGTGGAGGGCTGGGGTAGTGAGACAGCTGATGTAGAGGGGGTGGGCACTTGAGTACAGAAATCCAAACCTTGCTTGCTTGCGGTAAATGAGATCAGATTGTTTTAGTTTGGATCATTTGAATGATGGGGGGAGGGGGCGGGGGGCACAGTGCCATCCGGTCTACTCTGACCATGACAACCCCCTGGGTCCTCCCATAGCGAATCCGGAAGACCTGGTTTGCAGGAAGCTGAGGTTTGCTTTTAGACCAGGCAAACCGAAGCTTCTAGGAGATGGAGGGGTGAAGATGTGCTGTGACTCACATCCTGGCTTCTCCAGCACCTGTTCCTTCTGTCCTATTGATGGTTTTTCTTGGTAGTCTTCTCAGAGGTTAGCACTACCCCCAGACCTAGCAGAGTAGCCCCTAGGGATGCTCAGGGCAGGCTTGGGACGCCAGTCTCCTTTGAGGATACGGAGTTTGATATCACCAAGAAGGCCAAGCGTAATCTAAAGCCTGCCTCATTCGTCACGGAAACACTGGCTTGCTGATGCCCATAAACTGTTACTCATCCAGAGCACAGTGGGTCTTGCATGGGGACCCCACTTGCAAAATTAATTTTCATGAACAAGTAACTAGCACTGTATGGGGCAAGACAACTTGGTCACTGAAATCCTTGCGCCATTATTTGGCACCCTGACCCCCTCAGGCTGGTGTGCTAATGCTGGGGGTTACTTTGCAATTCTCTTTTCCCACTGGCAGTGCCAGAAAAGTATATTTATGGATTAGTAATACACCCTGGGATGGAGCTGCCAAAGCAGTGGTTTCCTCCAGCGAAGGCCTCTGTCCTCATGCAGTGTGTGTGTGTGTCATTTTCATTTTCCCCTGATTTTCTTAAGCCAACCCAGTATTCCATGCCATTAGCTTAAGTAATAGTACTTACCAAGCAATAATTAACAGCCAGCTAGAAAGTACGGAAATTGGCGTTCCCAAGTTTGGAGCTCAGGTAGACGCAAGGTGGTTCTCTTATCATTGAGGGCCCATGTTTCTTTCCACCTGGCTGCTTTGGTGCTTGGCTTTGCCAGTAACCTGGCTTACCTCTGACAATGGAGATGTTTGCCTAACCTGAAGAATCCAGTAAAGAGTAAGAAGGGCTGAATCTTGTCTCTTGAGAAGCCATTTCCAATGACACTGTGGTTTGTGGTTTAAATGGGGGTCATGTTCCTAAACCAGTCATTGTGGTTCTCAACCTGTGGGTCAGGACCCCTTTGGGGGGTCTAATGACCCTTTCACAGGTGTTGCCCATTTCATAACAGTAGCAAAATGTGTTAGGAAGTAGCAACAAAAATAATTTTTTGGTTGGAGGTCACCACCACATGAACTGTATTAAAGGGTTGTGGCGTTAGGAAGGTTGAGAACCACTGGTTCAGGGAATAGGGTTAAACGTCCTATTGCCCATCCCGGTATGTTCCCATCTCCTTTCCTATATTGTGCTTATGGCTGTGAGCTTCTTGAGGGGCAGGAGACTGCCTTCTCTGGATACACAGCCTGGCTGCCCTCTCCAGTGTATTCTGACATCTTTTTCAACAGAGCTCCCAAGCACTGGCTGTTAAGAGTTTTCCTTTTCCCACCTACCTGACACCACTTGTTACCGGTAGATTTTCTGTGCGATTCTCTGTAACAATTCCCACTTCTAACCATGATTGTTTATAAAACCCGCTAGACGTGTTAAGACTTCCTAAAGTTGCTTTAAAGACAACTCTTGCTCCCTGCCCTCACACATCCTGTATCAGCTACCAAGTAATACTGGCTCCTACCCTGTTTCCCTGAAAGTAAGACATCCACTGAAAATAAGGCCTACTTACAGTTCTGCCTCTCGGTGAAATATAAGGCATCCCCCCCCAAATAAGCCCCCCTGAAGCTACCGTAACGACCATAGAGGCAGACGCCGCCGCGCAGTTCACTGTTGGCTGCAGCGCAGCTAGAGCAGACAGGAAGTGCGAGGTCTCTTAATAAAACAATGTGTACCACATTCTTCATGGAAACATTAGACATCCCCTGAAAATAAGACCTAGTACATCTTTGGGAG
>NW_022103926.1:6540639-6577522 GCF_000313985.2 Echinops telfairi
GGGGTGGGGTCCTAATAAACTTGAAAGAGAACTACTAGGTAGAAAGTGACCTTATGCTCAATCCACAAAGCCTTTTTTTGCCTAAAGGTGGACTTACCTTGTGTTGCTGGGGTGTAGTTCAGGGTGGCCAGCCCCACCCCCACCCCCCACTCAAAACTTGGCTTTTATGCTTGTCGTCAAAGCCTACCTTGCTCTTTACCTTGGGTGTTAGAGGGCGTTCTGTGACCTTAAATGGACAAATCAAGAACTCAGGCGTGAGGAGAAGCAGGAATTGACCTTCCGTCAGGGAAGGGAACTGCAGAGCCTACAGTACTCAGGTAGACTTTTCTCCAGTGCTTTTTATGGACTTAGGTGAACAATGAAAAGCCAGCAACGTGAGCCGAAGAATGATACACAAGGGTAACAGACCATAGAAAAAGATGAACAGACTGAAGTAATTCTGTGGCCCTTGGATTTGAGCTTGGGAAACAGTGCCAGCAAGATTCTGCCCACAATGTGATTTGCTGTTGGATTTGCAAATGGGGTTGGAAGAGGGGGAAAGGCCTCTCTTTTATGATTCACCAATGAGAAAATTTGTATTCCTTATTGGGAACTGCATGTTATTACCACGGCATCTATGGGGTCAGCTCAGTGTAAGCTTACATCAGACCCACTGGGCTCTTGAGAGAAGAGTTCAACTCCATGTAAAACGTTGAATTCTTAAGAAAAATTAGAGCTGCTCTGATTAATGCACAAGGGATTTACCAAGCCTTACTGTTAGGAAGAGCGGGCTGGAGACATGGAAGAAGAGCAAATAAAACACAATGTTGCCGTTTACTTCATTCACACACTTAGCATATGCAACTTTAATCAACCAAGGGGAAAAAAAAGTCCCAAATGTACAAGTGGAAAAAAAAAATCCAACTTTGACACAGGCTTAACTAGTATCAGCTACTTTTATGTACAGCTGTATAAGTTCAAAAAAGCTATCCTATATGTATATACAAAAGTTGTTTATACACAAGTCTGTACATAAGGGTCTATACATTTATTTCCTTAGAACCCTTAGGTGCCACCCTCTTGGTGAGGGCACCAACACTTCATTCACATATCTTACAAAAAAGAAAGACTGTTAGTAGGATCCAGACAGTGCTGCCTCCTGTATTCAGACCGCAGGCTCCTCGCGATTGGTTCTGAGATCCTTCTACCATAATGTAGAGCACCCTGGATGCATGGGCACTCCAAAGGCCCTCAAACAGCTTCGCCAGAGTGTGCCACAGTAAAAGCCAATACACCAACCCGACGTGATGAGCAGAGTCCTGACGTGACTGCCAGCGCAGGTCCAGGCTTCGGCGTGCAGGCCTGGCCGGCTCACGGTCGGTACTCCAGCTCGTCTACACTGATGACTTTGGCAGGCATAGAAGGCAAGGGTTGCTGCAGCACATCTGAGCCAAACCACTTGGCAAGGCCCACCGGAGAGCTGCTCCTCTGGCTAGGGCGGTGCTCCAGCTGGGGGTGCACGTGGGGCAGGCCCGACCTGCTGGGCACATTCTGGGGGGTTACGGGAACGCTAACAGCAGCTGCTTGAGACCCGGAGCCTGGAGGATGCAGAACTAGGGATAAAGAGGAAAGATGATCACAACATGAAGGAATAGTAGGCTCTTTATTACAGCCTGCTTTTTTTTAAAACCCTACATGGAAACCCTCACCCACCAAGGAAATTTTTTCTATGATCGTTTTAGGAAATTGCTTTGAAATATAATCAGAAAAAGTTCCATGGAAAGCTAAGCTACTCAGAATCCATGTTGATTACTTAGGACCACATCCTGGGTGGTAGAACACCTAGCGTGGGAGAACATCTGCTGGCCCTCGTTTAAGGGACTCTTAGCCTCTCAAGCAAAGGACGAAGAAAGCCAGTGTCTATATCCACGCCTTTATTACCAGCCCGCCTCCTTTTTCTTTTTAACTACCACCCTCGAAAAGACAAGAATGCTCAGTATCTCACTGAGGTGGGGCTCCATGCAATTCTCTGGTTACAGACCTCTTACTAGAAATCACGGAAGATGTTCACGTCACTCCAGCCCTCCATTAGAACTGTTCCGAAAGCTTCCAGCCTAGGTAGCCCCTTCGTGAGCTCACCTGAGCGCTGTAACTGCTGCTGCATCATTGCCAGATGCAGAGGTGTCCCGGGACGAGGGTTTAGTAGAGGGTGATTAGCAGCGGGTAAAGGGTAAAAAGGCTGACCCAGGATTGGGCCAGATATACCCTGTAAATGCGTCAGGTCCATCCCTGGTGGAAGCATACCTATTAGGCAGATAAAAGAAACTGCTGAGTGATCTTAGTCTTCCAATTATTTTCAAGCTTGAATGTACAGTTTTGCCGAGTCAAAGGTTTATTTAAGAATCGAGAATGCTTGAGCTAGGTACCTAATCTTAATTAACAAAAGAATGGATTGGGCTGGACCCACTGCCCACTAGATGACATAGAAGAATACAACATTACTTTTCTGAGGATTAAAACCCCTTTCAGTCTAGTGCCGGTCCACACACCTATGTCCAAGCCAGGCCTGGTCAGAAACTTACCAGCTTGGAGCAAACTTGGAAGATGCTGTTGAATATGCATCCTTTGGACCAGGCCTGGGTGAAGCTGGTGAGCAGGTCGAACGATTGGTACATGGGGGACCAGGGGGACTTGGTGGACAGGGCGGAGAAAAGGTGCTCCTGGAACTGGGGAGGCCAAGGTGGGTGTTTTCCTCCCGGCTGCTTTAGGTCGATAATCTTGTTCTTTGGTGTAACGGTTGGTTTGGGACAGAGGGGTAGAGCAGGAAGACCGCTGCAACGTTGACATCTTGGGATTTGTCGTGGGAGAAGAGTCTCGATCAGCACTGGACATGGGGTTGGATGACAGCAGGTTGTCTGTAAGGAACCGGACAGAATATTTTCATTTTGGCAAACCAATTCTAACACTTGGCCTCCGGGTATAGCAAACCTCATTTCTTAAAAAACTCACAATTCTTACTTGATCCCTTCAACGGGATGCCAGGGGTCATCACTGATTGTCCTTGCTGGAATAGTATTTTTGCTACATTCTAGAAAATCCTTAGGCCTGGATGTTCTAAAAGCCAAAACTTTAAAAAAAAAACCTCAAGCCTTTATACTTACCATCTTTTTAACCCAGATTAGTTATGGATAAAGTGACCCTGGGCTATCCGGGTCTAGTGGTCTAACTCAGGTGGCCCCCCCACTTGCCAGATTTGTCAGCCACCAGGGCTCCTACATGCCTTTAGCTTATGAAAATCCTATGTGTATAAAATAATGCAAATTATCGACAGAAACTTTAACCAGCAGTCAGGGTCTGGTGGGAAAACCTGAAATACCTGTTATAACCAACAGATCTCCTTTTCCAGAAGCCTCAACAATGGCAAAAGCTTGTACCTATCTGTGCCCATCCTGGGTAAGACCTGGTAGAGCTGTGTCCCCATGTCCAAGTGTGGCTCCTAAAAGCCCCTCTCACACTTTCTCTATCCTCTAAGAGGCCTCCTCCGACACGTACTCCCTAAAACTTAAACTGCTGCACGTCTCTCCACAGCCCAGAACTCTAGCACTTTGAAAAATAAGTGTAATAACTCAAAAGTTTAAGCAACAAGGATATAAAGTAAATCTTAGTCTTCCTGGGTATTAGCACTCTAAGATTGGTCAGAATTTTGAATAGCTCAACAATTAACTGTAGCTCCTAAGTTACGGATAATGTTGAAAAGAATGGGAATTTCAGAACACGTGATTGTGTTCATGGGGAAATTGTACACAGACCAAGAGGCAGTCGTCCAAACCTAACAAGGGACAATAATTAATACTGTGTGGCTTGAACTCGGGAAAGGTGTGCCTTGGGTTTGTATCCTTTCACCATACTTAATCTGTGTGCTGAACAAGTAATCTAAGAAGATTACAAGAAGGCAATATGCAGATGACGAAACCTTGCTTAAGAATGAGAACTTGATGATCAAAGACTGCAGCCTTCAGTGTGGTTTACAGCTCAAAGTAAAGCAAATAAAATTCCTTACAATGGGGTGGAAGAGGGAGGCGGGGAAATGAGAAGTTGACACCAAGGGCTCGTGTAGAAAGAAAATGCTTTGAAAATGATGATGGAAGCACATGTACAGATGTGCTTGACACAATGGATGTATGTATGGATTGTGATAAGAGTTGTATGAGCCCCCAGAAAAATGATTTTTTAAAAAAATCCTTACAACGGAATTAGTAGACATGGTAAATGGAGAAAGGCCTGAAGTTGCCAAGGATTTCATTGTACTGGGATCCATAACCGGTGTTCATGAGGTATCAGCCAAGAAATCAAGTAACATATTAACTTTGGGCATATCTGCTAAAAAGATTTTAAAAAGACATTTGATGAGCAAGGATGCAACTTTTAAGGACTAAGGTATGCCTGACCCAATCACCTTATATACATGTGAAAGGACACCACAGAAGAATCGGTGCATCTGAATTATTTTGTTGGCTAAGAACACTGAAAGTACTGTGGATCGCCAGAAGAACTAATGACTATCTGGAAAAAGGACCATCTCAGAAGTGAGGATGGTGAGACTGCCTCGCGTGCTTTGGACAGGGTATCGGGAGGCCACTTGGTGGAAAACAACGATGGGCTCACACGAGGAACGGGCGGATGGTGCAGGGCCAGGCAGGGTCTGTTCTGTGTTAAGAGTCACTATGAGTTGGAGCCAGCTCACGGGCACCTCACAGGAGCAACTGCAAACAAGTGGCCCGACGCGGCCCACTGTCAGGGCTGCCCTCGCCTCTGCGGAGAATCAAGTCAAGCCCGTGCGCTCTCCGTCGCCCCGTTCTCAGGGAGCCCCTCAAACACTGCAGTACCTTCACTGGCCTCCTGAGTGCCCTCTTTATGGTCACCAAGAGCGGCTTTCCCAGAGGCAGGCTCCTCCTTGCTTTTCTCTTTGCTCTCGAACATCTTTCGAATCACCGAGGTAGGGGTGAAGGAGGGAGAAAGCTGCAGAGAAAACAATCAGCATCAACACATTCGCCAAGTGCCTTTCCTACTCCATCCAGAATTCAACGGCCAAGCTGCTCAGTTGAAATGCCCCATGTTTGCTACATGGTAGCAGAGGCCCACGCCAACAGTCTGGTCTCTTGTGGCTAGAAGCAGCAGTCTGGGACCAAGAGGAAGGCTCCCGGGTTACTTTGATCAAAACCTAGATTTAGCTCTAGAACAAAGGTAGTTAAAGCTCAAAGCTTCAGCCTACCTGTGTCTGTGGTGGTGGTGGACCTGCTGATGCAGCCTTTGTCTCAGCCGTTTTCCCGGCCTGGCGTTAGGACATTTGGGAAAGGACATTTCAGAGACAACTTCAAACCCTAACGTACTCCCTACTTCCTGATGGCTCCCTTTCGACTTGACTATCAGAAAATTCACATTAGGTTAATGGTCTCCTTAGCCTTTAGGATTCACTGTTTCGGGGATATTTCCCATCTCTTTACTGTCTACACATTTTAGACAATTTTATTCTGCATGCGCCTTTTTCTATGAGTCCTGGATGACAAGAGAAAGGTATGAATTAGGAATTGAAAGCGACTTCTAGAGACTGCTTCAAGGTAGTTGGTGAGAAGGCCCATTTGAGATTCTCTAAGCACACAGTACACTTATCTGTCAGCCTCCACTAGATGCCAACATTCTGTGGAGAGTACACCTGTGTTTCATGGTACTGATACATGAGCCAGTGGTAAAACCAGACATGCCACCAAAATGACTCAAACCCTTCTGTCCGCCATAGCCCACATATCTGAATATATGTCAACCCCCCAGCATGTTCTACTGAACTCACCACGGTCCTACCCCAGTTATCCTTTCTAGCCTCGCCTCCTGTCCTTTACCCTTGTCTTCCCTGCAAAGCGACTGTCCATTTGTCTGAACATGCTCCATCAGCTTGTGTGCCCTGGCCACGGTCGCCTGCCCACTGGGACACACGTTCCCTAGTACAGGGGCTTTAGTAGACTCCGAACAGGCTGTCTGGAAAGGGGAGTCCATAACAAATAGGGAGCTACGGAGGAGGAGGTCCTCAAGGGCATCTTGGTCAAGTGGTCTATTGTAGGTGTAACCATACCAGGAGGAATCTAAAGGTCACTGACCATGCTTGTGACGGAGGCCGAGGGAGCAGGGGAAGAGGAATTCCCTTGATGCATGTTTGCTGGCGACTTGGTCACTCGCTGTTGCCTGTGAAGAAAGCAAGCATCAATCTGATCACCAAGCTGCTCAAATCTTACGTCCTTGACCTAAAACCAAATGGTACTTAAAGTCAACGTAGGGATTCAACACCTCTCCTTATCCAGCTTACTTTCAGCTCCAAGAGGTAGCAACACTTAATGAAACAAAGTTCCACTCTTCCCAAGAGCTCTCAGTCCAGTGTAGGAGATACTTACCAGCTCCGGGCAAACCATGGTAGTGGGCACCAACTAGGCAGAGTGGGGGAAAGGAAGGCCTGAGGGAATGACGGGATACGCTACTGAAGAAATTGGGAGGCTTCTCAGAAAAACGATACAGTTTAAGCTGGGCCTGAGCAACAAGAAGCTACAGGATGGAGCTTAGCGACTCAAGTAGAAGGAACAGGAAAGAGTTTCCTGCACTCCACCAGAGGGCAAGGAGCATCTGCCATAGAACTGACGATCTGTGGTTCAAATCTAAAGAGAACCAAGAGTTCCCGTGGTCTCAGGGCTGCATTATACGTAATACTCTCCCCCGTTCTTACTCTACACACAGGCTGACTTAAGCCTCGGAAACAACAGGGAAAGAAGAACTGACTCGTGGCCTCCCGCCCCACAATGATACATATTCTTCGTTAATCTAGAAGGTGTAGGAGAAAGACCTGTTTGGGTCACTGGCTAAATGACAGCCTGACTGCACTCCAGTGAAGTCAAACCCTGTGCCACAAACACTTAAGTCTAAGTGGAGTTGCTGATTCTGGAAGCTAACGCAGCAGCATATGGGTGTCCTAAACGCCTGGCTTCTTCCTAATCTGCACCAGACTAAGTAAGCCCCAATGCTCCACTCTGAGGGGGATGTGGACAGCACACAGATCAGTGACATGCTAAGCAAACAAGAAGTGAACCCCTTAATCTGGGTCCCCGCATGACCTGCCACCCGTTCACTCTGGTAAACAGATAACTGAGCACCTACTATGCGTTATACTTGGTGTGGGGGTAAAGTATCGAACAAGACAAGACAAAAATCCCCGCCTGTAGAGAGACTGGGAGAAAGATGAGGCTTTCTACTCCCGTACAATTAAAGTCTCAGAAACTCAAAGGGGCAGTTTCTCTTAGCAAAAAGGCCGGTTTGGAGACTGCACACCTGTGGCTGTGGGTGTATCCATGCTGTCCTGGCAACGATGAGGGTGGGCGCACGGCAGACAGCTGGAGCAGTGCTTCTCCGCCTTCCTCACGCCACGACCCTTGCATACACTTCCTCATGTGGTGGGGACCCCCAACCATAACATTCTTTTCATTGCTACTTTATAACTGTCATCTTGCTACTGTTATGAATTGTAATGTAAATATCTGATGCGCAGGATCTATTTTCATTGTTACAAATTGAACATAATTAAAGCACAGTGATTCATCACAAAACAATATGTAATTATATATTGTGAAATATTTATGTGTTTTCCAATGGTCTTAGGCGACCCGTGTGAAAGGGCTGTTCAACTCCCAAAGGAATTACGACCCACAGGTTGAGAACCGCTGGTACAGGGCTACACTGTTTTGCACATCTGAGGAAACCTCTTAAACTAATCCCAACCTGGGTAAGATCAACGACTTACCTGTTTCTGTATCCATCTCTGGTTCTGTCCACTTGTGGTTTGCCAAAACCAGGCTGGTAGAAGTTTGCTGTCTGCATTGCAAGGTCATGTGGCAAGGCCAGCCCCTCCAGAGCGGCCTGTTGCAACTCCAACTGGCTCATCTGATAAACAGAAGCAGGAGCGGAGGGTCAGCAGAATGAGACAGTCAACATGCTCCTCTGCACACTCTACTTCCAGTCAGTCTTTATCATTCCCACTACATGACTGACATGAGAACTATACACATGTGGGGTGCTGGGGCTGGGGCTGGGGCCCACCAAGAGGATTAGGCAGCTTGCCAATGTAGACAAAATACACGGCACATTTGTGGGGTGGGATCATGCAAATAAGGTATATGGAACCCTAAGAAAGGGACTGGTCAGTTTTTAAACATAGCAAGATGGCAAATGTGCCATCGCAGAGGCAGAAAGGGAGATGGCACTAAAATCAAAAAAGAAGTACCAAGAGTGGGCCCATTTATAGGCAAAAAATACCTGTACTAAGCCTCAATTCAGGAAACAGAGCTGTGATGCCAGAGAAAAAGACACAGATGCAGAGAAATGACAATAGCAGAGCCAAGGGCATGAGACAGGCGTTCCATCGCCCAGAGCGAGAACCGTCGGTGAGTGCCTCTGGGTAAAGGCTTGCTTGTCAAAGGGGTGTCCCTGCACTAAATCAAGGGGAGCTCAGTTTGCTCACCCACAGAACTAGCACCAAGTGCCTTTGGAAGAGGCTTTTCTGGTGGAGTAGAGAACCTCTGAGCATTTATTGAGAGAGCTAAAATAGCTTTGTAGCCATTGCCTGAGCAAGGCAGGGGCTGTAGGGGCTGGGTGTGCCTGCAGGACTCTGGCTAAGAGGCTATCCTGATTGAAGACCTGTATCCGGAGTCACTCCTGACCCTGTCACTCCTTTAATACACCCTTCACTGTGAGTACTGTCTGTGAGCTCTGGGGGTTTTTGAAACAAAGGATCGTACCCAGCAGAGAAAAACAGAAAGCCATGTGAAGGATGGGTTAGTGTCAGCAGTGGTGAAAGGGTTGGAAGACCTGTTTGATCCCCAGCCTCATAGGCATTGGCCTTGACTACCGATCTGTATTCTCCTCCTCCCCCACTTGTGAAGCCAGAGAGTTGAACACCGCCCTCGCCCTTTCCAGTTTTCTGTAAATGTCTTAGTAAGCAGCGGCTGGGGAACTCAGTTATTGTAGGCCTAACTTGTGCTGCCATTCACAGAGTAGGAGTCTTAACTGTGTATTTAGTTGCTCAGCAATTTTTAGCCTTCACTGAATTTGAAATATTCAAAATCACTTCCAAGCAGTGTAGCAATTTTCTTCCCCACAAGCAAGAAGAAGGTTGAAAGGGAGCAATAAACTGCGTTTGCGAAGGAGCATGGTCTGACCTGGACTGTGATGGGGCTCATGGGCTTGCGCATGCCTTGGAACGGGTCCCCAAGAAGCTGCGGAGGTGGTCCTGGTGGGAAACCTGTTGGGAAAGTTACAGGACCTGTGAGTGTCATCCTGAGAGACGCTATCACTGATGCACGTTGCTGCTCTTTACTGCACACCAGCTCTTTCTGGAAACCACGACTACTCCCCGGGCTCTTGTGCCGTGCCGCACGGTCTCAACCACTTTGACCGAGTGCTGGTGAGTCTGCCCCCCCCATTCTACCCCCCACGAAGTGGAGACCTCTATTGGAGAGAAAGCGCTTCTCTCGGCAGCGGCTTGACCTGTTATCACCCGAAAGGCTGGTACCAAAGCAGAGACGGTACTCTGCGGTTCACGCACTCTTCACTTGCCTCCCTTTTCTGGGGAGATTTCGAACACTCACTCTGCATGGATGACCGGCCAAGGTCAGCTCAGCTGGCAGCTGAAAGTGGTGCAGCAAGGCCTAGGAGATTCTGTACAAGTCTCTTTGCCAAGACTACTTTCTAGGACGTGCTTCTCATGCCACATTCTGAATTAGCCACCAAAAGCCCACACCAAATCCACTACTGTTGAGGATGGAGCAGAACCATAGGTTTCCAAGACTAAGTCCTTACGGAAAGAGAACCTTTCCCGAGTGGCTGGTGGCATTGGGCTGCTGACTTTCTGGCTAGCAGCTAAACACTTACCCACTGTGCCAGCAGGGCTCCAAATTAGCCACTGAACAAAAATCCACTGCCATCCAGTCAATTCCAACTAGGAGTGAGCCTCCCCAGGGTTTCCAAGACTGTACGTAAACCGTTCCAGGAGCAGACACTTCATCTTCAGCTCATGGGGAGTTTGAACCAACAACCTTGAGGTAAGCAGTCCCCTGCCTAACCACAGGGCCACCAGACACCAGAAAACAAAACCTCTAACCCACAGGGACACCAAACTCCAAACGAACAAAAGAAAACACCTGAACTCATTGCCAATGAGTTGGTTCAGGCGCAAACTCTCCAGTGACCCTGTAGGCCAGAGCAGAAGCGACCCCGTGGGTTTCGGAGACTGAGACTCTCCGCACGAGTGGAGAGCTCCCTCTGCCTCCCGTGCAGCAGCTCGGGGGCTGGCACTGCTGGCCTTGCAGCTTCACAAGCCAACTCACAACCCAACCCACTCTGCCGGCACTGTGCTGGCCGCCAACTCTCCAACCAAACTCGCTGCCACCGCGGCAATTCTGACTCAGAGCAGCCCCGACTCTTCACGGGAATCGAAAGCCTGGTCTTCCTCCTACAACAGCTGTGGTTTCAAACTGCTGACCTTGTGGGCATCTGATCAACATGTAACCACCACCAAAAAAACCCTAAAACAGATTCTGTAGGCCCACAGTGACCCTACAGAACAGGGCAGAACTACCCTGTGAGTTTCCGAGACTCTTATTCTTCACAGGAAGCCTCCTCTTTCTCTCGCAGCGTGGCTGGTGGTTTCAAACTGCTGGCCTTTTGGTTAGCAGCCCAATGTTTACCACTATGCCACCAGGGCTCCTTAAATTATAATTCTCATTGGTCCTCTTGCATCCACCAAAAGAAAAGTGCCTATTTTCGGCCACAGTAAAATTAGGCAGCACATCAAAAACAAAGCTCACTGCCGCTGAGTCGACTGACTTACAGGGCCCTATAGGGCAGGTAGAACTGCCCCTGTGAGTTTCCGAGACTGACTCTTCACACGACTAGAAAGCCTCTTCTTACTCCTCACAGCAGCTGGTGTTTCTGAATTTCCACCCTTGTGATTATCAGCACATGTAGCCACGAAACCATCAGGGCTCCAAATAGTAGCCATGGGTCTGTTTAAATAACCTCTCAGAGTTGAGTGCCCAACAACTTCATTAGTGAGGTACACAGGCATGCCGCTTACCTCTACGCTTAAGGAAAAATCTAGGAAGTCAGATTAACTTTTTATTTAATTTCCAAAATTCTATAGCTAGAGTGCTAGATCCAATCTAGAGCAATCTCGGGGAGAAACCATGGACCACACGAACATCCGAGTGTAGAAGGGCAGCTGGATAATTCTCACTGGTCTTCCGGCCTCACAAACATGAAGCACCTACCTTCTCCCACAGTGGGGGGGAGGGGGGGGGGACACACAAAAAAACCTTACAAACACCTTTTTCCTGGACATCTTTCAAATTCTTCAAAGATGTTTCATAAAAGGAAAAAAGGCCTTGCCCGTTGTACAGGACAACTACAACCTTTGCTCAGGGTGGGAAAGGCAGACAATAGAGAGGCGGAAGAGGTCTTTAGCACAAGGCTGCTTACCCACTGGTGAAGATATTCTAGGGCGAAGGTAGTCTGCCGAGGCTGCTCGAGTTTGAAATGCCTGTGACAAGGGAGGAGAGGGTGCCCTTTGGCCCAGTAAAGATGCTGTAGGCTCCAAGCTCCCCATCAGGCCACTCAGAAGATTAGAAGAAGCCGGTCTCTGAACTGGTGGACCCAGAAGTTCCTGAAAGCAGAAAAGCATGATTTATGTGAATAAACCTAGTTCTCCTTCCCAATCAAGAGGTTGTGATTATGGATGATGAGTAACTTTTTTGTTCGTTTACAGATGAGCCTCCCTCACGTTCCACTGAGGGATAAGATGTGTACCCAAGAGCTCAGCGAGCAGCATTTACTTGAGGCTAACACCACAAACACAGCTTTATATTTATGTCCCAGAGAAATTGCAAACCTGCAACAAGAAATCCTATTTTTTTGGCCACCCTCCCAATTGAGATCCCATGCAGCCAAGATCCTCCCTTGCCAGGCAAGAATTCATTTTCTAAGGCCCAAATCTGGACCACCCCCACACGGAGTCAAAGGACTCCCTAGAGTACAGGACTGTAAGGTCTTATTAGAAGACTGTGAAGTACCTGGAGGATGTTCTTAGGGACAGCCTGGCCTGGAAGCTCAGCAGGGGACATCAAATGGCTTTCAAGGTTTCGCTAAAAAGTAAAGGGATAACTGGTTTTAACCTTCTTACATACTTAATTTCTAGATGAATCGGGGGCCACAAGAAGTACAACCTCCACTTCCACCCCAGGAGCTGCCGTTTAATAGCATTACGATGTTCAAGTCACACAAAACTAGTAACTTGTTCTACTTGCTTATCCACATGAACTAGGGATGAGAGACTCGAGCGAGCAAAGGCCATCAGACTTGGTCTTATCCTGGGCTGTTTTACTGTTTCCAATGAAAAAGGAGGCAGCAAAAACAAAACAAAACCACCCAATCAACAATAGGAAACCATCGATGTTGTAAGAAGCTACAAGTAGGAAATCTTATCATTTACATTTTAATTTGAGGCAATCCTAGCAATGTTTGAAGTGCACAGATGGGACTACAGAACCTGGTACACAATGTGCAATGTCTAACTTAAAGTTGTTACATTTTCAAGTTTTAGATGTCGGGGAATTTAAGCTTTGTTCTTTCGTAAAAAGCTGTTTCAAAGTGGGTTTGACAAGCAGGGCAAAATTCTTCTACTTCTACTCCTCACTCAGCAGCATTCTGCTCCTAACTTTGCACTCTCTCATATACTTCAGGACCCAACCCTGAGCCCACTTAGCTCTGCCTGAAGTGCTTTCTGCCAGTTCCCTTGGGCATTACAAACAGAACAAAGTTTACCAAGTATTTGATTGCTCGTTTGGAAATGGAACTAAATGCTGATGATTTTAATAAGAGAGGACTTCAAGAGTCATTTAATTCTATCTTTAAACCACATGGCTTACTATATACTGGGAGGATGACATCGACAATTACAACTGAAGTAGAGTTTAGACTGAACCAATATGTCCGATTTGGGGATGACATAATGTAATTAAACCTTAATGGAGACAGATCATAAATAGCACACACACAAAAAGACACACACATACACAGCAGAAACTAAAGACACTGAAGGAGACCAGGACTTTGTGAACAGCATGCAAATCAGACAATTGTTTAGGAAAATGCCTGTGCACTTGTTACATTAATTTCCTTGTTGCTTTCGTTCATAGGTGAAGTTGGGTTTGTGCTTATCTACGAACAGCAACTTGCGTTTTACCAGCCATCCCCTTGAGGTTCATTCTCCTCCCACCTATCCTGGAGAGCATCGAAACCCCAACTTCAAAATAGTCACGCTCACAATTTAGGGTCACACATTTTCAAAAGTTTCAAGAAGCAAACTGCTTGTGCCCTTGTTTTAGTCACTGATATTAAGAAAGATGCTACTTGCTAGCAATCAGCACCCATTTACCAAGCCACAAAGGCCAGAATACTTTACAATCATATTCTGGTCTTCACTGAAGAGTATTTCTATCTAACAGGTCTTTGTGTGGGCAATATGCAAGGACATTCCTTTGTAACTGTGGTCAGATCTAAAGACATAAAGATCTATTTCAGAACCAGATGTCTCTTTTCTGAGGTACAGTGAACCCTCGTTTATCGCGGTTAATCGGTTCTAGACCCTACCGTGATAAATGAAATTCCGTGAAGTAGGATTCCTTATTTGTAAATCAAATATTTTCGTAGTTAGAGCATAGAGGACATGAAAAAACACCCTTTAGTCACCATTACACTCGTATTACCCAATTTATTAAACGAAAAAGGGAAAATACAGTAAAACATTTTGGACGTTACAATTATCATTTATTATTTATTATATTATTTATGGCATCAAGCGTGTATAGTATGAGCCAATCAGTGGCAGTAATGACAGAGCATGCGCTGTTACGCAAAAACCGCGATAGAGTGAAGCCGCGGAAGTCGAAGCGCGAAGTGGCGAGGGTTCACTGTAAATGGTTGTTGCTGCTAGTATTAAGGCCAGGAATAAAGGCACAGCTGTCTGAGCGAGGTAGGTTGAAATCTCCATTACCAACTGTTGATCAAATGAGGCAAGTCAAACTCAACTGCCTTCCCTTGGCACAAGGCACAAGGAGGCCAACAGGTATTGCGATTCACTTTTTGGCTAACTTCCGGCTTCCAAACAAAAAAGTGCCAGAGGGGCAGGGAAAGGACAAAGCTCACTAGACAATCTGCTACAATGTAGCTGCCACAAAAATGGTGATAGTGACACATAGGGCACGTGGCTGAGAGCCACCTCTGGTAGTCATGTCAAAGATCCTATGTTGTAACCCACACATGCTGTAACCCAACTTCACGTGTGAAAAACATTTTAAATGCATGGAGTCACAACTTTCATCATTCTTAAATTAATAGAATGGTTTTTGTCTTCAAAAATTCACCTTAGATGCCTTAGAAATGACATTGTGTGACAGCCATCTATCTAATCTAAACACAGGCAATTCCAGGTATTCAGAGAAGGTGTGTGTTTACTATAAAAATATTGAGAATTAGCGGGGGATGGACAACAGAAAAGTGGGTGAAGGGAGACATCAGACAGCCTAAGACATGAAAAAAAATTAATAAATTATCAAGGGTTCGGGAGGGAAGGGGGAGTGGAGAGGGAGGGGGAAAATGAGGAGCTGATACCAAGGCTCAAGTAGAAAGCAAATGTTTTGAAAATGATGATGGCAACAAATGTACAAATGTGCTGGACACAATGGGTGTATGTATGGATTGTGATTAGAATTGTACAAGTCCCCAATAAAATGATTAAAAAATATTGTGAATTTATGTAGCTGAATCATCTTGAAGATATTTTTATGTCTTTTTAGGCAGTGATTTTAGATAATTCTATACCTAATGTTTATACCGTCGCAGTACATACATATCAACCATAAGTTGGCTTGTTCTGGTGGCAAACAGCATGGCAATAATTAAGGGCACAGGAAAGTCTCAAGGACTAAATGAGCGCTGAAGCACCCCAGCGTAGACAGAACACCTCTGAGGTCTCCCTGTGGCGGTGAGCGTTGAAGAGAAGGAGGGAAGGAGAAAGGCTGGCTTTGAGCGCACACTCACACTGGCTTTGGGCTGCGAGGGCAGAGTCCCGCTTGCTTTCATGCTGCTCACTAGCTTGTTGAATGCAGTCATATCGCCGTCCTTTCTGAGCTGCCGGTTGCTTGTTACAGCACTCAGGGTCTCCTCTAAATGTTCTGCCATGAAAGGAGTTGAATTCTTCATGTGCTGGTCCACCTTCAAGCCCTTGAGCCCTGCTTCTACCTCTTCCACTGAGAGCACAACCCCTGAATGTGCTGAAAAGTTGAAAAAAATCCAAATTAGGTCCAACAAAAGATAATTCGGTAGAAATTCTCCCTGGCTACCATTATGGTCAAGGTACAAATACTTTATCGTACAGCTAAAAGCAAGGCTGTCAGAATAGGCTAACATTAATAATAGACAAAGTGAAGGTAGTTAAAAATCTAGAAGTACTCAGCCCGAACAAGTTTAGAATTCTGTACTTTCTAATTAAGTGGCAAACACCAAACCTAAAATGACTAGATTTTATTTTGAGGGAACTTGAAAAGACTCATGAAAAAATTCCATCTCTTTTCCCTCCGTTTACAAAATTTGGATTAAAAAGGGAAATTTCATTCAAATTCCCCCCAAAATTCCATTCAAATGTTTGAAAAGCCTGTCGTTCTATTTTTCAATGAAATGTGTGAGACCCCCCCCCCCATCAATATCCCTGGAAACAGCAGTCAAAAGAACCAGCCAGCCTGTCTGTAAAGAAGCACAGCCAGAGTCCTCCTCACAGTGAGGTGGTGAGACTGTCTCACTTGGTTATGTTCTAAGGAGGGCCTGGACTGGAGAGGGACCGTGAGAAAGAGGAACCTCAACGAGACGGACGGACTGACACGGCGCAGGACTGGGGACGTTGTTTCCCCTTGTACATGCAACCCTATGAGCCGGAACTGTGTCAAGAGCACCTAACAACCACAGGAGACCGCAGGACCAGGTCCACGTGGAGCTGCGCCTTATGAGTCCTCTGGAGATGGTGTTCAGGTCTAGGGCAGGCATCCAAATCCTGCAGCACTGGGCTATGCTTTTTGGATCGTGTTAGTCTTGCTTGGGTAACTGAAACCATGAATTTGGGGAGGCACTACTATATTACAAACAAGCTCAAAGTGAGAAAATGAACTTTGAAGAACAGCGATCAGATCTCCAAAGAGGCGGTATTATTTGATAAAATGAGCTTCTAGTACGAACATTGAACACTCATAAATTCGACTTCTGATGATATTGCAGCATGCTAACCAAACTGCTTAAAAGCCTGAACATTCAAGCTTTTCCAAGTACCTAAAACAGATGCTCATAAATACTTACAGCTTTCTTTAAGCTTTTCTTTATTTGCAGAAAGGCTGGAGAGAAGAGGTTTTAAGTCCACTTTGGCTTTCTGTAGCATTTCTAAAATATCCACTTTATTTTCAGCATGATCTTCTGATGGTATAGGAGCAAAGTAATTCCCCGAGTTCTGTGCAGGAGAGAGGATGACCTGCTCCAGACCTAGTGTGACACACATACTCATAATTAATTGGTTCCAATTAAGCAATGCATTAAGAGGACACAAAGTAGGGTTTTCACAATCAAGAGGCCCTTTGACTGGAATTGACCCCTAATGAATATACCGTATATACTCGTGTATAAGGCAAGTTTTCCAGCACACTTTTAATGCAGATTTTGTGGTACAATTAGGTGCCTCGGCTGATATTCGGGTAAGCTTATACTTGAGTACATAATCATGTCAGAAAGGGTCAAGTTCACAGCCAAAGTAGAACCTGATGTCGTTTTACCTGCAAGTCTCTCCAGTTCTTCATGTGGTGTTGACCCAAGACTGCTGGACCGGCTTCCTGATCGGCTGGGGTTAGAAAACCACCTACTAAAGCGGCTGGCCGAGACGGACCCTTCCCCTAGAACATCTTCTATCATCTGCAGGGAAAGATAAACCAAGCTAAGACAGTCTCTATGTAAGGAGAACAAGAAGCATCCAGTCTTGGGAAAGGGTCACTCACTCACTTTGAAACTTCCTTGGAGGCCATTGGCATGAATATTTTTACAAACACCCGCACCCTTCCTGCGCTGGGTCATTCCGAGTAACCCAAACATGAGGATACCCAACCCTTCCTGCGCTGGGTCATTCCGAGTAACCCAAACATGAGGATACCCAACCATGTACTTCTAACCGTGGAAAGTAATGAAGTTGCCACAACACAAAGTTGGTTTTTTAAAATTCTTTGTGCCTCATCAGAAAACCCATTGGCTCCCAAGGGCTCTCCGGGGACATAGTTTCAGAATAAAAATTAGCACCACAGTGAAGAATTCCACAGCTAGTGCAATGATGAATGGCTGATAAACAAAATTCCTTGTTTAGGCCTTAAAGGGTCCCTGTAAAAAAACCTCTTACTTCAACCTAGAACTCAAGCCTTACCGATTTCAGCAGCCAAATTAAGGGACAGCATGTCAAAGATGAACCTTAAAGTGATCTCTAATTTCTTCTTGAAGTTAATGGGAAGCTTCGGGTGTTTTTATTTTTAAACGGAACTCCCATTTCCCCCCCAGATTTAATAAGAGCAATTCACTGATAAACTATGATCAGAAGCAATTTAATCAATACTATTAGCTTGTAATAGAATTAATTCATTACTCAGCTTTAAAAGCTGCATTTAAGCTTTAAAAAACCCCATGAATTTTCAATTCTGCCCTACCATAAATCCAGTTAAATAGCCAAACTGATCTTATGCAGCACTTTCATCAACATTTCGAGATCCCTGGTGGCCTAATGGCTACCTGTGGGCTATTCCATAAGGTTAGCAGTTTGAAACCACCAGCCACTCCCAAGAAAAGGCCCAGATTTTCTACTCCTGTAGAGTTAGCCTTGGGAACTCACGGGGAAATGTAGTTCTACTGTGTCATGGAGTCGCGAGGAGTCAGAATCGACTTGATGGCAGTAAGTCTGAATTTAACAACATTTTAAAAAGACAAGATAAAGCAGATGCCAGTTCAAAATTAAGGCGTAGACTTGTTTGTCTCATTTCTCTATCAACTAATAAACAGAGAGCATTTTTTTTTAAAGACAAAAGTTGACACGAGTCAGTGACTTTGTTGTAACTAAAATCTAGAACCCACGGTCTCTAGTCAGACTTCACCAATAATAGACTAGATTTATTCTTTTTCACTTGGCAGTTTTTATAACCTGCAACCTAAACGGAGCCACAAAAGAACGATACTGAACACTCGATCTAGGGATGTGAACTCGAGATGCTCATTCAGGTGCTGCTTCAGGCAGCTTCAGTCCACGTCACTTGTGGACTCTAAGCAAGGCTCTCAACACACTCATTTAGGAATAACAGTACTCCACAAAGTATTAAAAAACACCACGAACGGTGCTTCAGATTGAAAAACTGGGAATTGTACTCAAAATATCTCTACTTTGGTGATTTGAAACAGAATTAGAAATAACTGAAAGCTATAGCTGATATACTTTATTGTTAAAAGTATGAACTTTTACAAATAACAAAATGAATGGCTTTGCATTTTAACTTCCTGTATTTCCTCTGGTCATATTGTATAGAGGAAAAAAGTATGGACACAGAAAAAACTTAAGAATGCAAAGACAAAAGTAAAATGTAGACGAACATTTTCTAGAAATACCACAGTAAATATAAAGTCATTTCCATATTTAAATGAGTGACCAACATACTTTGTGGTAGTAAACTCAACACACTGCCATCGAGTCAAATCACACTCATAATCACCCTTTAGAGCATTTCCAAAGCTGTAAGTCTTTACTGGAGCAGGCAGTCTCGTTTTCCTTCTGAGGAGCATCTGGTGGGTTTGAGCTGCCAACCTTGTAATTAGCCCTCCAACACTTACTTGAAAGTGCCCCAGAAGCCAAATTTCATTATAGCTAAAATACAGCGAGAGTGGTAAACTCAAAATTAAGTTTATGCATATGTGAAGGAATGCCAATTTAAACCGCAGTATTTTCCATGGGAAATGAGTCTTATGACTTTGTCTAGCCAATGCTCACTTTTACAAATGGGCAAACTTGACTCCCATAGCAGCAATGCCTTCCCCTAGCACCTTGGGTACAGGAAGTTGAGACTTTTGGGCCAGAGTATCCTCAGCTCCATACTTATTTCCTGGAGAAGAAGAGCCTGTGAATTCTATTTTGGTGTTTCAGTTGCCCTTATTAGATGCTTAGTGGCATTTTTTAAGGTAACCTCTGGCTACTACTTTGGTCTTTTAAATAAAGGTGTATAGATGCAATTTTCAGATTCCTATCATTCTGATACACTGAAATACATTTTCCCTTATGGTAATGTCATAGTTTTACTGATCAATGCTTGTTTTCTTTTATTACTTTGTCCTTTTATGGGAATGTCTACATTGTTGCTGTTTCATTCTAGTTCATTTTTTAAAAAAGATATCTAATGAATGCACTTCAGGCTACACATTTTCTTCTGAGCATACTTTTACATTTGATCTTAGCCAAAACATGTTGGGCTGCTAACCCTAAGTTCAGCAGTTTGAAGCCACCAGCCAGCTCGGAGGAGCAAAGAGGAGGTTTTCTACTCCCAGAAAGTAGTCTCAGAAACGCAGAGAAACGATTCTACAGGGTCGCTTTGAGTCGGCACTGACATGCAATGGAAACGAGTCTGGGTTTGGTTGCTTAGCCAAAAGGCAAAGCAGCAGTCTCCTAAGCTTACTTTTGATTACATTACCAACGTTTTCTGTCACGTTCCCATAGATTGCTTTTAAAAATTAAGTTTTTCTATTTTGATTTCCTTTCTATTTAAGTACTAGTTATATGCCAGGTATCGTACTGCGCTGTTTCATATCAAAAAAAAATTTTTTTAAGTACTTTAATGGACATTATTTATATTCATTCAAGTATTCAATTTGAATAGCTCTTTAAAGCTGGCAACTTTTCGATTTCTAATGTATTACATACAGTGCACATAAATCTAGCCTACATAAGTCATAAGCACTGCTATAAAACCATAAAAAAATCTCATGACCATTGAGTCAGTTGACTTATAGTGAGCTCGTATGGGACAGAGAACTGCCCCTACAAAGCCACAGAAACCTCTAATTAAACAAAAATATCAAAACATGGAACTGCTGTTTCTTGTCATTGCCTCCATCTAGGAGTATGTGCTCCTAAAGGCAGTGTTTTCGTGTTTTCTAACCGTTTGCCAAAGAACTCCGTGTTCTCCTGTTTATACCAAGTCAAAATGGCAGTTTCAGGTATTCTTACGGGGTTTAAATTCTGTTCCTTTCAAATGTTGAGTTTTGGAAACAAAAGGTTATGATGTGGAAACCCCATAAGGTAAACTAGGTTTTACCTCAAACACACCTGTAATCTGAGGACTTAAGACTGAAATAACATGGTGTGTGAAGCAGTAGCAGACCACTGTATCAAGAGTCGTGCACCTTAATCAAGGTAGGCAGATTAACATTTACTTACTACTCCAATGCCCTACTTGCTGTATCATGCACTATTCTGGCATACTTGTGATTGACATTGTTAGTGAAAATTATTTTAAGTTTTGCCTGACCATCAACTCCTATTGTTTGTGCAAGTAGTGTCCAGTCACTTAAGGATTTATTCTGTACAAGTGAATGATGCAGGTGTTGCTATATGTAGTTTATACATGTTCCATTTCCTTCTCTCAAAAGTGTTCCAAAGTTTGTACCATGGGATAATTAAGAACACTATATACAGAAGATCCTTAGGCTACAGGCAGATAAGACAAGATTTCCCTATCATAAATTAACAAGGATGTCTCTAAGGTGAGCCAGAGGCAGATAAAAAAACAGATCCAGTAATGGAATTTGGGCTTGCACTTAATCCTAGCTCCAATCTAAGCACAATTAGTTCTGACCACATGGCCCTGCTCCTCAGGAAGGGACACAGAAGATATGGGTGCTATAGCAAAGTGGTGGAGAAGTTATCTAGTGCCTGGCTGTCAAATAGAATAGTATCTGGGTTCTTAAAAGCTTGTGTATCCAAACGAGCAGCCATCTAAGTTGAGACTTCAACTAAATCCACCATACAAGGATTGTAAATTATATAATCCAAATCTGAAGGAGGGATTAGTATGAAAGCTTAAATTGTGAGATACTGGTGATCCTGGCAGTGGAAGCCCAAAATACATTTGAAGGATCTACACAAGGAGTGTCTCTGGTGATTTCCTTCTAACCATAATGAGGGAAGGAAATAACCTGGCTATCAGACAGAGAGTATTGGAGAGGAGACCATAGTAGACTAAAATGATACATTTGACTTGAACGGTTAAAACCTTCTTACTTGATCTCCCATCTGATATACTTTGGGCTTGCTCAGGTCTTTAATATTTTCTTTATTTTTTAATATTGGGATTTAACTGTTGTATTTTGTCATTGTTGGCAGGTTTCTTGACTCTTTGCTATGTGTTTTTCTATGTTTTTTGGTATCTGAAACCCAGGAGAGGTCAATCGATAAAGACAACAACTGGAATAAGAGTCCTTGCAGGGTACAGGGAGGGGAGGAGGGGTAAGGGGAAGCTGATATCAAGGAGTTCGAGGAGGAAGAAATGTTTCGAAACTGATTTTGGTAGCCAATGTATAGCACTGCTTGACAAGATTAAACTATGAAAGGGTATGATATCTGGATTAGCTCCTAATAAAATGGTTTTAGGAAGAAAAAAAAAAGAACCCTGAAGGGACAAGAGCCAAGTTGTAAGGTGGATGACGTAAGGGTTCCTTAAAGGAATTCCTGTAGGACAGCCCTTGTTGCCCTTGCCGAATGCTCGGGGGCACTGCCATGAGAGGAAAACATTCCTCAGGGCACCTTTCCTGGCACCAATGCAGCTTTCAGTTTTCTAAAAACTTCGTAATAAGGCCCCATGATTGTCCTGTACTGTGAGAAAAGCCCACCCAGAACACCCTGTTCGGATTCCACACCCCCTCCACCCCACACACTTGAAAAGGGCTGATGGGAAGATCAGCCCTTTGAGTTAGCCCATTTTCCTGCAACACTTTGGCACCCAAAACTTTGCTGAGGCCAAGATGTTCTCGTCAAATGGAAAGGGATCTCAACGTCAGTAACTAAGACATCAAGGCTAATCCTATGCTCTTCTTCCAGGATTACCATGAGCTTCAGCTTCAAGGCTGATGGTCTACACTCTCCTGGTTAATCTCTGAGGTCTTTCTGACCTTCCTTAAATTGTTTGATCCATACTTTTGTTTTATGTGAGGAAGGATTCTTCTGGCTTTGTTGCAAAGCTTCAATGATTTGGGAAGATGTTCACTGGAGTTTTATTTTAAAATGCAGAATTATTCCTGATTGCAAAACGATTTTTTGATCTTAGCGTGCGTGTACACACACACACACCCCTACTTTTAAGGCATCTTAATGAGATCAAATCAGGAGCCCTGGTGGTACAGCAGTTACACAGTGGGTTGCTAAACACATTAGCAGTTCAAAAACACCAGCCACTCTGGAAGAAAAAGACAGGCTCCCTGCTTCTATAAAGAATTATCATCTTAAAAACAAAGTTCTACCCTGTTCTACAGGGTTGCTATGAGACAGATCAGTTCGATGACAGATTTTTGGTTTTAGCAAGGTGAAGACAAGTATAATGACTGAGAGAATACTCTGCAGCCACCCACTGATCTCAGAGACGTGGTTAAGCCGTGTTTGGTCTGGAATGAATCTATGCACGCATGAACTGGAATCCTCGTGTTAGGTGTTATCTAGTAGGTCTGATCCATACTGACCGTATGAACAACAGAGCCAGCCCACCGCTCCTGCACCCTCCTCACAGGTGTTATGTTTCCGCCTATTGTCCCAGCCACTGTGCCAAGCGTTTCGTCAAGTCTTGTTTATTTTTGCTGCCCCTCTACTCTACCACACATGCTGTCCTTTCCAGGGACAAGTCTCTCCTCGTAACATGTCCCACGTCCAGGAGACAAAGTCTCGCCATCCTTGCTTCTAAGGAACATTATGGCTATCCTTCTTGAGACAGATTTCTTTGTTCTTTGGGTAGTCCGCGGTACAAGAAACAGCTACGAGTATCTATTAATATTTGGAATTTGGAATGTACAATGTAGGAACCTAGAGGAATTCCAAGCTGTGGGCATTAGTGAGCTGAAATGGACTGGTATTGACCATTTTGAATCAGAAAATCAAATGGCTTACTATGCCAAGAATGACAGCTACAAGAGGAATGGCATTTCACCCACCATCAAAAGGAAAATTTCAAGACCTACCCTGAAGTGTGAAAAAGGAACTCTAGTAGCAATACCTCGGTTGTACTCACTTGAGGTGCCTGGTGTAGTTGGTTACACATTGGAATGCTAACCACAAGGTCAACAGTGTGAACCTAACAGCTGAGAAAGAAGAGGTTTCCTGCTCCTGTGACGAGTTACAGCTTTGGAAGCCCTAGCGAACAGGCCTGTGCTCTCTGAGGTCATTAGGAATTCGAATTAATTAAGAACAGTGGGTTTTTAAGTTGCTGTTTTTTAAACTTACTCATTCATTGTATGCTCTATGGAGACAGGAACTTTGTTCCTATAATTTCAGTCCCTAGAACACACCCAGAAGCCAGAGTTGCGTGATGTGAATGAAATAATGAAATACAGTATGGATATTTGAAATTTCCTTTGTGGCTAGTACAATGTGCTCAAGTTTTTATACATACAAAGAAAGTGTTTGGATATAAAGTTCCGTTTATGTTTATTAGTATTAAACATTTATAGAGCTTACTAAGGGCTACACACTATTCTAAAAACTTCACCTATTAATATTCAAGCCCTATACAGACATGTTAATTTCCCTAATTGTTTACTGAACATTGTATTAGTGTTCACTGCTACTTAGCACAAAGTGTTTTTTAAATTGATCCAGTTTTTTTGTAGTGGACCTATCATAAAAAATTATGAAAACACAGCCTAAACCCTTACACTCAGTATGAACTAAGGTTTAGTGGGGAGTAGGGGCCAAAGGATAGTTCCTGCTCCTCTCTGTTTCAGTGTCTCGCTGTGGGCGTTAATGGAAACACTTAATTTGAAAGTGCATAAAAAATTCCGTTCCTACCACTCACTAGCTGTGTGACTGTGCAAGTTACTGAAACATCCTGTGCCTGTTTCCTCAGCGGGTTTGTGGACTTCTGTTCATGTTTAGAGCCTAGTACAGGCCTCTCTACATTTGGGCCTTCTGCTGTAGTGCCTTTGTACAATAGAATCCCCCATCAGTATTCTGCCACTATGTAAGGTTAAAAAAGAAAAAAAAAATTTAACCACTACCCAAAAACCCCACTACACCGAAGAACCCCAAATCCAGTGCTGTTGAGTTGATTTTGACTCACGGAACTATAGGACAACAGCTCTCAGCCAGTGGGTCGCAACCCCTTTGGGGTTGCCCGATTCCTAACAGTAGCAAAATGACAGTGAGGAAGTAGCAACGAAAATAATTTTATGGTTTGGGGGTCACAACATGAGGAACCGTGTGAAAGGGTTGCGGCATTCGGGAGGTTGAGAACCACTGCTGTAGGACAGAGTACAACAGCCCCATTCATTTTTCCATGCTGTAATCCTTATGGAAGCAGATGGATACATCTTTCTCCTGCAGAGCTGCTTATGGATTCAAACCACCAACCTTTCGGTTCGCAGTCAACACTTTGACTGCTGCACCACACCTTATTTGTAAAAATAAATAATTACTCAGAGGCCCAGTTTTTGAGGGGACACTCAGTTTACACCAAGATAAATAAACTCACATTCAGGTGGGCCCCTTCAGCTTGGAGTGATGTAAATGGATAAGAGATTATTGGCGAGGCAATTATAATTAAAGTTGCTTCTTAGAAATCTTGACTCAGTGGATCTATACTAGAATTTTAGGAACAAAACTGAGTGACAGTTGCCCCAACTCCTGCAGGACCACATTCCACGTACTCCTGAAGAGTGCTACACAAAATTGTGGTCTCAAACTATGCAGGTCCACCTTGAGGTTAAGTTCAGAAAGTAACTGAATGTTTAGGGTACCTACAGAAATTCAGCACTGCTGTAATACTGGTGTTTACTAATATACAGGTTCTCAATCAACTGGCAAGAGAGAAGCCCAGCTGCTCACAACAGAGAATGTGAGAAGCACTGCTATAGAACTCACCTGTGACCCTGACCTATCAGGGTTACACACTGCCTATTCACCTACTCTTTGTGGCGAGTTTTTGGAGGTTGGGGAATAGTCAAATATGGGAGACAGTCCAATGTTGTCTGCTCTCAGGTCCAGTTTTGTCTGTGCATGCAGGAATCTAAGAAAGAGTAGTGATGGAACACTGGAATTTAAGCCAACTCCTATGAACCATGGACACTCGGGGGTCAGTCAAACTCACTTGCTCTAGCTAATGTTCCTTTACATTAGGATATCTGGAGCATACAGATTTTTTTGGTCAAGTCATTTTTAAATTGTCACAGAGCTCCACGCACTCTTTCACCAACCATAGAAAACCTTATTTTTGTGTGCAAAGGTTCTACTTACAAATCATCTCCAAAATTTTTCTAATATGCTAATCCCTAAATGTCTGAAGGGGACAGGAGCTAGGGCAGATCGCAGTGAAGATTTGAGGAGGGCTAACTAGGTCTGTTTTGAAACGCTAGAAAGACTAGACCTCAAGAATTAAATGGCAACACCAATAATATCTCAAGCCCTTTCATCAAAGGTTCTTGAAACTGTCACACCACAAAAGAAACCACTTCACCAAGCAGCCTTACCCAAGCGATGCAGGCTAGCCTAACACTAATGGCCAGTTATAAATGCCAATGCCACAGAAAGTCTTAACAACAATACTTAAACTCCTTCACACCAAAACAAGCAGACAGTGTTCTGAAACACCTGAAGAGATTTTAGTTCAGTCACCAGCCTGGCAAAAAAGTTAGCTAGGTCAAAATTCTCAATCATTTACAGGAAACCTTTCCAATCAAAGCCAACACAAATTCAAATGATAGTTTAAGAATAAATGTCAAACAAAACAAAACACCCAATCCCAAAGTATCTACCAAAACAACCCGCAACGACCCAGGTCCAATTTAACAGTAAAGTTACTCTATCCGTGTGCATGGGCTGCTACACTCACCGAAGCCAAGCACGGCACCTTATCAAGGTTAAAGAACTCATTAAAGTCAAATTCTCCTGGGGACTGCTCAGGCAAGACGGCGTCCCTCGGTACTTCCTGATCAGCAGCAGGCTCCTGTGCAAGAATGACCTCCACCTCCTCCTCTTCGGCCACTCCTCCATTGCACTCGACTATGCCTGCAAGTAAAACCAGGACAAAAACAGTCTGATCAAGCCAGGGGCTCCAGTCTTCCTCCGTGCTCTCCGCCAACGACACACATGCAGAAGAGCCACAGATGACTTGAAAAGCCGACATCATGCGCAGGTACAGTGCTTACAACTGTTTTACTGATGCAAGAGCCAGAGAGCACCAAACGGCAGAGAAAGGGCAAACAATCTCCTCTCCCACTTCTTTGTTTTCTATATCCTAGTGGGTCTTTAAAGGAATTATTATTTTTTTCCCTGAAAAGGTCGTCTTTATGAGTCCCTTACTGTTTAATTTAGTTTACATATAAAGCCAAATTAATTTGTCTCTGCCATCATCCTTGCCTCTGGCACCACCATAGCTTTAAAGGCAGGATTCAGCAACCAAGGCATTAGGGGGCTCCTGGCACAAGGGTCAGTTGTAAATCACCCTTCAAGGCAAAGCTCAAATGTCACCTCTGGGAAGTCTGAATTACTATCCGTTTTTATCTTACCCAGCAAGGTTAACTCGAATCTTCTCTATAATCCTGTGTTAGTTCTCAAAGCATGTATTACGGTGCATTATCGTAACTCTGGTGAGTCCAAGCCCTCTAAGGGCAAGTAACCTGTCCTAATTTACCTTGTTGCTCTACAGTGCTAGGTCAACTTACAAGTCAGTCACGTTCAGTTGTTTGGGGAGGCAAAGTATGATGGGCGCAAAGTGACGCTACCAAGTGCTAACATCTAAGAAAGCTAGCATCTTAGTTTTAGGCAGAGAATGGACAAAAAGGTCAAGTGACCTTGATTACAACCCACCTATATTTGTGGGTCATCTATAAATAGATCTGACACACTGGTATCTGATGAGGGTCATGAGTTATGAGAAGACGTCCAGAGCGGCGGGTCATTAAAAAGACCACAAGAAGGATAAACCACAATCTGTATCAGGAGATTCTGAGACTTGCTCTTGAGCACACGGGCATGTGCAAGAAATGATGACGTAGAAGAACCGAACAAGGGCAGCTCCAATCGACAAGATAAACAGTATAATAAAACTTGCACAAGACCTGAAGTTAGAAAACCCCAAGGACAGAACACAAGTGACATATCTGAAGCTGAAAGAACTAAAGAGAAAATCCAGTACTAAAAAATTCTGTGGTCAAAAAATAGAATGATACAGGAAGCCACACCGAAAAACAGGAGGAGGAGGAATATACAGAGCCACTGTTCCAAAATTAATGGTCTGGCTTTCAACCGTTTCAGGAGTTTAGCAAAGCACCAAGTACCCATGGTCCTGAAGGAATGCAATTAAGGCACTGACAAAAATCCAGGCTCCAGGAGTTGATGGAATACCAAGTGAGATAACATCACATGCAAATGGATGTTAACATTAGAAGGGCTTAGTCGCCTCAGCCATGAAATTTGTCAGACAACTACCTGGACAACTGACTGCCCATTTGTGTCAGCTAGCTCTTGTCTGAATGCAGAGAAACGAAATAGATTTTTATGCCTGTGGTTTTGTGGCTGTGGGAAGGCCTCATCACCAATGACAGATAGTATTAGGAAGAATGGAAATTCCCCAACATTTCACTGTGCTCACGTGAAACCTGCACCTGAGTCGAGAGAAAACCAGAGGACAGCGGGCACCGAGTGGGCTAAAACTGGAACATGTGTCAGGGTTGTGCCCTTTCATGTCATTTATTCATGTTTTATGCTGAATAAAGCTGGCAAGACCTCTTCAGAAGAGCAAAGAAGTCACTCTATGAGTCATGGTATTTTCAGTCACTTTACCTGCATGTGCAAGTCGGACAGTGAATAAGGAAGACAGAAAGATGCAATGAATTACGGTGCTGGTGACAAATATGGAAAGTACCGCAGACTAGAAAAGAACAAACACATGGTCTCTTGGAAGAAGTACAGCCAGAATTCTTAGAAGCATGGATAACAAGACTACTTCGTCTCACATGCTCTGGACATGTGATCAGGCGAGAACGGCCACGGAAAAGGACCTCATGCTTAGTACAGTAAAAGGGCAGTGATGGACTGGGCATAGCAACTGAAGGCTGGCACAGAACGGGGCGTGTCGTTCTGTTGTACACAGGGTTGCCACACATGAAGACTGGAACCGAGAGTGGAGGAAGCCTGCGGGCAGTGCCTGCATGCAGATGCCGTGATAGCCCTTCCTGATGAAAATGAAGCAAACTGACGCAGTCCCTGCTGAAGGCCACCGCCTGTAACATGCCTTACATCGGAACAGAGAGACGAAAATCCTCATAATCGCACCGATGAACAACATCACGTTAAGTGGGAAGAAACTGAAGTTATTAAAGATGTCGTTCTACTTGGATGCACAACCAATGGCCATGGGAGCAGCACTCAAGACATCACATGATGTACCAGTGCAGCGGGCCAATTAAAAGACCTTGCCCAAAGTGCTCAAAAGAGCTCACTTCGATGACTGAGGTGCATCTGACCCAAGCCAGTCTTTCCAACTGCTTAGCAAGGGTATTAATGAGACAATGAAAAGAAGATCAAAGGCATACTGACACATTCACATTTGAACTGTGGCGTAGAACCAATCTATCTTGGGGGAAGTACAGCCAGAGTGCTTCCTTCTAAGAAGCATGATAGATTTCATCTTACTTTGAACACAGCATCAGGAGAGACCAACTGCAGAAGAGGACATCATGTTGAGTGAAGATGAGGGAAACCCCTGTGAGATGGACCGACACAGTGGCTGAAACAATGTGCTCAGAGGCCAGGCGGTAAGGCTGATGCAAGACCAGGCAAGGTTTCGCTCTGTCATGCTTACGATAGCTATGTGTTGCAACCGACGCAAAGGCAAGTCATACCAACAACATGGGCAAAAAGCAAAACCTTTTTGCTGGAATAATTGTTATCCAGATTTTTTGTGCGTATGTGCAAATGGATTGAGATGCTAGATACTAACTTTATTAGAAAAACAGAATTTCCAAGCCCTATCCTGCAACCCCCAAAACCCACTGCCACTGAGTCAATTCTGACTCTGTGACCTTACATAGGATTTCTGAGGCTGTAAATTTTTACGGGAATAGATAAGCTTCAACTTTCAGCTGGTGGGTTTGAACCACTGACCTTGTGGTTAGCAGTCCAACACTTACCTGACATCACCTCTAGGATTCCTTCTGACTGCAACTGCACCAATTAAAGAGCTGCCTATATCTTTATCATGACAGACATGAAGTCACATGAGCAAAAAGTACCCTGTCATGACAGTCTTGTGATTCACTGGCCAGAATATTCAATCTAGGCCAAGTGGGCCTAAATGCTAACTTCTGCTTTCATTCCAAAATGCTCTGAAAATCTCTGTAGCAAAGCAGAAGACGACAACATCGGACCGGCTTAACAGCTTACTTATCTGAGGGTCAATAAAGCCTCACACCCAGCCCTGCACCGAAGTCCCTCCACTAGACACATAACGCAAGGCAAGCTTAAGGCACGCGGTTCCTCCATGTAGCTAGCACCCACGGTCCCTGAGCCTTGTGACCACCTGTGGCAACCAGTGAGACCCTCCTGAGCACTGGCAGAGTAGTGGGCAGAACCAGCAGCAGCACACACCACTGCCAACTCCCACAGGTAAGTGCATTCTCTTTAAGACTGGCACTTAAATGAACATGAGTGCGGTGGTGGCAAGCATCACCGTCTTACAGACAAAGAAACTGAGTCTTAAAAACAATACAATGATGAAAAGCGTTATCAGTGCCAGTGAGTATCCTTTTCCAGCAGAGCCGGGCTTCTCCCTGACCCATTTTACCCATCAGAACGCACCTGTCTAGCAAACATTACGGTAGTTTCATGTCCTAATTTAAGGATGCGTCTCACAAGAGGTAGTCTATACCCAGAACCCATGCCATTCTCCCTGTCTTTCATTTTGGGAGGAGATGAGAACAGTTCTTAACGGAAGGATGGCTTTTGGTAAAGAGCAGCAAGAAGAACGCCCCACAAGCATCTGATCCCAACTTGAAACTCTCTGCAAAGCAGGCCAGGCCCGACAGCTGGCAGTGCGCTGAAGGCTGCACAGGAGTGCCCCAGCAGACAAGCTCACTGGCCAGGGACCCATATAAAGATAGCCAATGGCAGGGTGTACCACATCTGAGAATGGCACCTACTTCATTAGTGTGGATGCATATTTGTCTTTTCAATCAAAGGAGAGTTTTAATCATTTTTTTCCTCTCTTATAAATGTAATTACTAGTCAAACAATTTCACTCATCATATGTACATACATCACCTAGTATTGGGCCCTGTATGTAGTGGGTGGTCAATGAATGTTTTTAAGTGATGCAGACAAGATTTACAGCTATACTTCCCACACTTAGTATGTGCCTGCAGAGACACTCACCCTCACACTCAAGATCAAACTACAGGGTACTTATTTATCTCAAATACAATGGTCAGGACTGCCCAGGGGGACGAACAACAGAAAAGTGGGGGAGGGGTGATGGAGGACGATGTAAGATATGGAAAAAAAATCTATAACTTATCAAGGGTTCGTGAGAGCGTGGGCAGGGGAGGAAGGAGGAAGAAATGGGGAGCTGATATCAGGGGCTCATGTGGGAAGAGAATCTTTGAAAATGATGACAGCGGCAAATGTGCAAATGTGCTTGACACATTGGAGGAATGTATAGATTGTGATAAGAGATGTAAGAGCGCCTAATAAAAGAATTAAAAAAACAAAACAAAAAAACCCTGCCTCTTCCCTCCAGGCCCTACCCCATATCACTCAGCATCGGCATTCTGATTTCTCTTGCTCCTCTATTTGTTTATATAAAATGAATAAAAGTCAGGTACCCACTCAGTTAAGAAAACATCTGCTTTTCTCACTCACAAAGCCTGAAAGGATCCCATTTGCTTAGTCTCACTGAGGATGAAACATAGGCATATGTAAAGCCAATTTCAGAGCTAAGTCCCCAAGTTACCCATCAATTTACTGCACCACCCTGGTTAAGAATGTATTAACAGCACAGAGATAAGGGCAAATCCTAGTAAATATGTCTAGCGTTTATCTTCGCCTCAGAATAACTGTAAGGTAGTACTGAAATAGACACATATTACCGTAGCTTTTTCCTTCAGTTGCCTCACTCCCAGTCACTCAATGTGACCCACAGCGACCCTAGAAGACAGAGTAGAACTGCCCCGTCGGTTCCTGGGACTGTAATTCTTATGAGTAGAAAGCCTCATCTTTTTCCCGAGGAGTGGCTGGTGGTTTCCAACTGCTGACCTTGATGTTACCAGCCCAATGAGTAACCCACTATTCCACCAAGGTGTCTGTCAAAAGGTTTTATCCCAATTAAACCTGAAGGCTGGAAGGAACTAGAAGCTACTGAATAAGTGCTCAGGTTAGGCTCTGAAGTGTACATTAGATCTTCAATGCTAAAAGAAACCCTTAATGTTATGAAACAGGCATTGTCTTAATCCACAAAGAAATAGGCCCACTTTGATCAAAGATAACTCTTTATCTAAGCAGCAGTCCCCATATTCAACTCCCAGATGCCTAGCTGGCTCTTCCTCATAGCCCGGCACTGCTTCTTCTCCCAAACCACCAGCCCAGGGTTGACCACCCTGGAGCCAAAATACTGTTATAAAATACAGTTGTTATAAATACTGTTATAAAATACAATGTGCCAATTCTCTGTACCAACCACTTCACACATATTCTGCTCTGGCTCTTTGAGTTTAGTTACAAAGATACTTTTCCTTCCCCTAAAAGGTCAGAAAACTAAATTTGGAAGAAGCCAAGTCATTTACAACTGCCCTGGGAAGGTCTAACACCCTGAAGTGAAGAGAGTGGGCTTAGAAACTAAAAAAATTGAGAACTCTCATTACCTCACTACCTATTTCCTATGTCTGAAGGTCATGTGAAGTGCTGCTGTTTAACACTGCAGGCTGAATGAGTTGAGGAGGTACTGCCCACTTAGTGAATTCACACTGTTTCAAAATCAGGCTGTAACACAGTAACAATGTGCCGCTTGGCAACATCTGGTGCCAGTGTCTATTCCTAAATGCATCAGGAAGTCAGTTTGGAGGACATGTCTTGTAGTAGTGCGAACTTCCCGCCCACGCTTTGTGCTGACCTTCCTTCACAGAAGCTGTCCGCCGCCTCGTTCTCTTTCTCCCTTTGTGGTCTTCTTCTAGGATCTTGTCATCAAAGCCAGTCAGCTCAATGGTTTCAGACTGGCTCGTGGGTCCAGCTGAGAACCACTCTGGTTCTTCTTCCGTGTAAGAATCATTTCTTCTACGCTCGCCAAAGACACGCTTACTATCCCCAAACTCTCTCTGGAAAAGGACATAATGAAACAAAAAATAAGATTCTTATTAAGGCATTTCCATCCCAATCCAGGTCTTGGTTAAGTTAAAGTGATACTCAAAAGTGTGATGGAAATACCAGGCAAGAGACCTCTACCCTCCCTCCTCCCACAGCGATCTCTAATCCTCTGTCGGGCTTGAGAGCAGGTTCCAGACATCTGAGATCAATCGCGGAAGTCACCCAGGGTAAATGAAGTGGATACAGGACCCCCAGCACACCCGGTGCGGGCGGGTTTAGAAGACACACCCTGAAACGCTTGTCCTTATAGTCCCTTTCACGGTCTCTGTCTCTCAAGTCCCGAAGGTCCTTATCACTAAGACGGTGGTCCTTTTCAAAGGTCCGGGCAGACATTATTCTCCCACTGCCGATCCTCCGTCCGCCAAGCAGACGAAGCCCATCACTGTCTTTCTCCAGTGGGCTCCCCGAGCGTCGGGAGCTTACAGCAGCCGTCACATGGCAGCCACCACCAAAGCTTCGTCTCTGTGGACTGAGAACAACATCCAAATCGTCTTCCTTCACACGCTCCCGTGGATCTGGAAAGATGTCCAAAAGAGGGAGTTACACAAACCAACAAGGGACATCTTTCTTAACTATGTATGTGTCCATGACTGGGGGGAGGGGAAGAATGTGGAAAGACTGGTAAAATGCACATGATATATTTAATAAGAGTGACCCTTTTGCTTTGTCTGTTTTAAGTAATGAGTTACTTTACAGTGATTTCCAAAATTGGTGTCTACAATGTTTTCACTTCAAGTCTGTACCTATGCAACTATTAAGAAAATTTTGCCAAATAACAATCTCTGAGGTTAAGCACTCAAACACTAGCTGAAAAGCTGGCAGTTCAAATCCAGTTCCCTAATGACATCCCTCCCACTCTCCAAAGCATAAAACTCTTACAGTTAAGAATGAAGTCAGCAGCCAATGGTATATCCTCAACATTAGTGACCATGTGCTCACCTACTATCCGACGCACTAGGGAAGGCCGGTCTGTATCCAGCTCTTTTTTCTGGTTTTCCACAGGTGAGCTCCGCCCTGAAACTGGGTAGAGAGAGGCATGCCACTTCTCAGGGTCCCAGACGCCATCACTGCATTTCAAAAGGTACCAATAGTTAGCATTTGGCAACTATGAACTACATATATAATCCAATTTCTAAACCTCTACATGAAAAAAAGTCAGAGAAATCCCTTTGCCTCTGTTGTTGAAAACAACAACTACTAATTCAACAATTGACCTATAAACTAGTGGTCTACACATATGTGAAACATTCATATTAGAGCCTAGGGTGTGCATCACCATAAATATCTATCCTCTACGGAGGGAAGCTCTATAAATATCGACAACTCAGTTTACTAATATCTGTACAAGTGAACAAACCCACCCTCTCCCAGGTCCTGGCGTGTTTTGGTATGTCCTTTTCTAGTTTTATCCAGAAACAGGACAAAGTTTATGATTCAGATCTTACATTACTCTTCACGCACGAACATGGGAGAGTATCCAGAGACGAGAAAGAGCTTGGCAGTCCAGCAACTTGAGATCACATTTTAGCTCTGCGACACATGGTCAGGCAGGTCTTGGACAGTTATGAACTGCATCGTTCAGCTGTCTTCGGAGGTCTCCCTTAAGTTCCAGATCAGACTAGGCTTTGCTCCGCACTAACACAGTACTCATGGTTAGGGAAACGTTAGACTAAACACTACAAAACTAGGAGTTCGAAACCACCAGCTGCTCAGTGGGAGAGAGATGAGGCTATCTGGCCCCATAAAGACCTAAAGCCGTGGAAACTCTACACAGGGTCGCTGCTATGAGTTGGAATCACCTCGATGGCAGTGAGTTTGTTTGAGCACTGTACTCTGTACTTGTCCTTCACAGACTGTAACGGTGAACTCTGACGAGCATTTGTTTCCTTCCCCTGACCACGAAGGTAGCAGCCAGTACTACCAGTGCTTACCACACAGCAAATACCAAATGAACATCTCTTGAATAAATGAGTACACCTCAGTCTCAAACTCCTCATCCATAAGAGAGAGAGTAGATACCTCCTACGGTGGCTGTAAGGACTGCGTTCAAGAACGCAACAATTTTAAGTCTGTAACAAGTGGCAACAGTAGTATGAGCAGCTTTCTTTGCTTTGCTCTTTCCATTATTAGCACAGTGTCACCCACTTCAGAATAAAAATGAGTATGTCTGCCCACGACAACTTTATTTAACACCACAAAGGAACAGAATTGAAACAATTAACTTCAACTTGCGGCATCAGAAAACTTTAGATCTGTAAAGTAGCAGCCAGCTTATTTTAGATGGTGGAAACATCTTAACCGGAATAATCATGAATCAAATAATCAAATCATTGCCTTCATCAAGGGAGAGGGGTGAGATGGACAGGTTGAACAGGCCTTCTGTATAGTCCATGAACAAGGGTAAGTCAAGAAATACTGCCGCCCCTAATAAAACAATGAAAAAAAAGAAATGTTGCCATAAAATGACAAAAAATATGAAAATGTGGAGCACTGTTTCTTGATATAGCCTCCATCTAGGTCCACACAGTGTTTCTACCCTTCTCTGAAGAATCCTGAGCTCTAGGGTTTTTCACAGCAAAGCTACAGCTTTGGCATCCCAAGCAACTCAAACCTCTCTACTGTTCTGTGAGCTCAGGGAACAACAAGCCTGCAGGGGCAAGATCGGGGGTGTAGGTTGGATAGAGGTTCCTAACAAAATTCTCATAGGACAGCCCTTGCTACCCGAGAAGAATGAGAAGGTAAGACGCATTGACCTCACGGAAAATGGTTTCTCAGCACAACTTTTCCTGGCCTGTTTCTCACAGATGAAGTTTTCAGTTTGCTTAAAACTTCTTTGTAATAAGCCTCCGTGAGCCTTCAAAAAAATCTAGAGCACTCCTCTGGGGCCCTGCCAAAATAGTTGTCATAACTCGTGGGCTAACCTGCCCACCTGGAATTTTAACTGGCCCACAGAACCTCTCGGGAGCCACTGTTTGATTAGACTTTCTTTTTGGAAGGCACCCTAACGGGACTACAGCATACACCACTGAGAGAACTTGTCTGATCGCAGACTCAGGATGAACACATTCTCTTTCAAATAAACCTCTGCCTGCGTGAACTGGAACCCTAGCAGCAATACTCTGGACTTACCTTTTGCGTAATTTAAAAAGATTATGTCAAAAAATTTTAACAAAAGATTATGTCTTTAGGTTAAAATTTACCACCTTATCAAATGATCTCCCTTTTGACTTATTTAAAATTTGTTCTAATTTTAATACTTTCTGCTTTCTTTTTAATTGAAGTTCTGTTTTCTTTTTTGGGAGGGGTGTATGTTTTCCTGCATATGAAATCTAGGATAGGTAAATCTAGAGAGACAGTAACTGGATTAATGGTTCTTTGGGCATGGCACAGTAGATAAGGGGGAGGGAAGTAGGGAGCTAAAAACAATGAGTACATGAAAGAAAAAATGTTCTATAACTGATTGTGATGACTGTACAACTCTTAATATGACTGAACTACTGAATTGTATGATATGTGAATTATATGCCAATAAAACTTTTCCAAAAAAAAACTGTCTTGTTCAACCAAGGAATGATATATAATAGATACTCTGCACATTGAAAATGTTGGCCAATGCATGAGGACAATGTTCCCAATTAGAGCAGCCAGTCCACAGAGAGGACATGACCGGCCCCATTATGAGACGTGACGCCCCTCACTGACCCATAGTCTTACAGGGGACAGCACCAGAGACACAGTGTGGGAAATGTACCCGATCTGATCCTGCCACACCGAGGCAAAACACTAAGGGGGTGCAAAAGAACAGCAAGGGAATGGAGCGTCGAGGTCCCCAGGGAATGCTGAAGGTGGATTTTGGTGCTCCAACAGACTGGACTGGAAACACTCCTAAAGGCCAACAAACAATCCTTGAACTAACTACAAGCTTTTCTTTCTTGTTGTGTTTTGTTTTGTTGTCATTGGTTTATTGTATACTGTTGCTTGGTTTTGCTGTCTTGTTTTTGTAAATGTTATTATCTCCACAGGTCTGTCTAAATAAGATAGGCTGGATGAAAAATCTGGAGAAAACAATGGGACCGACAGTTCCGGGGGGACATG
>NW_022103926.1:6578652-6594488 GCF_000313985.2 Echinops telfairi
AGATGATCCCTTCAGGACCAGTGGAGTGAGTGGTGATACTGGGAGGGTAGAGGGGGGGTGGGTTGGAAAGGGAGAACTGATCTACATGTGACCTCCTCCCTGGGGGATAGACAACAGAAAAGTGGGTGAAGGGAGATGTCGGACAGGGCAAGATGTGATAAAATATTAATTTATAAATTATCAAGGGTTCATGAGATAGGGGAGAGGGAGGGGGAAAAAATGAGGACCTGATGCTAGGGGCTTAAGTGGAGAGCATATGTATTGAGAATGATGAGGGCAATGAATGTACAAATGTGCTTTACACAATGGATGTATGTATGGATTATGATAAGAGTTGTATGAGCCCCTAATAAAACGATAAAAAATAAAATAAAATGTTGGCCAGTGGGTTCATTCCCTGAACAGGCCACCAAAAAAAAAAAAAAAAAGGCCGCCAGTATGGAACAAAAAATTAAATTATTGTGAATGAGGGGGAGTGCAGATTGGGGACCTAAGACCCATATGTAGGCAACTGGACAACTCCTTGCAGAAGGGTTGCAGGGAAGAGATGAGCCAGTCAGGGTGCAGTGCAACAACGATAAGACATACAACTTTCCTCTAGTTCCTAAATGCTTCCTCCCCTCCACTATCATGATCCCAATTCTACCTTACAAATCTGGCTAGACCAGAGGGATGTACACTGGTACAGATAGGAACTGGAAACACAGGGAATCCGGGACAGATAATCCCTTCAGGACCAGCTGAGAGTGGCAATACCACACCGGGAGGGTGGGATGGAAAGGGGGAACTGAGTACAAGGATCTAAATATAACCTCCTCCCTGGGGGATGGACAACAGAAAACTGGGTGAAGGGAGATGTTGGACAGTGTAAGATATGACAAAATAATAATTTATAAATTATCAAGGGTTCATGAGGAAGGGGGGAGTAGGAAGGGAGGGGGAGAAATGAGGAGCTGATGCCAGGGGCTTAAGTGGAGAGCAAATGTTTTGAGAACGATGATGGCAACGAATGTAAAAATGTGCTTTACACAACTCATGTATGTATGGATTGTGATAAGAGTTTATGAGCCCCCAATAAAATGATTTAAAAAAACACAAAAACACAATAAGTAAACAAATACAATTTCAAAAAAAAAGGAAAAAGAAAATGTTGGCCAGTATGAACCATCAAACATGATATGAAATGACTTAAGGTGATAATATAGGGTTATTGTAGTAGTGATTTTCAGACCATCTATAGTTTTAGTTTTCTCAAATCAAAGCCTCTACTTCTTAGGAGGGAGCTCGAGATGCAAAATAAATAATGTAATGACCAAATGATTTTGTTTATCTGGGTGCGGGGTAGACAAATGGCACTGAGGCCTCCTGGTCCTCCTGACAGGGATCAAATAAAACAAACAAGCGACAACAACAAAGAGGAAACCCACAGGTAGAGAAAAGGCACTGGTAAGTCCTTCTGGGTCCAAGTCTTAGTTCTGTTTTCTGCTAGGTGGCTTTGGCCCAGTCATTTTCTAGTTTTAGCTTTATCTGCACACAGGTAGATGAAAAGGAACTGACTTAGCTGTCCTTTGCAGTTCAGATCTTCAAGCATTGTGAACCCGATTAAGATGCTGTATGATGCTATTTCATTGTGTTCACATGGCATAGTCCCAATGGGCATGTGCAAAAGCTCAGTGTCATTACCTGCTGAAATCTCTCCACCCAAAGCCTACCAAGACCCCAAAACTCCCAACCTCACTGCCATCAAATCGATTCCGACTCATAGTGACCAACAGTCCTGGGCAGAACTGCCCCAGTGAGTTTCCTGGACTAGAACCTTAAAAATTATTTACTTATTTTTTAACAATTTTATTGGCACATAATCCACATATTACACAATAGTTCAAGCACATCAAGAAGAGTTAGAGAATCATTACTACAATCAATTTTAGACACACACACACCCCACCCCACCCCACCCCTGCCACTCTATGAGTAGAAAACCCAGTCTTAAGGGGGAACCAATTACAAGGACCTACATGTGGCCTCCTCCCTGGGGGACGGATAACAGAAAAGTGGGTGAAGGGAGACGTCGGACAGAGTAAGATATGACAAAATAATAATTTATAAATTATCAAGGGTTCATGATGGAGGGGGAAGTGGGGAGGGAGGGGGGAAATGAGGCGCTGATATTAGGGGCTCACGTAGAAAGCAATTGTTTTGAGAATGATGTTGGCAACAAATGTACAAATGTGCTTGACACAATGGATGGATGTATGGATTGTGGTAAGAATTGTACGAGTCCCCAATAAAATTAAAGAAAAAGAAAAAAGAAAACCCAGTCTTTCTTCTATGGAGCGGCTGGTGATTTCTAATTGTTGACCTTGCTGTGGTTAACAGAGTGGCCCCCAACCCCGCGAAGTCTACGAACCCCCCCCCTGCAAAATACACTCTTAATTCAACCATGTTTGGTATAACACAAAGGTATAGACTAAAAGCACACATCCCCTTACCTGTCATATTTTTCAGAGAGGCATGGAGGTCTCTGTTTGGAATGGGGCCGCTCTTTTATATCCAAAAGCTCCTCCTGGAAAAAAGGAAATCAAATTTCTCAGGCTTCACATTATCACTATCTTTTTGTTTGGTGCGATTCTGAGGGCAGCTTTCATCCAAGGACAAAGTTTACAGGCGCTAGAAGACGGTGGAATGGAAACAGGAAACACAGGGAGGAAATAGGCTAAGTGGGGTCAGCAACTAACAAAACAAAAGTGTGTATGCACTGTTGAATGGAAAATTGATCACCTAATTTATAACATTTATACACAGAAATTACAGAACATTACTGACTACTGAAAGTTAGTTTTAAAAATCTAAATAAATGGAAAAATATCCTGAATTCATGGACTAACGGTGGTTGAGTGCCATCCATCCACTTGGTTCCGACTCATAGTGATCCCATAAGCAACAGAACCAAACTATGCAGTCCGACGTCATCTTCATAACTGTCACAAGTGAATCCTTTGTTGCATCTGCTTTGCAGATCTCTTTGGTGGAGGGCCTTCTTTTTCTTTTTCACGGACTCTACACTGAAGCCTTTGATTTTCAACACTAAATGATTCAAGTCTTCTTCACTTTCAGCATACTTGTGTTAGTCTGGGTACTTTAAAGAAACAAATGCACAGAAACTCATGTATAAGAGAGAGTTTTATATAAAGGGTAAGTGTGCATCAAGAAAACATCCCAACCCAGTGCTGCCCACGCCCACAAGTCCATCATTAACCCATTAACCCATACATCCGACACCAAGCCACAAAGTCCTCCTCCATCTCACAAAACAGACGCAATGATGCCGACTGCAGGAGGAAAGTCGAGTCAGTGAATGTGTAAGCATCTCAGCGCTGGCAGGCGTCTCCACATGGCTGCTCCAGCACCCAGGGCTGCATGGGGTAGGTCCATGGGGCTACTCCTCAGGGATGTCTTGCAGGAAGTGAGCCTTGCCAGCTAAAGCAGGTAACTGGCTAAGGCAGCTGCACTCTGGTCTGACCGTCAAACAGCAAGAGACCCGAGAACTAGAAAAGCGAGCCTCACTGAGCCATTTATCCCTCCGCCCTTCAATTAACCCCACATGTGTTTACCAGCCAGGTTGGCACAATAAACTAACTACCTCAATACTGTAGGGTGTTAATGAGCCTCCTTTGATACCGATGCTACATTTTTCAGCTCAGCATATAGGTTGAGTAAGTATGGCGAAAGGCTATAATTCTGATGCACACTGTGGTTAAGAGATCCAACACAATCTACAGAATCAATGCAAGCTCTATTAAAATCCCAAGTCTTTTCTTTTTTTGGACAAATGTAAAAGCTTACCCTAAAGTTCACATGGGATTAAAAGAAAGTTCAAATGGCTAAAACAAGCTTGAACCAGTTAAAGACTCACATTTCTAATTTCAAAATATACTATGAAGCTACAGTAATGAAAGTGTGTTACTGGTATAAGGGCAGGCATACAGACCAAAGGAATATAACTGAGAGACCATAAACAAACCTGTGCATTTACAGTCAGCTGATTTTCAACAAAGGTGTTCAAACCATTCCATGAAAGAAATTCTTCAACAAGATTCTTCTAGTTGCTGAGACAACTAGATATACACATGCAAATCAGTTGGGTCTTACCTTTCACTATACACAAAAATGAGCTCAAAATGTACTGAAGATCTAAATTTAAAAACCAAAAGTATGTATTAGAAGAAAACATAGGAGCACGTGTGTTTATGAGTTTGCATTTGGCAATAGTTTTAGATACACCAAAAGCATAACTCCATTAAAAATTGGTGCAAAGTACACTATCAAGAGAATGAATGTTCTATTAGGTGCCCTCGCGTCCGTTCCTATGCACACCAGAAAGAAATACTGTCTGGACCCACGTCACTATTGGTCCTCTGCCTGAGCCCACTGATGCAACCGTGGTGTCAATTCATTTAGCTGGGGGCCATCCTCTTTTTCACTGCCCTTCACTTTACCAAGTCTGATGCCCTCCTCCTGACAACATGTCCAAAACATGTCAGAGTCTGAAAACTTTCAACCAAAATGGCAAATGTTTTGTACATTTATATCACCATCATTATAGAAACCCCTCAAACAACCACAGAGTATGATACCAGTCTTCACTGGTACTCAGGAATCAGATAAGCCCACTGCCATGAAGCCAATCTCCCTATAGGGCAGATTAGAACTGCACCACACAGTTTCCAAGGCTGCAATACAGCAGAACAGAAAGACCCCCGCAATGGAAAAATTGTGTAAGAGCCACAATCCAGTAGCCAGAATATGTAAGGAACTCACTCCTACAATGTAACAACTGAGACAAGCCATTCAATCGAACTAAAAGTGGGCAAAAAGTTTGAAATCTTTCTAAGGAAAATGACTGACAGTATATAAAATGGTGTTTATTTGTTAATATAAAAATGCAAACTAAATCAAAACTAAAAGAAGATACCACTCACATCTGCTAGAATGGTGAAAATCAAAATACATAAATAAGATGAAGAATAAATAGTAAGTGTGGCGAGGATGTGGAGAAATTGGAACCCTCATTTATTGCTGGCAGAATTATACAATGATGCAGCTTCTGTAGAAATCAGCATGGTGCTTCCTACAAGACCTAAACACAGAGCTACCCTATGACCTAGCAATTCCATTCCGAAATATAAACCCATAAGAAGTAAAAGCTGAGGCTCAGATACTTGTATACCAACGTTCATGGTAGCATTATTGCAAAGGGTAGAAACAAATCCAGTATCTATTAACAAATGAATGGATATATAAAATGTGGCATATACTCAAACATAAGAGAATGGAAGTTCTGACAAAAACTCTGACATGGATGAACCTTGAAAGCATTATAGTGAGTGGAATACCCAAACCTAAGCCCAATCTATTATCACTGTGCTGAATCTGACTCTTAGTGACCTACAGGGAAGGGGAGAGCTTTCCCGAGGGCTTCCAAGGCTGAAATCTTCACAAGCAGCAGACTGCCACGTTTTTTACCTTACAAAGCAGCTGGTGGGTTAAAACCAGCACCTGTGGGCTAGCACCTGAGCATTTTAACTGGTGCACCACCAAAGCTCCTTAGATGAAATGTCAGATAAAAAAAAGATTGATTTTTTTATGACCTAATATGAAGATTTCAGATAGGCAAAGAAAGACATAGAGGCCAAACTAGTGGCTACTAGGGATGGACGGAAGGTAGAAGAGAGTGGTATTGAGGGGGCCAAGTCTCTCTGACGAAACAAAACAAAAAACCGCAACAATCAGGAATAGGCAGTGGTGACTGTAATGCCACTGAATCACACAGAAACAATTTCAATCAAAATAGTAAATGCTCTGTGTATACATTTCACCATAATTAAAGAAAAACCTCCCCAACACTCGACCCAGACTATGCTATCAGTCTTCACTACCGTCCCAGAACCAGACCAAGGCCCTGTCATGGACTCAATTCTAACACATCCTGTAAGAAACTAGAACTGCTCCCTGGGGTTTCCAAAGTTGTAAATCTCTACACAAGACTGCCTAGTTTGCTTTTCGTGCTGGTAGTGCTCCTGTGACCATGGTGAATGCTCCTATAACCCGCTGGACTTTCTGTAAGAGGTGTGGCAAGCACCAACCCACAAAGTGACAGTACAAGAAGGGCCAAGAGTCTGTCTGCCCAGGGAAAGTGACAATATGACAGGAAGCAGAGTGGCGATGGTGGCCAGACTAAGCCAATTTTCTGGAAGAAGGCTAAAACAACAAAGAAGATTGTGTTGAGGCTTGAATGTGTTAAGCCCAACTGCAAATCTAGGAGAACGTTGGCTATTAAGCGATGCACGACTGGGAGGAGATAAGATGAGAAAGGGCCAGGTGATCCAGTTCTAAGCTTCATCATGGTTTATTGACAAAACAATAAAGTTTTAGTGTTACATTAACAAACAGACTGCCTATTGTTCAAACCAGGTGCCTCGCAGCCATTAGGATGACTTTTAACAAAAAAGTTACCAAATAATCCAGCCTTGCACTCTAAAACATATATCTAAAAGAAATGAAACATGCGCACGTAAAACCTATAAACGAATGCTCTGCTCTGGCAGCATTATTCCTAATAGCTAAAGAACAGAAAATAACTAAATGTCCTTCAACTGATGAATGGATAAATAAAATAAAATAAATAAAATGCAATCTTCCATGCATACAATGGAAGATTGATCCAGCTATAAGATGAAATGAAGTGCTGATATGTGCTACATAATACAAATGAACTTCAAAAACATTATGCTAGGCCAGGGGTGCTCTCAATACATTGATCGCGATCTACTAATTGATAGCAAATGTAGCGTGGGTAGATTGCATGGCCTTAAAAAAATAAACGTAAGCCTAGCATTAATCCCGTCACTTAACTGATGTACAGCACAGCCAATCATATGTAATCTTAGGTGTCAAACGCATGTGCAAACAACTGCGCTAAGTGCAGCAAAACTGACGAGCTATCGCCAATTTTTAGACGTTGGGTGTTTTCTCTTAAACGTAAGAAAGGGTATTAAAATGAGTGAGGGAGTTGGACCAAGTAAGAAGACAAAAACATAAAAATATGTCACTTTCATACGGAATGGGAGATTTTGACACCACAAGCCGAACTTCAGCTAAAGTCCAGAGTGCATGAACAGTTCTGGAACTTACTCACAGAAGGAAAGTACCCAAACATGAGAACATGTGCTACCTCCTTGACTGCATTATTCAGCTCTACTTATTTATGTGAGTCAGCCTTTTCCCACATAAAGATCAAGTCCAAGTGCCGTTTCACCATGACTGATGATCATTTGGAAGTGTGTCTGAAGCTGGCTGTCAGCAGCTACTGTCCGGACTACGCATCCCTGGCTCATTCCATTCAGTGCAAGTCATCAGACTAAACTCAGGGAATGACAAAAAATGTACATAGTTAATTGTGTTGTGCAATATGGACTCGCAAGGTACGTAAACACACATTGTACATATAAAGAATTCTCAATACATTTATAAATAAATGTAATAAATAAACGTGTTTTTTTAGTTGGTAGATCATTTTATGAGTAGCTCACATGCTGAAAAGGTGTGCGCACCCCTGAGCTAGGCCATCTAGAGAGGCAACAAGCCCACATGGAAGCAGCACACCAAAGCCTGTGCGAGGTGCCGATGGAATCAGGTAACAGGCACCAGAAGACCCAAAATAAACCATATTGTTGAGAATGAAAGGGGTCAGAGCAGAGACTCCCAAAGCCATCTGCAGACAAAGGACATCCCCTATTGTCACCCTCCTCAAGTAGTACAAGACTCCACGGAGCCATATGCAAAATAGTGCACCTGTCTCGATTTCTGCACTTAAGAACTTCTACCTCCAAAAGCTCTCCAGTAGACCCCAAAGAGGTTAAAAAATATCTTTATACTCAGTATGTTTCTCAAAATGTGGCTCAAGGTCCACCTGGATGTCCAGGGAAAAACCTCTCTCAAGAGCTGAATGTGAAGTACTCACTGCCTGCAACATCTTAGGATATGAACGATGTTCACCTGAGAGCAGCGCCCACTCAAGGGGGGGAGGAGAGAACCACAAGCTAAGTGCTCTCCAGGGTGTAATTGGAATTTTCCTTCCCTAACTGTCCACCGAATATTTCCTGTGTGCAGGCTCAGATGGTCCTCACCTCTGTCCCATAGCTTTCATTCTGTCCTGAGAAGTGTCCTTGAACTTGCAGTGTGTCCAGGAATGTCAACTATTCCTGGAGAAGAGTTCCTTTTCTATACTTTCAAAGAAAACCTTTAACCTGGCGAAAGGCCAGAGGCTTGGAAAGTGTCCACTCTCCCAGAGACTGCTCCTTCCCGATAAGCACCATAGGAGGTGTGAGATGAATCTTAAAGACCTACAGGTTTTTACTGTGATGAGAATCTCAGATAAGAGTTTAAACTTATCAAAATTGGCATCTGGACAATGAAAGAATTACCACCTAAGACTTTATTTTTTAAACAGGTTACTAAAATTGGACCAGATAACAGCATGTTGCTAATTGCCCAACGGGCACTATACCCTCAAGAAGTGTAGACATTTTCTAGGTTGCAGTCTTAGTCTATGCTGCAGTCTTAAAGAAACTCCACCAAGTATTCCAAAAATATCTGAGAATTACTGTGTTAGCCACCCACTTCCTCAGTGATTAAAGAAAAATGTAAATGAATTTGAACGTACAGCCATGACAAAATGGTTATTTTCCACAGAAGCAGCTCTGCATTGTGATGGTGACATTCTGATATTATACAAGAATCTCATACGAGTCATTTATACAAAGGGGAAATATTCTTTACTTCTGTAAGCTGCATCCAATTCACAGAGCAGAAAGCTAAATTTTTAAAAAATTGTTAAAAAAAACCCAAAAAATCAACACACCAAAACTCCCCATCTTAAAAAAGTCAAAGATCCCAAGAGCAGCATTTAGATTGGGTCCATCTTTGACCTCTTGCCTCAGCCCCCACCCTCATACACCTAGTAGCACAGGGCAGGCTCTCAAAGGGTTGCACTGACTTGATAATTTTTCAGTTGGGTAATTTTCCCCCCAAAAAAGATTAGAAAGTTTTTAAGCTTAGATCAATGGGGCAATAGCACTCACATTTGGGACTCACTACCAACAGGGGGTGTGTGGAGTACATTCCACACCCACTCATTCAGACAAGAGATCTGTTGGCTAAAGAGGTGGGTGCTATTCTGAACAGTTCCTGCAGGTGAGATAGGTGATAAAACTTTAACACCTGGATTCACCAAGATCATTTGGTGCAGACTTTCTCCTTTAAAAGAACTTACTTGAAACTGAGAAAATGGAAAATTTTGGGGAAAAAATGGGAAAACTGTTTTTTGCTATTCCTGGTTTCTTATTGTTTGTTTTTTTCTGCTGACGGGACCAATGCAGTAAAAAAAACACTTGCCATTTAAATGCACATAATAATTGGCAAAAACAACATCTAACAGCAAGTAGAGAGAGTTAAATGAGGAAAATCATTTTGAGCGCTGGTAGCATTACCATTTGGCTTTCTGGTTTTCACATTCAATTGAGATGGGCATTACAATATATATAACCAGGACACTTAGAAAGTAAGCATCCCTTTTCCGTCATGAGTAATAGTCAGGTGCTCACTTCGAACAGAAAGATCAGCAGTTTAAACCCAGCAGTTGGTCTCAGGTCCATAAATCTCAGAAGCCCTGAGGGGCAGTTCTAGTCTGTCTTGTGGGTTGCTTTAAGTTAGAATCAAATCAAAGGCAACAGCTTTGGTTTGGGTTTGTATTACAGGCACTTTTCTAAGAAATCCTATGTGGAAGCAACTATCCTACTCCCGTATTTCAGATGGGGGAAAGAAGTCAGTGGGAACCGTAGATAGGGGACCCCAACCCAGGCAACGGGGCTACTCCACTGCCTCTTCGAAGGCTCAGAGAAGGTGCCTGCCCCCTTCTGGCAGCTTGGCTGACAATGGGTTTCCCTTGGCTCCAGGGAACAGAGGGACAGACTATCACTCTTTGGGCAGGTTGACCCTAACCTTGCCTCCTATCAGAATATCCATTCCTGAATCAAAGGCCCTACTTTCCACATATGTCTACGTTAAAGGATCCCTTAGTAAAATGACTGGGTTCTTGCCTATCTATAAGTTCCAATGATGAGCAAGGAGGAGAGGCTACTCACGGGCGCAGGGGCTCTGAAAACCAATTTTTCAAGATGACTTAAAATTGGAAAGGCAGGAAGTAGCAGTCACAGCTGACATTCAGAATGAATAATGCTTTTTCATATGGTTACACGTTGGGCTGTGAGCCATAAGGTCTGCAGTTCAAAACCATCAGCTGCTCGGTGGGAGAAAGATGGGGCTGTATACTCCCACTAGGTTGTCTCAGAAACGCACAGGGGCAGTGCTACCCTGTCCCATGCGGCTGCTATGACGACTAAATGACAGTGACGCCTTTGGTTCCTCAATATGAGCAGGCACTATTTTTATATAGGCTTAATAAATCTGTGGCTAAGTGTGCCACTGAAACATCTTCTTTCATAGCCTCAGTTCATGAAAGAGTCATTTGAAGGCACCAAAGAAGGTATGAGAAAGAGACCTTTTACCTAGTGATTTCAGCCTAGGGTTTAAATTACAATTAATTTTTTTTCTCAGTCTTCAAATCGAAAATCATTCTATATCCATTGCTTCTACATGTGCTTAATGATTTCAAAGCAAGAACTTAAACAAAGCTGTACCACTGTGACCAAACGGCCCATGGGCCACAAATTAGGGTGCCCCCCCCCTTTGAAGATCCTTTTAGACACTGAGGACTAAAATGAGTCCAATTCATAACCAGTCAAGGTAATGAAAACCACATGAAATTATGCCCAGATAATCCAACGCTTGCTTTGTAAGTGGCAGATTTCACGTGTGTGCACTGGTCACATCAAGGTGAATGGTCCGGGCACGTTCTGGTTTCATTCTGTTGTCCAGTTGGCAGGTGACAGCCGTTTATTAGGAACCAGTGACAAAACACAGGAAAAACAGTTCACGGTATGGTATATGGTATGTAAGCTCTGTGGCCTACATCAGTCTGCTGACTTGAAGAGAAAAACCTGAAGAGTGCAAAGCCAAGGCCATTCTACTTTGTATTTCAAGCGGAAGACATCACTACAAGAACAGCAGATACTGCACTTCAACAACTGGTCAACATGGGCCTCTGACAAAGTTAAGAAAAAGGTGAATGGGTCCCTAACATTCTTCCACTAATGAGCATCACCTGTCTCCCTGGAGCTCCTAAACCAATGGTTTTCAAATTGAAATTAAGAGTCAGAATTCTGAGGGCTTGTTATATGTAGATTGTTCCGCTGTCACCCCAGAATTTGATTCAATACATCTGAGGGGGTGTCTGAGAGCTTGCACTTTTAGCACACTACCAGGTGATATTAATGCTAGAACATATGGCGAATCACTGTCACATTTTGAAAACCATTTCTAAACATGTTTAATCCATGACTTTCAGGTGAGACCCCAGACTAAAACCTGCACAAGTCCTTAAATTGTATCACTTTTAAATAATACCAAAACAGTTTTTGTCATGACAAAGTGGAGCCAACTGGGTCTATAAGGAAAGGGCTAAGAATCTCCAGATGGCGCTCTGATGGTGTAGTGGTTAAGCATTGGGCTGCAATCTCCATGGTTGGCAGTTCAAAACCACCAGCAGCTCTGAAGGAGAAAGACTGGGCTTTCTACTCCTGTGAACAATTACAGTCTAATGGCAGTAAGAAGAATCTCTAAGAATCTCTGTGTAAGAAGTATCTATGATAAACCCATTTATAATCATGCCAGTTAAGCATTACTGAGGCATAGAGGAAAAACCCCTGGTAGTACAGTGATTAAAGTGCTTGGCTGACAACCAAAAGGTCAATAGTTCAAGTACACACAAGCCCCTCTATAGGGAAAAGATGTGGCAGTCTGCTTCTATAAAGAATACAACCTTGAGAAGCCTGTGGAGTTCTGCTCAGTCCTACAAAGTCACCATGAGTCAGAATTCACTCCATGACAGTACAAGTGTGGGTTTGCTTTGAGGTTTCAAGGCAAGTCTAAAAGCACCTGAGTGGACTGGAGATGGAATTCTTGAAACAACCACCAAGAGCAACAATGCATGAGTTGCTTGACAACACCAACCCCATTTTTCAGGTTTCCCAAGGAAGAGTGAAGCATCATTTCTCAAAGTATGGCTAGTGGACCTGCAGTATCGGCACTGTCTAGGACAGCGGTTCTCAACCTGTGGGTCGTAACCCCTTTGGAGGGTCGAACAACCCTTTCACAGGGGTGGCCCGATTCACAATTGTAGCAAAATTACAGTTATGAACTAGCAAGGAAAATAATTTTATGGTTGGGGAGGGGGTCACCACAACATGAGAAACTGTATTAAAGGTTCGTGGCATTAAGAAGGTTGAGAACCACTGGTCTAGGAGCTAGTTAAAATGCTATGTTTTCAGCCGCACTGCACTATGACAAAGTTCACAGGTGAGCCCCAGGCACATTAAAGCCTGGGCAGTTCAATGGACTGTCCCAAAACAGGGAAATTCTGGTATGTTACCCTGAAGGGCACTCAGCCAAAACATCTGGGCTCCTTTAGCTTGGAGTGGGGTGGGTGGACCTCGCATCATCCCATTCAGCATTGAATGCCAAACTAAGGAGAGAAAGGCTACGGGTTCTCTTATTTTGTCAACGTGATTTAGAAAAAAATATTTTAACCTTTTAGTAACATGTCTAGTTAGAAAAGTTTTCACAAAATACACCACCTATAAATCACTGATAAAGGCAGTTCTTTTCCTTTTAGTCCATAAACTTTCAAGTGCAGAAAGGACACTAAATACCTTTCCTTATTCCAATAACTCGTCCTTGGCATGTGGGAGACAGACATCACTGCAGCTGGCTGTCAAGCTGACTCTAAGCCACAGCAACCCCTGTAGACAGTGAAGAATGGCTCATAGGATTTTCTAAGCTGGGACCTTTTGGAAGCAGATCACCTGGCCTGTCTGTAGAGGTGCCTCTGGTGGGCTAGAACTGCTACCTCTTTTGGGAATAAGTGGGTAGGATAGCTTAAATATTCTAGTTGTGAAATTACAGCCCCTTTTTATAATGCTCATTCAAGAATGCAGGAACCTACCTTTCAAGGTCCCTTGAAAAGGGGAAAAGTTCAGTTCTCCTCAAGTCCCACATAAAAGTACTGGTGTATTGAGAAGCATGTGTATGGCCCGTTTAATTCAACCATACTGCAACACTGCACGATTAACTAAAGAAAGGGAACCTATTTTCAACTAACTTTGGTAGAGAAGACACATCCAGGCTCCACTGTCATTCATAATGTTTTTCAAAATAATTTCTTTAGGTTGTATCTAAGTACACCAGAATTCTGAGGTTACTGAGCTGCTTCAACTTCGCCAGTGGCATACAGAAGTTCATCCTAAAAGCTCTTCCTTAAAAAGGCTTAAGCAGGAACACTGAAGTATACATATATATGAAAGTGTAATATACTTGCTATCCTCAGATCAGGATGTGAAAGTGATTCAAAAGCCTCTCTTGCCTGAACTCTTCAAACTCATTACCAGTCAGAATGTTATTTCAAACAGTGCCTCGAGATTCCAAATCACGTAAGCTTATAAAAGCAATTTAAACCAGTTTCTCTTCATTTGAGAAGCTTTTCCCCATCCCGAATTCACCTGTCAACATTTGAGGTAATGAACTTAAGTTTTGAAACACTACGCAAGTGCTCTTAAGTTTGAGAGAGTCCCCGGGGAGGGAGGGGGAAAATGAGGACCTGATGCCGGGGCTTAAGTGGAGAGGGAATGTTTTGAGGAAAAAAAAAAGTTTGAGAGAAATTACATGGGGAAGAACAAATCTGTATGCAGAACTAAAAAGTAATTAAAAAAAATTTTTTTAAGTAAAAAAAATAAATAAAATAAAAAGTAATTTTAAAAGCTTGCTAAAAGGATACTTTTAATTCAAATACTATTATGTCAAAACAGATTTATTGAGGTAGCAATCAGCTAAACATTTTATATGTGAAAACACTCAAACAAATAAAATAATGGAGCCCAGTTTTTTGTTTTAATGCTTTTTAAAAAGCTTTACTCTAATAGCTTTGATATTTTACTGAGTAAGTAAGAGTATTGGCACTGGTACTAAACAAGGTCCAGACCTAAAACATAAATCAAGCAATATCCTGGGAAGCTAGGGAAAATAAAGCTATGTTAAAAAACCCCAAATGACTCCATACAGAGGAAATCCCAGATCTGGATTTACACAGAACATCCTTCTCATCGGTCCCAATTGCTTTTACACCCTTCAGTATATTTTATGGACTCTTCCCAAATCATTTTAGGGGCTCTTGTCAACCTCTTCAGAAACATCCAGTAGCCAAAGAGAAACGCAAGCAGTATCATCAATAAAGCCCTTAACGTAACTTTCTTTTTTCTCTTAGAAAACACAGAAGTCTAAGTGTGCAACTTTTTAAAGACCCCAAGTTTTAGCTAGGGGAGATACGAATAAAGTTTTACGTTTCTCAGCCCATATCCAATTTGTGAAATTGGAAGTGAAAAAAAGCCACTTTAAACAACTGTTAGCCTGGGCAAACACACTGAAGAGCATTCCATTAGGGAGGTCAACTCTCAAGGCAAAAGCAACTGGGAAGAAGCCATTCCAGAGCTAGAATTCACACCCTGCAAGAAGTCAGTCATTAATAACAGTTACTCAGAGGAGTTGCAGGACCCGAATGACACTGTATACCAATCCCCAAATTCATATGGGATCACAGCCCATATTCCTGTCACCTGAAAGCTACTTAAAAGCAAATTCTTTAAACTCTTGGTAGTCACAGTTACAGAAATAAGTTGAAAGCAATGCCATACTAAATCTAGTTCCTATTTAGCTCATGCAGCAGACCAGAATAACATGACTACAGCTATAGATGCTACTCGTGAAGTGCACACACGTTACTAACCTTACTAACCTGCTGACTTATAAAGAAACACTGTTTCATTAGCATCAAAACCTACTTTTGTGTAGCGATGGGGGGATTTGGAGGTTGGCAGCTTCTTCAGGTCAAGGAAAGCGTCTCCATTCTCAGCTTCACCCGCGCTTCTCCTATCCATGGCTCCTAAGTCGACAATGCTTTGCACCTGGAAAATAAATCGCAAAACCGTCGCTGAGAAAAGTTTTCAGAATTCTTGACTGCTTATGAAATGCAAACTTTTTCATCTCTCCAGAAGGCACGTTTAAAAAAAATAAACCTTCAGAAAAACGGGAGTGGAGGGAATCGGCTCTCAACAATCATGCTATGAACCAGGACTAGTTGCAAATGGTCACTGTGGTCAGTCATCGCTGCCACTAAAGTATCCCAAGCATCAACAGAGGAAGGAAAAGAAGAAAAAAAAAGAAGTGGAAGGTGCTCCACTCAGCGCAGTCTTCAAGCAGCTTTCATACAAAAAGAAATCAACGTTAGTGGCTGTCACCGCGGGGACCGTTTGGACGAAGGTGAGGGACGTCTCTCCGGCGGGGCCAGGTAAGAGACAGGTTAGGGCAGGGGGTCTGGGAAGTCGGGCTGTCTGTCGTGCCTGTCACTTGCCCATGGACGGCGCCAGCTGCCCTGATTAGCCCGGGCGGAGCGCCCCTCGCCCGGCCAGCCGCACCTGTGGCCATGTCAGGGGCGGCCGCGACCAGGGCCCGGGGAGCGGCGGCGGCGGCTTGGGCTCCAAGGCTGGCTTCCGGCGCCGCGACCCGAATCCCGGGCTCCGGGCCCCGGCCGGACTGTCCACTCCGGA
>NW_022103926.1:6595175-6600496 GCF_000313985.2 Echinops telfairi
CTCGGGGTCCCCGGGCGCGGCGAAGGCTGTCCGGAGCGCCCTCCGCTGTGTCCGCGCTGCGCTCGTCTGCAGAACCGAGGCCCGTTGGCAGTGGGGAATTAGAGGCATGGGGACTCTTCCCGGCCGGGCGCGAACCTCTGCAGTGTCACACTGGGACTGTTGCTCAGCGATCTGGCTGACGTGACCTCGGGTGATTTATAGAACGGTCTCTCCGGATTACAGTTAGGGGCCTGAGTGGCTTAGTGGTTATCCGTTGGATTGCGATCTGAAAGGTCAGCAGTTCAGAACCGCCAGCCGCTTCGCGGGAGAAAGGTGGGGCTTTCTACTCCCTGAAAGCTACTCAGAGACAGAAGCTCACTGTCATTGAGTCAGTGCTGACTCACAGCGGCTGTTACAGCCTAACGTGCAACCACGACACCACCAGGCTCAGGCATCTACCCTGCCCTGTGGGGTCGCTGAGTCAGTATGTCCTCCATGATGGTCTTTTATTAAGTTGGGGTTTAGGGAGAGGATGCTTGGTACACCAATAAGCAAACTTGCCAATATATACTTGGATAAAAACAAGTTTGTGTGGAATGTTCTTTTCCACCCATAACTTGCATGGGGAGTGTGGTTTGGGAAAGAGATGACCAGGGTCAAGTACTCCAGCCCTTGTGCCCACACTCAGGACTTTGGGAGCATCAGTCCATCAAACCCAAGGTCAAGGTTTGGGGCCCTGTAAGCCCGTGCTGGAAGGTTTGAAGGTCACATTTGAGCCTGCTCTACAGGGGTATGATGTGAGCTGACACAGACTGTTTCATGTGAGAGGGCAGCAAAGGCTCATTTCTGTGAGGCTCGCTCTTGGAGCTTCACTTCATAGTGAAATTGGGATTGGGCCGGAAGTGATCATTAGGCTCATCCTCAGACAGTTTGTCTGTGGCCACAACTTATGAAAGGTGCCGACTGGGAACAATGTTGAAAACATGTTTTTCTTCTGTAAGATTGAATAAAATGTGTTTCTCAGAAATTATCTTCACCCTGTCTGAAATTCACAGAAAGTGGGAAAAACATTTCCAAGTCTACCCTGAGTTTGTGTCCCAGCTTTGCCACCTTAAAGGCTGTGGAAAGTGAGGTAGAGTATTTTTCTAAAATCAGAGGGTGATAACCCACTCTCCTTGCAGTTAATCAAGATTAAGTGATATCATTGGTACAGATAAGAGCTCTCGACATGGGATTCAGGAAAGATAAACCCCTCAGGAACAGTAATGGGGGTAGTGATATCATGAGGTAGGGAATGGTCAGGGAGGCGGAAGGGTGAGAAAATGTGACCCCATCACAAGATTGGATATATAGCCACCACCCCTAGAGAAGGGGATGAATAAGGGAAATGTGGGTGAAGAGACGACAGTGTAAGATATGAAATAATATATAATTGATCAAGGATACAGGAGGGTGGGAGGAGGGAGTGGGGGGGAAAGAGGAGCTTATATCAAGGGCTCAAAGCAGAAAATGTATTGGAAATGATGACAACATATGTACAAATATGCTTAATACACTTGATGTATGGAATGTCATAAGAGCTGTAAAAGCCCCCAATAAAATGATGGGGGGGAAAAAGATTAAGTGATATAAGGTGGATTAAAAAGCCTTAGACAACTCTATAATTTTTTTTAAAGAGTTTCTGCAGAGTACAGCCCAAACAATGATAATTTTTATCATTTAAAAACCAATCCTAGGGTGGGGGTGGGGAATGAGAAGCTGATACCAAGGGCTCAAGTAGAAAGAAGATGTTTCGAAAATGATGGCAATAAATGTACAAATGTGCTTGACATGATGGATGTATGGATTGTGATGAGAGTTGTATGAGTCCACAATAAAATGATTTTAAAGTAAATAATTAAAAACCAATCCTTTGGATTCCAGGGTCTTCCTTAAGCTGGGATTAAAAAAAGGTCTACTCCTTCAGTCATTGTAGAGGAGTGCTCTGAAATCCTGGCTCCACCCCTCAGTGTGAAAACCTCAGTCAGCTGCTTCACCTCTCCGGAACTTGGTTCTCTCATTTGTCAAGGGGAAGGACTTACTGTTCCGGTATGTAAATGAAGTTAGAGATAAAATGTTACAACATTGTTTCCGTTGTCTTGCTGTGTCAGAAAAGACCTTTGATTGTACTCTTGACTCTCCTGGGGCCGTTCAAATGCTGGAGGCTAGAATTGTGCTTACAGACGTTGGCTGGAAGATGGAGCCACAAGTGGCACTGGATGGAACGTACATGTGGTCTCTGCTTGTGACCGGAAGATCCACACTAACTGGTGACTGGATTCAAAGGGCAGTGTCCAGAGATAAGATACCAAGTTCCCGTGGTACCTTTTCTGACTGACCCTTGAAGGTCAGTTAGTGTCAGCTCTGCCACATTTGCATTCCATTGATGCAATTCACTAAGATTGGCCTGTATTGGAAAAGTCAAACCCACTGCCAGCAGTTGATTCTAACTCAGTTACCCCTGTGACATCGCAGTTAACAGCAAAATGCCTATCCCAGAGCGCCAGCGGGCTCTTGTATTCAAGGGACGTGGAACTGAACTCATAGAATCTGTGCACTTGTTTAAAATTGCCACAAATCATGAATGAAATCAGTGGTCAAGGCATCACAGATAAAATTCTGACCTGGTTGAAGGTAATTTCTTGAGCACTAGGGCATCTATCCAAAGGAGCCCTGATAGCACAGTGGGTTACATGTTGGTCTGCCAACCACAAGGGTTTCAGTTCAAAACCACCAGCCACTCATCGGGAGAAAGAAGCTTTTTACTCCCATAAAAACGTAGTTAAAACCCCCCACCTTACAGTCTTAGAAGTCCACAGGGGCCGTCCTACCTTGTCCTATAGGGTCTCTATGAGTCGACATCAACTGGATGGCAGTGAATAGTAGTAGTAGTAGGGCTCTATTAGCCAGGAGCCACGGTAATGCAGGAACAGCAGTTCTAACCCACAAGGCGCTCCAGGGGACAATTCTAGCTTCCAGCATTTGAACAGCAGTTCTAACCCACAAGGCGCTCCAGGGGACAATTCTAGCTTCCAGCATTTGAACAGCCCCAGGGGAAGAAGAGTAGGCTTTCGGGTCCAGTAAAGATTTATAGCCTCAAACCTAACACAATGTGATCCGTGCATAACCACACCCCCACATCCCCTCTAGGGAGACGAACAACAGAAACTGTGGGTGAAGGGAGACAGTGGTTGGTGTAAGATATGAAAATAATAATTTACAATTGTGATCAAGGGGTCACCAGGTGGTGGTGGTAGGGGGACTGATACCAAGGACTCAACAGAAAGAAATGTCTAGAAAAGAATGATGCCAACACATGTACAAATACGCTTGATACAATTGATGTATGGATTGTTGTAAGAGCCCCCAATAAAATGATCTTAAAAAAAAAAAAAGTTTACAGCCTCAGAAACCTAAAGGGATAATTCTATCCTGTCCTATAGCATTGCTATCAGTAAGCACAGATTCTTTGGCCTGGAGTTTGGTTTAGGAGAGCCCTGTTTCCTGGTGGTGATATGGTTATAGCACTCACCTATAAACTGAAAGATTGGCAGTTCTAACTCACCAGGGGAGAAAGGTGTCCCTGTAAAGCTTGACAGCTTTGGAAACCCTGTGGGGCAGCTTTCCTGTGTCCTATAGAGTCACTGTGCATTGTAATCAACTCAACAGCAAGGGTTTGGGGTCTATCTTGGCTAAGACCTATTCTCCCAGTTTTCTTCTTCATGCCTTGGCCTCAGCCTCTGCAAGTGCCCATTGTACAGAGATGGCAATTATTACCAGGGATAGACGTCCTCCATTTGTGCCCAAAGGCTTGATGCTTGGAAATCAGAAAATTATTCTTTTTAGGATTTTTTTTTCTTCTCTAAATGTTATTCTTGGCAGGGGCAATTTATAATTCTAAATGTCTTCTTTTGTAACTACTGTTCCAGTTGCAAATTTCAGTATGTGAAAGTTGAGATATAAAGGATTTATTCTAGGACTTTACTAAATAGTGTAAGATCTTTGGTTTGAGGGTGAATTGTTAGTTGAATGGTTGGCATTTAAAGAAAACAAACACACCAATGCCATTGAGTTGACTGTCTAAATCCTTACAGGACCAAATAGCCTCATCTTTCTCCCACAGAACAGCGATTTCTGTGTTTACTTACAGTAGCAATCCAGTGCTTATCCTAAGTGCCACCAAAAAGCCAAAACCAAACCAAACTACCTCACTGCCAAATGCCATTTGGTCGATTCCAACTCATAGCACCTACCAGACCAGGTAGAGCTGGATTTCCAAAATTTTAGCTCTTTATAGGAGTAGAAAGCCTCACCTCTCTCTCATGGAGCAGCTGGTAGTTTTCAACTGCTCACCTTGAGGTTAGCAGTCCAATGTATAACCACTACATCACTAGGGCTCCTTAGTGATTGGCATAGAGGGCTCAGAGGCTCAGTCATTTAGAGAACCAAGCAGCTAAATCGAGAAGCAAAAGCAACGATTGCAGACCGGAAGATCTAAAGTCACTGAAGAAGGACAACATTTGATAACGTGACGGGTCAGTAAAAAATAGGAAGACCCTCAAGGAGAGAGATGGTACAGTGGCTGCAACAGTGGGCTCAAACATAGCAATTAAGAGCAGGGGTTCTCAACCTTCCTATTGCCAAGACCCTTTAATACAGTTCCTCATGTTGTGGTGACCCCCCAACCATAAAATTATTTTCATTGACTTCATAACTGTAATTTTGCTACGGTTATGAATTGTCGCGTAAATATTTGATATGCAGGATGTATTTTTAAAATACTTTTATTGGGGGCTCTTACATCTCTTATCACAATCCATATATTCCTCCAGTGTGTCAAGTACATTTGCACATATGCCACCATCATCATTTTCAAAGTATTCTCTTCCCACTTGAGCCCGATATCAGCTCCCCATTTCTTCCCTATCCCTCATGAACCTTTGATAAGTTACAGATTATTTTTCCCATATCTTACATTGTCCTCCATCACCCCTCACCCACTTTCCATTATTCATCCCCCGGAGGGAGTTCTAGGTTGATCCTTGTGATAGATTTCCCCCTTTCTCCCTCCACCCTCCCCTAATCCTCCTGGTATCTCTACTCCTTGTTGAGGGGTTTATCTATCCTGGATTCCCTGTGTTGTGGGCTCTAATCTGTAGCAGTGTGAATGCTCTGGTCTAATCCGATTTGTAAGGTAGAATTGAGATCATGTTAGTGGCATGAAGGAAGCACCAAAGAACTAGAGGAAATCTATGTGTTTCATGGGTGCTATACTGTACTGACTGGCTCGTCTCTTCCCTATG
>NW_022103926.1:6601699-6602888 GCF_000313985.2 Echinops telfairi
CCCACGCCACCTTTTTTATTTAATACTACACATAGTGATTAATCACAAAACAATATGTAATTATATATTGTGAAATATTTATGTGTTTTCTGATGGTCTTAGGTGACCCCTGTGAAAGGGTCATTCGACCCCCAAAGGGGTCTCGACCCACAGGTTGAGAAACGCTGATTCAGAGGATGGCGCAGGACCTGGCAGTTGTTTCATTCTGCGTGGGAACTGACTCCAGGGCAGCTGACAACAGAAATAAGAGTACCGTGAGACAGCATAACATAGCCTCACCTCAAAATAATCAGTAGTATTACAGTTTGTTATAAATGACAAAATTAAAAAAATATATAGCCTTACCTCGACTGCACTGCCCTCTCCAAACTGTCTTTTTCCTACTTCATTGTTCTTGCTCTAAGGGTAATTCCTAGTGGCAAGCGCCAACTGTGGAATTATACCCTCAGACAATGGACTAAAAAGCCATTAGAATTTACTAAGGGACTTCTGGAAGATTACACAGTAAATTATTGGCAGAGCCTAGACCTCTTCTGGCACCCTCATCTTGGATATTATATATAGGGAAGTATGTAACACAAAGCTTGACACCACGTAAGTGCAGCTGTACTATCTGAGGTTATTATAAACCAGTGTTTCTCAACCTGCGTGTTGCGACCCCTTTGGGGGTTGAACGACCCTTTCACAGGGGTCACCTAAGACCATCGGAAAACACATAAATATTTCACAATACATAATTACATATTGTTATGTGATTAATCCCTATGCTTTAATTATGTTCGATTTGTGACAATGAAAATACATCCTATGTATCAGATATTTACATTATGATTCATAATAGTAGCAAAATTAGTTATGAAGTAGCAAGGAAAATAATTTTATGGTTGGGGGGTCACCACAACATGAGGAACTGTATTAAAGGGCTGTAGCATGAGGAAGGTTGAGAACCACTGTTGTAGTATTAAGTTAAATTTGGGGTGGTGATGAGGGGCCAGCCACCACCGCTACTACTACCTACGGATTCAGTAAGCACAGTTGTACGGTTGAGATATATATATATTATATTATTTTAAAGTCATCGAGAACATGAGAGATAAGAGATATTACAATGATGCAGTCAGACACATTACATGGTAGCATTGCTCACCTCCACCATGCTTGGTGGTCCTCGTGGGGGGAACCCGGCTAC
>NW_022103926.1:6603124-6605279 GCF_000313985.2 Echinops telfairi
AGGAAGGGGCAGTACAATAGGCAATACATTGTAGGAAGAGGCTCTATGATAGGCATAAGCATAACAGGAAGGGATGAGCTAGGGGTGTGCCTATAGGAATGGGAAGGGCTAGGGGTATACATGTGACAAGATGGGCGGGCCCTAGATTCATGATGGCAGTCTAATCTTGTTCATCCTTAGGCGGGTTTGACCTCTCTGGTGTCTCCTACAAGGAAACAGCCAACTACTATCCTTATCAGAAGGGAGTGGGCTCTACTTGTGGGATAAACAGTAGTGTCTGCCTGGTCTAGACAGCTGATAGTTCTCAGGGAGAATGACCCCCAATCCACTCCTGATGACCTCCAAGTGTATAGTCATTCTCAAGCAGCTAAGTCTGACATATATTTGGGGGCGACAGCTTGAGAGAAATCCTTCTGTTTCCCACACACTGTTATAAACTATATTTCTATCTTGGAATCTTTTCCTGCCAGGAATGATTATTTTCATTAGAACTCATGTGGAAAGGAAATGCCTTCCATCCTTTCCGAAAAGAGTTAGTTAAGGCTGAGGATGGTCAGTGCCTATTAACAGAAAGGAAGCACCAGCAAATACGAATTGCATAAAAGTGTTTAGAAGTAAAACTGACTTTAAAACCCACTGCCAAAAAACAAAACAAAACAAAACAAACACCCACTGCCATCCAATCAATTCTAATTCATAGCAACCCTATAAAGGGGAACAGACAGCCTCATCTTGGCCCTGTATCTCCTAGGAAGACTCCTCTCAAAAAGGTCCCACTTTTAAAATTAGAATAAAACCACGCACCACGCACACACAAAGCCTCACTGCCATTGAGTCATAGTGACCCTGTAGGACAGGATAGAAGTACCCCTGTGAGTTTCCAACACTGTAACTGTTTACGGGAATGTAAAGCCCCGTTTTTCTCCCTCCTGGTGGTTTCTCAGTACTGTCACTAGGCCACCGGGGTTATGTAGATTTCCTTGCAACACGTCACTGAGATTAATGTAAATAGAAGATAGAACAAAAGGACAAATTACGTGTGCTTCTAATCCTGAGACAACAATCCTGCCGCTGGTCTCATCTGTTTTTAACGTGTCATCTTGCAAGCATGTTGATGCACAACGATCTCTCCACCAGACATCTCACGTTTAAAATTGTTTCTCAAAATGTGTCACTTTCCTCCCCCATCCCTAAGCTGATCAAGGTAGACCTAAATGAAAGAACCAAGGAATTACAGGACGAGCGATGAATGCTTATAACATTACATTAGCGAGGCTTCGGCCGAAAACCAGGTTCAGACTCCACGCGCCCCGCTGCGGCCCACGCATGCGCGTGCCCTCCTCTAAGCGAGGGGCCACGGAGGACGAGCGGCTTACAGGAGGTGGGGGGCCCCCAGAAAGCTGGGCTCCGGAAAACATAAGCAGGCCTATGGGGCAAAGACCTCTCTGGCAGTCAGCCCCGAAGGGGGCCGCATCCACACACGTCGAAGCCCCGGGCGCCGAAAGCGGAAGTGAGCAGAAGCCGGCACTTGCCGGGCAGCGGCCGCACGCCGCGCAGGGCCCAGCATGCCTTGCGCCGCGTTTCCCCGCCCCCGCGTCTCCTTGGTAACGGGGGCGGGGCCGGCGCGAGATCGGCGTCCGGCGGCGCGGGAAGAGTCCTTCGTGCTGGGGTGGGGGCTTCGCCTCGGGGTCAGCCAGCTCCCGCCTGGACTCTTCCCAGCCCGCTGCCGGGGTAGCTGTGCTTCTTCAGGTATGAGGTGTGGCCCCCGTCGCCCCCAGCCTCGGAAGGGCGAGCTCGGCGGTGAGCGCCCATCTGAGGGGACCGCTCCTGTGGGAGCCTCCACGGGCAAGGTGCTGGGGGCCGCCCGCCCCTGGGCGCTGGTCGGGGAGCGAGGCAGAGCCCAGGTGGGGAGGCGCGCAGGACCGCGGCCGCGTGCTGCCTGCCGGGCTCATTTCCCCGCCCGCGCCCGCGGGAGGCGCCTGGTGGACTCGAAACCGCAGCTCCAGACCCCTTCCAGGGAGGGAGACCTGTAGGCCTCCCACTGGGCCCTCGGGGTGCCGTTTTGTATCTGAGGCGGTCCAGGTTTTTTGTAACTTCTGACTCTAACTCTACGGCCGTGCAGTCGATTCCAACTTCCCTCTAGGACCTGGCAGAA
>NW_022103926.1:6609001-6612630 GCF_000313985.2 Echinops telfairi
CCACTCACACCACTGGTCCTGTAGGACTCATCCGCCCTGGATTCCCTGTATTTCCAGTTCCTATATATACCAGTGTACATCCTCTGGTCCAGCCAGACTTGTAAGGTAAAATTCGAGTCATGATAGTGGGAGCGGGGAGGAAGCATTTAGGAATTAGAGGAAAGTTGTATTTTTCATCGTTGCTACATCGCACCCTGACTGGCTCGTCTCCTCCCTGAGACCCCTCTGCAGGAGGATCTCCAGTGTAGGCTCTGTTCTTTCACGGCACAGAACATCCTTCATAGGCTACACTGGAAGGACTCAATGTGGAAACCCCACTAAGTTATCTGGATTTTACCTCAAACTCACCTGTAGCCCTTGGATTTCAGGCTAAAACTCCCTAGTCTGAGAAGAAGCAGGTGACTATCTCAAGTGTATAGTTGTTGGACTTTGCATCAGATCTCTTACCCTGAGGTTGCCCAATGAATGGCGGCTCAGGACTATCATATACTTAACTATTTTAATGCCCTCCTTGCTTTATTATGACATGTATTAGTCTAGTAGGTGTGGTTCTACCATTGTGAATAAATATTATTAAAAGTTTTGCCCTATCACCAACCCCCATTTTTCTGTAAATAGTGTCTAGTCAGTTGAGTTTAATCTGTACAAATCAATAATTCATGTATTGCACTTCATTGCTGGCCTATATTTCTAAAATTTCCTATTCTCAACAGTGCTTTAGATTCTATACCATTGGCTAAATTAATGGCACTATCAAAAGAATTACTTTATGCCCTAGGGGGATGATTTATGATGTTCTCTAACTTAAAATGATAATGATGTCCCTTAAAATGAACCAGAGACATGTAAATCAGAGATAATGTATCTCTGATTTACATGTCTCTGGTTCATTTTAAGGGACATCATGTTAGGGATGTTAGATTAGTACTTAATTCTAGCCCCTATCTAAGAACAATCAGTTATGACATGGCCCTGCTTGGTGCTTGCCCTCATGAAGAAATCATTGAAGATAAGCAAAGCAAAGCTTTGCTATAGCAAAGTTTGGTAAAGAACCTACCGCTTCCCCGAAAGTAAGACATCCCCCGAAAATAAGACCTACTTACAGTTTTGCCTCTCACTGAAATATAAGGCACCCCCAAAAATAAAACCTCCCCGAAAATAAGCCCCCCCCAAGCTCCCGTAACTCTGGATTCTGGACTATAGTGGCGGGCGCAGCCGCGCAGCTCACTGTTGGCCGCAGTGCAGCCGGAGCAGACAGGAAGTGCGAGGTCTCTTAATAAAACAATAAATGTGTACCGTTTTCATCTTCATGGAAAACTAAGATATCCCATGAAAATAAGACCTAGCGCATCTTAGGGAGCAAAAATTAATATAAGACAGTCTTATATTCGGGGAAACAGGGTAGGTGATACCTGGCTATCAGAAGGAATATGGTGTGGAGTCTTAAGGGCCTGTCTTCAAAGAAGCAGTCATCTAAGTGAGGCTATAACTAAGTCCAGAGAAGAAGCACACCAGCCGGTGTGATCCAATGATTATAAATAATAAAAAACAAATAGAAGTGAATACCAGAACTTAAAATGTGAACTTGCGGTTTGTCAAAGGCTATGGATGACAGTTGGAAGTCCAAAATCCATTTGCACAAGGATTAAACCTCTGGTGAATCCCCTCCGATCAGAGTTGAAGGATGTGAATAGCCTTGCTGTCATACAGTGTGTATTGAAAAGTGGATGATTGCAGATGGAGTTAGGTTCAAATTTAACACTTTATCATTTGATCTCCCCTTTGACCATCTTAAATTTGTTCTAGTTTTTAATGTTTTCTGCTTTCTTTTCAAATTAAGTTTTTCTCTGTTTTACTTTGTTATTATTGTATTTTGTAATTTATTTTTGTGTTTTTCTATGTATACAATCCAAGATAGGTAAATCTATAGAAACAGTAATTGGATTCATGGTGTCCTGGAGGTATGATGGGAAGTTGTAGGGAAATGTGAAGCTAATAACAATGAATACAAGAAAGGAGGAAAGGGTCTAAAATTGGTTGTGATGATGACTGTATGACTGTTCTTAATATGATTGAATTGTATGATATGTGAATTATATTCCAATAGAACAAAAACAAAATCAGGAAATATAAAAATTTAAAAAAATCAGGAAAGGTATGCTTCAAGGTTATATCCTCTCCCCATACTTATTCAGTCTGTATGCTGAGCAAATCAACAGAGAAGCTGGGTTATATGAAAAAGAATGTGGCATTAGGATTGGAGGACAGCTTATTAACAACCTGAGATACACAGATGACACAATCTGAAGCCCTTGCTGATGCAGATCAAGGATTGTAGCCTTCAATACAGGTTACAACTCAATGTAAAGAAGACCCAAATCCTCACACTGGACCAATAGATAACATCATAGTAAATGGAGAAAAGATGGAAGTTGTTGAGGATTTCATCTTGCTTGGATCTACAATCAGTGCTCATGGAAGCAGCAGTCAAGAGATCAAAAGACTTACTAGATTAGGTAAATCTGTTGCACAAGACCTCTTTAAAATGTTGAAAAGCAAGGACATTACCTTGAGGACTAAGTGGTGCCTGACTTAAGCCATGGTATTTTCCATCACCTCATCTCCATGGTGGTATGCAGCTGGCTTGCACCAGTGTGGTGAACTGGTTGTTCTAATGGCACTTGTAATTAGGGCTCTCTCTGAAAGTTACAATGTGGAAATCACAAGTTTACACTCCATCCTCTTCATGTTCAGCTGTGCAACAGCGATGTTCTGAAATCATGTTGAAATAATAAACTACCTTTTGGTATATCTTTTTTCTACTTAAAATGGTCATTCACCAGTTGTTAAATTATTTGAATCCTACCACTACTGCATAGGCATGTGAAAGTTGGACTTTGAATAAGTGAGGCTGAAGAAGAATTGATGCATTTGAATTATGGTACTGGCAAAGAATATTGAAAGTATCATGGACTGCCGAAAGAACAAACACATGTGTCCCAGAAGAAGTACACCCAGAATGTTCCTTAGAGGCCAGGATGGTGACGCTTTGTCTCATGTACTTTGACATGTCGGGAGAGGCCAGTCCCTGGAGAAGGACATCACGCCTGGTAAAGTAGCAGGGTGGTGAAAGAGGAAGACCTAGAACGAGAGAGACAAGCGACTCCTTTGACAGGCGCAAATATAAGGACCGTGGTGAGGCTGGCACAGGACCAGGCGGTGTTTGATTCTGTTGTATACAGGGTTGTTATGACTCAGAACCGACTTGACTGCACCTAACAGTAGCGCATGTATATTCATGTGTGTGTGTGTGTGTGTGTGTATGCGCTAATATAAACATGAAAATATAAGTATTTTGGTCATTGATATTTGAATTTCTCATCTACAATACACTTTTTTTTAGATACTTTTATTGGGGGCTCTTACATATCTTATCACAATCCATACATTCATCCAGTGTGTCAAGGACATTTGCACATATGCCGCCATCATCCTTTTCAAAGCATTCTCAGCACTCCTGGTGGCACTGCCAGGTAAGCTCTGGACTGCCAGCCAAAAGGTCTGGGGCTCAAAACCACCAGCTGATCAGAGGGAGTGAGATGAGGCTATCTGCTCCCATAAAGATTTAT
>NW_022103926.1:6612730-6614323 GCF_000313985.2 Echinops telfairi
TTCTTACCCCTCCCTCCCCCATCCGCCCTCCCTCACAAACCCTTGATAAGTTATAGATGATTTTTTCCATATCTTACATTGACCTCCATCACCCCTCACCCACTTTCCGTTATTCATCCGCTGGGAAGGGGTTCTAGTTTGATCCTTGTGATTGATTTCCCCCTTTCTGCCCCCACCCTCCCCTAATCCTCCTGGTATCTCTACTCTCCTTGTTGGCCCTGATGGGTTTATCTATCCTGGATTCTTATCTGTAGCAGTGTGAATGATGCTCTGGTCTAATCCGACTTGTAGAATTGAGATCATGATAGTGGCATGAAGGAAGCACCAAAGAACTAGAGGAAAGTTGTGTGTTTCATGGATGCTATACTGCACTCTGACTGGCTCATCTCTTCTCTGTGACCCCTCTGTGAGGGGATGTCCAATTGTCTACAGGTGGGCATTGGGTCTCCACTCCATTCTCCCCCCATGGTTTTGTTCTGGGTTTTAGATACGTGATACCTGATCCCATCAACACCTCATGATCACACAGGCTGGTGTGCTCCTTCCATGTGGGCTTTGTTGCATCTAAGCTGGATGGCTGCTTGTTTATCTTCAAGCCTTTAAGACCTCGGATGCTCTATCTTTTGATATCTGGGCACCATCAGCTTTCTTCACATTTGCTTATGCACCCATTTTGTCTTCAGCAATAGTGTTGGGAAGGTGAGCATCACAGAATGCCGGATTGTTAGAACAAAGTGTTCTTGTGTTAAGGGAGTACTTGAGTCAAGGCCCAATGTCCATCTGTAACCTTAATTCTTAACATATACGTAGATATGAGTACATAGTTCTATTCCCCTCTTGTTAGATATATATTGACATATGTACATGTCTGTTTAAGCCTCTATAAATGTCCTTTGCTTTCTGGTTCTTTCCTCTATTTCCTTTTGCCCCACCATCATGTTTGGCCTTCATTCAGGTTTAGTAATTCCTTGCTGCCACATTGCCCTTGATTAAGCCCCACTAGGCATCCTCCGACCTTTCAATGATTTTAGTTCATTTGTTGTTCCCTTGTCCCTGAGTTGGTTCCCTACCCCCCTTCCATTCTCCCACCTCCCCTTCTCCCGTATCCCCCCAGAACCATTGGTCCCATTCTTTTCATCTCCGAATTATTTATCCCGCCTATCTTATCTAGATAGACATGCAGATACATTAATAAATGCAAAAACCAGGCAAAGCCAGATAAAACAACAAAAGAAGTCAAAACCAACACAACAATAACAACAACAAAAAAAACAAAAACAGAATAACAATAACAAAAAGAAAACCACTGACAAAAATGGAAAAGCCTATAAATAGCTTAAGGTCTGTTTGTTGGCCTTTATGAGTGTTTTCCAGTGGAGTCTGTCTCCCAAGTCTAATTTTTGGTATTTCCTGGGGCTTTCATCACTCTGCTTCCCTTGCTGCTCTGCTGCATGCCCTCAGTGCCTCACCCCAGTGTATGGGGCCAGACCGTGCACTATTCCCACACTGTCTCCAGTGCTGTCCTCCTCAGTGCCATGGTTCAGTGAAGGACGCCATGTCCCATGGTGGGGCCAGCCCTATGGTCTTCCGTGT
>NW_022103926.1:6615487-6618414 GCF_000313985.2 Echinops telfairi
CTCATTGAGATTCTGTAAACATGAATGCTGTGAATGTTGAGAATTACATAGTTTTGCTGTCCAGAGTGATGACAAAATATGTATCATTTTAATAATCTTTTTAAAACTATAGTAGAATATATATCACAGAGGCATTGCATTGTAACCATTTTACATGTATGATTCTGGTATATGATTGCATTCACCCTGCTGCATAACCATCCCCACATTCCATTTTCTTTTTTTTCTTTCCACATTCAATTTTCACTTGTTTGTCATCTTCCTAAATAGCAGCTCAGTTCTCTTTAAGTAACAACTCTACATTTTGTCTCCCGCAGCACCTGGTCACCACTAGTAAACATTTGTCTCTTGGATTTGTCTATTTGAGGTATTTCATGTAAGAGATTTCAGTATTTGCCATTTTGTGGCTGACTTATTCGCTTAGCACAATATTTTCCTGCTTCATCTGCATCATAATATGTATTTGGATTTCATTTATCTTTATGGTTGAGTAGTAGTCCGTTGTATCAATAACACCACCTGTTGGCTGGAAGTGGGGCACATAGTCCCGGTCTTCCTTAAGTGTGCACGTGGTGTGGTGCCAGAGAAGTTCCCGCAACCTGAGCACTGTGTAGACAGTGCTCCCAGCATTGCCTTCTTCCTGAGACTCCTTGCACTTCTTCAGCTCAAAGCAAGGTCCAACCCTATTTAAGCTCTCCCGAGATGACCAAGCAGCCAGGCTACGACCTGGAGAAGATTGAGAACAAAGCGGAACCCGCCCTAGCCAAGCTTCCCAATGACCTCTCAGTCCTGCAAGCTTTCAGGAAGGCCCTGGTCCTGGTCATGCAGGTGGAAGAGCAGACCAACAAACAAATCAGCAGCAAGAAATAGCTCTAGTGATGACTACAAATCAATTGGAAAATAATGGATGTGTCCCACAAACTATTTGAAGCCCCCTTGTATATCTTTGCCTGTTCAGTTATTTACTGGTTTAAGCCTTATTGACAGCAATTACAAGAATATGTTTGCAAGCAACCATTCCATCATCCCTACCCTCCACCTGTACTTTCTCCATACTGACCCTAGTAACCCCTAATAAACTTCGATTTCTAAAAAAATAAAATAATACCATCTGTTGTTTATCTATTCGTCCATTGATGGAGACTTCAGTGGTTCCCAACTTTGGGCTATTTTGAACAATACATTTTGGTATTGGTGTATAAGTACCTTCAAGGGGGCTTCGAAAAGTTGGTGGAAAAGTGGAATTAAAAGATAAGGGCATTTTCCGAAGAAGGGAATGGTATCAGCTTCAATGGTGAACACTTGGTTTGCTGAAAGGATCTAGATAACAGTGGAAGCCCAAAATCCATTTGGAGTGTCCACTCATGGATTAAGCCTCAGGTGAATTCCCTGAATTCCCTCAGACCATAGTGGAAGGATTTGAATAGCTTTACTCTTAGCAAGCAATGTAAAGTCGATTATGGCAGATGTAGTTAGGTTAATGTAGTATCTTATCGTTTGATCTCCCTTTTGAGCCATTCTACAATTATTTCAAAGAGCCGAGGTGTTCTGGTGGGTACGCTTTGGGCTGCGATCCACAAAGATCAGCAGATCAAAAACACCAATGGCTCTGTTGGCTTTCTACTCCCATTAACAATTACCATCTTGAAAACTCACAGGAGCAGTTCTGCCCTGTCTGATAGGGTCAGTATGAGTCAGCATCGGCTTGAAGGTACTGAATTTGTTTTGGAATGCAATTTCAGTTTGTTTGTTTTTTAATGAAGGGTAAATGCATGTATTGAGGCCCCTTTGGTCTAGGTGTGGGACTAGCCTTGCTATTGCATAAGAAAATGGATGATGAGGGAGCGGGGAGGGGGGAAAATGAGCTGATACCAAGGGATCAAGTAGAAAGCAAATGTTTTGAATGATGATGGCAACAAATGTGTACAAATGTTCTTGAAGTAATGGATGGATGTGATGTGTGAATTGTGATAAGCGTTGTACCAGGCCCAATAAAATGATTTAAAAAAAAACAAACACTGAATTTCATGTACTGAAAATATTCTTATGACTCAGCTTATAAGTAATCCTCCAAATAAGCAAGTTTTTGATCATTTTTGTTAATATTAAAAATCCTTACATTTTTAACAAAAAAAGAGAAGAAAATGGATGATTGCAGATGCTGTTAGGTTAAAATTTGGTACCTCATCGTTTGATCTCCCTTTGACTCATTTGACTCATTTTAAATTTGTTCTAGTTTTAAATATTTTTTGCTTTTCCATGGAAGTTTTTCCCTCTGTTTACTTTGTTGGTGCTAATTTTTTATTGTTTTGTCTTTTAACGTTTTTCTGCATATGAAATCCAGGATAGGTAAATAAATCTATAGAGATGGTAACCGGATTGATTAATGGTTCCTTGGGTGTATTGCAAGGATGGTTGGGGGAAAATGGGGAACTAATAAGAGTACAAGACGGAAGAAAATGTTTTAAAACTGATTGTGATGATTGTACAATCTTAATATGATTGACCTATTGTATGCTTTGTAAATTATAAGCCAATGTGGTAGTTACATAATCTGCTGTCAACTTGCAAAGGAGTGGAGTCTAACCTGGGAATCAGGTCATAGCCAATGAGGCCTGTGTGGGCATGGACTTCTGCTGTGGATTCTGGGAACTCCTGTCTTCCTTTCTGGAGGCGAGACACACACACACACACACACACTCTCTCTCTCTCTGCTTCGTCTTCCTGCTGACAAGACACATGGAGCTACACGATGTAGAGTAGGTTGAGACTCACAGCGATCTTATGTACAGAGCCCTGTGCTGTCCTAGACCATGCTCATGACGATGGTGCTTTGGAGCCCATTGTTGCAATTGTAGCCACTGAAACACCCATTATTAAAATTTTGCTTTTGATCAGACGTGTTTAGGAGTGAGGTTAAAGAGCTA
>NW_022103926.1:6618514-6629656 GCF_000313985.2 Echinops telfairi
CTGGATTGGGCTGGGATGTTTTCTCAATATACAATTACTCTTTGATAAAAAGTTCTCTCTCTCTCTCTGTATCGCGCGCGCGTGCGTGCGTGTGTGTGTGTGTGTGTGTGTGTGTGTGTCTCTCTCCTGGATTTGTTTTTCTAGTCAAACCAGACTAACACAACCAATAAAACTGCTTGTTTTCTTTAAAAAAAGATAATAGCATTTCCTACCAACTTTTTAAAGCCCCCTCGTATATATTTAATGATTTCATACCAATACTTCCACTTGCAGTATAACACCACAGGCTCTGTGTTTTCTTACCTAATTGTTAAAGATAATCTCATACTGGTTCTGGATTAGGATTCAAACGCAGAAATTTAGTGTTTAGTGAAAGTATGTAGTTTCACATTGACTTAAAAATTGCATTTTTGGAAACGTTTTTGTGTTTTCTGTCTTTTTTTAAACTTGATTCCAGATTGTAAATGATTCTTCTTTAACTGGCACATTCAAAATGATCGAGTTGGACCTAAGGACTGGAAGGTACTGCAGCTCTGGAGTTGCTACCTAGTGCTGGGATGGCAGTGCCCTCCTTCCACGACTGGCAGATATTTCTGATGACAGTTGACCTGTTCCTGATTATTATTAAAACTTTTAAAATTTATGTTTTTATCATTTTATTGGGAACTCTTACAGATAGAACATTTCATAATTCAATCACATCAAACAGCATTGTACGATTGCTACCACAATCAGTTTCAAAACATTTTCTTTCATCTTGAACTCCTTGACATCAGCTTCTCTTTGCGCCTGATTCTTAATGCCTAGTTACTCTCAGTCGGATGAGTGCCCTGTGAATTAATTTCACCTGTATGGTAAAACATTTGTGTCATGCAGAGGTTGATTTTAGTCTCTTCTCTTTTACTCCCCAAGCTTCAGCTCTTTTAGAGATGGTACAATGAAGAAAGCTCATTCTGTAAGGTTACAGTCTAGCAAGAAGCCTTCCGTCTTCCCTGGGGTCCGGAGTCGGTTACCGAGTGCCCTTCATCCAGTGCAACACCATGCCTCATACCGGAGAGGCCGGTTGAAAGAATTACGCGTCAGGTGAGCAGACCTATGATCCCCCACCTGTAGTGACTTTTCCATTGTTTTTGTTCTTTGGTTAACGTGAGCAGATACTTCTTGATGTTTATGGAGTGCTGAGCTGTGAAGGATGTGTAAGACCCTGTAGACATAACTATCATTGAGGGGTTTTGTTCATCGTTTTTATTTGTGCCCCATAATGTATAAGCTATAAAGCGTCTCTCCGAAAAAGCTAAACATGTTGTAAGCAAATGATATCTTTTAACGGTTGATTAGGTATATGAAAGATATTTGTGGTGCTTAGTTTTGGCAGACAAGATGAATTAGATGTTTCTCACCCACAACCTTGATAATGCTTACAAGCAGACAGGGTTGACAGGCTATTTTACAAGTGGCAATAAAGGGTAAACAGTGCTATGAGAGAAGAATGTGGTGTCCCAGGCACCTTGGACAAGAGCAGCCAAGCTAGGGTAGCTTGTGGTAACTTCCTAGAGAAAGCAGTGTAAGCAGAATCCTGAAGGACATGTAACAGTAAAGGCAGGAGAAAACGTGTTTTAGGCTGAGCCTAGAATTGAATTGGAGACAAAAGCAACTTTTTGTGTGTGAGAGCACTGTTCCCATTCTCAGAGGCTCACAATGTTGTGGGAATGACAGATACTCAGTTACCGTGATCAGCTTGTGGTCCTGTTACACAGGGGTATGCACAGAAAGAAAAACTGCTTACTCTGTTTAGTTCAGCAAAGGTTCAAGGAGGCTTCATATGGGAGCAAGCATTGAAGATGAGTGTTTTATTTTACCTATGGCCATTTGTCAGATACTTCAGGCAGACAGACTACTATGAATTATCACATACTTCCTTTCCCTGACTCAAATCTATGTCTTTCCAGAGACAAAAGGCTTTATATTGGGGCTTTTTCCCCCCTCTTTAGTAATCTGCTTGATTTCAACTTTATAAATCTGTCCCATTCTGTACTTGTTTGATGCAAGATTAGCTATGTCATCTTATGACTCATAGTAGATTTCCTCCCTTTGAGACCATGAAGATTCCTTCTTTCCAGAAGACTAATGACATAAACTGAATGGAAGAAACAAAAATTACATACCTTCTCTTTCTCTTTCTTTCAGATGCATGACCAGAAAGTTCTTGTTTTTGTGGATTCGAAAGACTTTTGGAAGAATCTCTCCCTCTAAAGCCAGGTAGTATTAGCTCGGAATACCAAATTTTGAATTTGTTCATCCCAGGTGTTTGTTTTTTATGGACGTACATTTATTATGTTACATGTTACATGGACGTATGTCAAATGGACGTATCTTTATTATGCTACATGTTACATTCTTCCCCAATCCCTCCTCACCTCCCAGCAGGCAGGTGTGGTACCTAATAGATATAATTAAAACCAAACTCATTACTGAGGCAAGGATTTCATATTGCTTGGACCCACAATCAATGCTCATGGAAGCAGCAGTCAAGAGATCAAAAGACAGGCAGCAGTCAAAAGATCAAAAGACAAGATCTGCTGTACAAGACATCCTTATAGTAGTGCAGAGCCAAGGATGTTACTTTGAGGACAAAGGTGCGCCTGACCCAAGTCATGGTATTTTTAATTGCTTCATATCCATGTGAAAAACTTTAACCTTTTCTCCATTTATTATGATTACCTATTGGTCCAGTTGTTAGGAGTTTGGTCTTCTTTACATTGAGTTGTCATCCAAACTGAAGGCTGCAATCCTCGATCTTCATCAGCCAGGGCTCAGTGCCCTCACTTTCAACAAGCAAGGTTGTATCTCCTGCATATTGCAGGTTGTTATTAAACCTTCCTCCAATCCTGATGCCACATTCTTCATCTAATCCAGTTTCTTTGACGATTTGCTCAGCATACAAATTGAGTAAATACGGTAAGAAGATACAACCCTGTCACACTCTTTTCCTGATTCTAAACCATTCAGTATGCCTTGTTTTGTTCATACAACTGCCTCTTGGCAGGTTCTGAATGTGCACACTGTAGTGTTCTAGAATTTCCATTCTTCTCAAGGCCATCCCGAGTTTGTTACGATCCACACAGTCGAATGCCTTGGCATAGTCAATGACAATACAAGAAAACACCATTCTGGTATTCTCTGCTTTGAGCGGAGACCTATCTGATATCGGTAATGATGTACCGTGCACCCTGCCTAAGGTGACCAGATTTTAACATTGGTGAAGTGGGACACCATTGATAAAACTCATATCCTGGCGAAATTGTCACATGGCAGCCGAAAACCGTATACCCTAGCTTTTGCATTCTTTCCAAAAATCTGGACTCTTTAAAAACGCTGCGGGATGTGAGAAAAATTGTTAAAAATCGGGACGTCTGGTCACCTTAACCATGCCCTCTTCGGAATCAGGCCTGAACCTCTGGCAGCTCTCTGTCCATACTGCAACCATTGTTGGACGATCTTCGGGAAAATTCTACTAGCATGTGCTATCAGTGATACTGTTCTATACTTTGAGTTTTCTCTTGGTCATCTTTCTTTGGAATGGGTACAGATAGGAATCTCTTCTAAGTCAGTTGGCCAAGCAGTTGTCTTCCAAGTTTCCTGGCATAGACCAGTGAGTGCTTCAAGTGCTTCAGCCGCTTGTTGAAACATTTCAATTGGTATTCCAGCAATTCCTGGAGCTAATTTTTGGCTAGTGCTTTCTTTCAGTGTAGCTTGAATCTGTTCCTCAATAGCAGTTTTTGCTCATATGCTACCTCTTGAAATGGTGGAGTGTCTACTAGTTCTTTTTGATACAGTGGCTCTGTGTTTTTTCTATCTTCTTTTGATGCCTCTTGAATCATTCCACATTTTGCCCAGAGAATCTTCCAAGACCGCAACTTGAGGCTTGACTATTTTCTCGATTTATTTCCATTTAAGATATGCTGAGTATCTTCCTTTTAGCTTTCTAATTTTAGGTCTTTGCACATTTCATTATATTTGACTTTGTCTTCTCAAGCTGCCTTTTGAAGTTTTCTATTCAGCTGTTTGATTGCATCCTTTCTTCCCTGTGCCTTAGCTGTTTTATAATTAAAAGCAGCTTCAGAGTGTCTTCTGACATCCACATGGATTTTTTTCTTCATTTTCCGTCTCTTTACTGTCCTTTGCTTTCTTCACGGATGGTGTTCTTAACGTCCTTCCACAGCTCATCAGGTCTCCTGTCATAGTGTTCATTGTGTCAAACCTGTTTTTGAGATCTTCTCAGAATTCATATGGAATAGACTCATGATCGTATTTTGGCTCTTTAATTTTCTTCAGCTTAACCCCGAACTTACCTATGAGCAATTGTTGGTTTGTTCCACAGTCATGCCTGGCCTGCTTATAGCTGTTTCTTCTCACAGATGTAGTCAATATGCTGTCTGTGTATTCAGTCTCGAGAAGTCCACATGTATAATTGCCTTTTGTGCTGTGGAAAAAAGAAATTTGCTATGAACATGTCATTGGTCTTGCGGAAAATTCTACCATGCGATCTCTGGCTTCCTATTTATCACCAAAGCCGTGTTTTCCAACTACTGTTCCTTCCTTTTTGATTCCAACATTTGTATTCTAATTGCCAATCATTGCATCTTGATTGTATGTTACAGCAATTTCAGATGGAAGCTGTTGGTAGAATTCTTTTTTTAATGCATGTTTTACTTTATTTTGAAAATGTTTAGCAAAGTCATGGTTCTTTCTTTTTTTTGACAGTTTTATTGGCACTTAATCCATTCATCATACAATTCAATTGGTCAATCATATCAAGAAGAGTTGTACAATCATTACCACCCTCCTTATCTCCCACCCCGCACTCCTACCTTCCCTCCCCTATAAACCGTTGAATCAGTTCTTACCTCTATGCATCTTCTATTCCTTCTGTGCTTTACAAACTGGAAAACCCAACAGAAACAAAGTGAAGTGGTAAGGATAAAGTAGTAATAATACAAATAGTGAGTAAGAAAGAAGAAACCACCATGAAGATTTAAAAGGCCAGGAAAGATATTTTTGTCATGGAACTAGCAAGAAATACTTGTACCTAGAAGAATTTCAGGTTGGGTCAAGAGGGAGATTGACTGACCATATATCAATTTTGATCCAGTATAATCCCTGTTACAATGATCGCTATCTGATAGTAAAGTTGTTCGAGACTTTTGCCTGTGGCTGGTGGGGATCTGCTAGTGGCTTAATCTGACTGGATAACTCCGCATATGGGTTGGGAGCACTGGTAGAATTCTTCACCTTCATCACTAGCTTTGGGAGTTGGTGCATAAATTTGAATAATAGTTTTAGGGGTTGGATGTCCTTGTATGTAGATGGACATTATCCTATCCCAAACAGCATTGTACTTCAAGATAGAAATGTCCTTGTTTACCATGAATGCAAAACCATTTCTCTTGATTGTTTCATTCTAGGCAAAATTTTCTGATTTAGTGTGACCAAAATTAGTCCATATCAGCTCACCAAGGCCTGGAATGTCGATTTTTATGAGTTCCATTTCATTTTTGACAACTTCCAATTTTCCTAGATTCATACTTTGCCGTTCCTAGTTCTATTATTAATGGATGTCAGCAGCTGTTTTTTCTTATTTTGATTTGTGCCCATCAGCAAATGAAGGTCTCCAAGGCTGTACGCAGTCCATGTCATAGTGGACTCTACTTTGAGAAGGCGGCTTTCTCAGTCATATTGTAAGTGCCTTCTAACCTGAGGGCCTCATCTTCTGCCTCTTTCCCTAAGGCTTTCACTACTGACCATGCTGCGATTCTGTCCAGAAAGTATTCAGTGGCTAATTCCTCAGAAGTGGGCCGCCTATTCCCCCTTTGTCATCTGTTGTATTAGAGAACCCTGTTCACTTTGGATGACCCTGCTGGCATTTGAAAGACCAGTGCCATAGATTCTAGCATCACAGCAACATACAGTCCACCACAGTACCACCAACTGACAGACATTTCTCTAACCCCTACTAAATAAAATTCCACTCTCTGTCTAGGTGTTTGCCTATTCTAGTTATTTCATGTACCATAAATCCCCTAAAAAATGTAGGAGCCATGCCTGACCTTCTCTACACAGTGGAGAGAAGAATCAGTGTCGTCATATAGTATCAGCTGCCTGTGGCTGATTTCTGTGAGGTGGGGTCAGACCTGCCTCCGGCCTTCCTTATTAATGCTGACACTAACCATTCTTCACACAACTCTCGTTATTAAAATTTTGCTTTAAAAAAAAAAAAAGTAAATAAAAATTTGCTTTTTAATTTTTTTAATATATCATTTTATTGGGAACTCTTATAGCTCTTATAACAATCCATACATCAGTTGTATTAAGCACATTTGTACATATGTTGTCATCATTTCTTTTTTTTTAAATAAAGCATTTTATTAGCGGCACTTATAGTTCTTATAACAAACCACACATCAGTTGTATCAAACTCATTTGTACATATGTTGCCATCATCATTTTCAAAACATTTTCTTTCTGTTTGAACCCTTGGTATCAGCTCTTCTTTTTTCCCTCCTCTCCCTCGTGACCCCTTGATAAACTATAAATTGTTATTTTCATATGTTGCACCTTTCACCCAAACTTCTGTTGTTCGTCCCGGGTGGGGTGGTGGTGGTGGTTATATGTCAATCACTGTGATTGGTTCCCTCTTCCCTTCCCTTCCCCCAACACCTTCCTCCTACCCTCATAGTATCACTATTGACATTACTGTGCCTGAGGGGTTTATCTGTCCTGGATTCTGTGTGTTGAGAGCTCTTCTCTGTATCAGTGTATATGCTCTGGTCTAGCCAGATTTGTCAGGGAGAACTAGGGTCATGATAGTGGGGAGCACAAAGCATTAAAGAACTAGAGGAATGTAGTGTGTTTCATCGGTGCTATACTGCACCCTGGCTGACTCATCCTTTCCTTTTGACCCTTCTGTGAGGGGATATCCAGTTGTCTACAGATAGGCTTTAGGTCTCCACTCTGGCTTCCCCTCTTTTGCATCAATAAAATTGTTTGTTTTGGGTCTTCTGTTGCCTGATACCTGATCCTTTTGACACTTCATGATCACACGGGCTGGTATACTGCTTCCATGTGGACTTTGTTGCTTCCCTGCTAGATGGCTGCTTGTTTAACTTCAAGCCTTTAAGACCCCAGATGCTCTATCTTTTAGTAGCCGGACACCATCAGCCTTCCTCACCATATTTACTTATGCACCTATTTTGTCTTCAGCGATCCTGTTTTGGGAAGGTGAGCATCACAGAATGCCACAGAAGAACAAAGTGTTCTTCCGTTGAGGGAATACTCACACAACTCTTTTAATTCTCAGCTAGGTTTGATAATTCGTTACAGTGGCCACACATAACTCAGACGATAACCATAGTTGCTGGGTTTATTAGGGAAGTTGATAAATTAGCTAAATTCAGGATCAGAAATTCACAGGACATAATTCTTCCAGTAGGGTTGCCTTTTCTAAGCCATGTCCACAAGCACACCTCTGGCCCTTGCCCCTTTGACTTGGCCTCTGCCTTGCTTGGGCAGTGTTACATAGCTCTTTTAGCTTCCTGATATGTTCAAAGGACACACCACCCTGACATAAGCCTCATCTTAAAAGCACTTAGCTCTAGATAACTCCACTGTTAAGTGCCTGGAACACTCCCTTCCACAAGCAAACCTCCCGTCCAAAGGTGCTCAACTTTTTTCACTCTATGACTGGAAAGCCGGCTGCGCTATCTAGTGCTCTGATTCTTGGTTTTGCTGCTGCTTTATTTTTTTTTTTATTGATCATTTTATCGGGGCCTCTTACAGTTATAACAATCCATACATTAAATTATATCAAGGGAACTTGTACAGCTGTTGCCATCATCATTTAAAAAACATTTTCTTTCTACTTAAGCCCCTTGATATCAGCTCTTCTTGAACCCTTAATTATATATATATATATATATTTCATATTTTACACCATCTGATATATCCCTTCACCCACAGTTCTGTTATTTGTCCTCCTCAAGGGGTTATACATCCATCCTTGCTATCAGTTCCCCCTTCCCACCCCTCCCTTCCCGTATCCTCATGGAGTCGTTACGCCCATTACTGTTTCTGAGGTGTGTTTTTCTTTTTAAAGCAATTTTATTGCAACACAATCCACATATCATTCAATTCAGTAGTTCGATCCCTGAGGGGTTTATCTGTTTTGGATTCCTTGTGTTGAGAGCTCTTATTTGTACCAATGCACATACGCCAGTCTAGCAGGATTTGTGAGGTCAAACTGGGGCCATGACAGTGTGGGGAGGAAGCATTAAGGAGCTAGAGGGATGTTGTGTGTTCCATAGGTTCTGTACAGCACCCTGGACGAGTCGTCCCGTCCATGTTTCCCTTCTTGAGGGAGTGTCCAATTGTCAATAGATGGGCTTTAGGCCTCCACTCTGATCCCTCTCCTTCACGACAATATGATTGTTTGTTTTCGGTCTTCTGATACCTGATCCCATCAACACCTCATGATCACACAGGCTGGTGTGCTTCATGTTGTCTTTGTTGCTTCTCAGCTAGATGGCCGCTTGTTTACCTTCAAGCCTTTAGGACCCCAGATGCTCTACCTTTTAATAGCCGGACACCGTCAGCTTTCTTCACCACATCTGCTTATGCACCCATTTTGTCTTCTGCGATTGTGTCAGGAAGGTGAGTGTTACACAGTGCCACATTATTAGAACCAAGTGTTCTTGTGTGGAAGGAAGACTTAGAGATCCAAAATCCGTCTGCTACCTTAGTGCTTTAACATAGAAATATATATATATATATATAGACCAGTACAGTATATTTACATGTATACATGTCTATATATATACTTCTATATCTAGCTTTTATCTCCTAATTCTTCTATTTACTTCACTTTCCTCCTGTCCCACCATTATGTTCACCCTTCACTCACCTCTCAGTAGTTCCTCTCAGCTACGTTACAATTGATCAAACACCACCAGGCTGCTGCTCCATCCTTGACTCGTCTTTCTTGATGGTAGTGTGATTTCCCCCTCTTCCTCCGGAGATGGCTCATTTGAAGCCCGACAGGATGGCAAAATTGACCCATCCCCATGTTCCAAGTTTTTACAATCTCAATTAGCCTTGTTAACAATAATTCATAATTGACTCATATAGTCCTGTCAGCATTACCCCCCTCCTGTTACCCAGACCCATCAGGAAAAATGTTGTTTGGTGGGAGTTAACAAAGAATCTGCCTAGAAGAGCCACATTGTCATTCAGTGCATTCCACTGCTGATCCACAGTTCCACCTTCCATGGTTTCAGCTACCCGCAATCAACTTCAGTCTGAAACAGGTAGTGTAATGAAATTGCCCTCTGTCCTGCCCTGGACGGGAATCATCCTGTCCAGTGTATTCACACAGTGTGCACTATCTGCCCACTGTGGTTAATAGCTTACTGCACATAATTTACAAAAGAAACTTTGTCCTAGGTATATATATATATATATATAGAGAGAGAGAGAGCGAAATGTTTAAAGAGGGTCCGATACTGTCTTTGCTTCAGGCACTTACAGGGCGTTTGAAGTGTACTCTTCCCAGATAAGGGAGGCACTGTAAAACAAATCAGACAGCAATTGTCTTGTTGTGCCTGGCTTTTTTCACTTAGCATAACATTTTCAAAAGTGATCCATGTGAGAGCAAGTATCAGCGTCATCCCCCGTTTAGTGAGTGAGTGGTAGGTAGCACATTGCGTGTTTGCTCATCTGTTCCTCTATTGGGTGGTTTCTGCCTTTTCCTGTTGTGTGTGCTGCAGGTATTCAGCACAAGTATCGGTTTGAGCCCTTGCTTTCTTAGCCAGTGTTTTTAAACTTTCAAGTGGGTGAGGCTGAGGGACATATTAACAAAAACAACAAAAACACCCCAACCTCACTGCTACTGTATTGAGCAACCCTATAGGGAAGGGTGGATTCTCCCCTGTGGGTTTCCGAGACTATTAACTCTTTACGGTTGTCGAAAGCCCCATCTTTCTCCCTCTGAGCAGCTGGTGGTTGAACACGGCTGACCTTGGGTTTAGCAGCCCGACTCGTAACCAGTGCCACCAAGACTCCTGAGCCTTCTTCCTAATTCCCTCACTTTTATATCACTTTTAATCTTCTCTGTGGATTAGAAATGTAACTGTTAAAAACCCATCTCAATGTCATCAAGTTGATTCTGACTCATAGTGACCTCAGAGTCAGTTTCCAAGTCTACAAAGTTTTATTGGAATAGAAAACCTCATTTTTCTCCTGCATATTGCTACTAGTCCTTATAATTTAAAATATTTTTCAATGTGGTGAATGGAAGTCATCCTCAATTAAATTTTGATACTTGACGAGTCAGATTTTTATTTTACTTCGATCTCGTTAGCGTATAGATTGAATTGTGTCCCCCCAAACCTGTGTCATAAAGTCTAATCCCCAATACCTGTGGTTGTAATCCTTTTGGGGGATGGCTGTATCAGTACAGGGTGAGTTATAACCTTTTGAGATATGAAAAGAACAGATTAAGACAAACAAGCACAAAAATCATATCAGTGTGAATGAGGGGGCAGGCAGAGTGGAGACCCAACGCCCATCTGTAGGCAATTGGGACATCCCCTCACAAGGAAGAGATGAGCCAGTCAAGGTACAGTCTAGCACTGATGAAACACACACTTTTCCTCTAATGCTTCCTTCGCCTCCCCCCAACTATCATGACCCCCATTCTACCTTACGAATCCGGCTAGATCAGAGCAAGTACACTGGTATAGATAAGAGCTCGCAACACAGGGAATCCAGGACAGATAAACCTCTCAGGTATAGTAATGAGAGTAGTGAAAGCAGAAGGTTAAGGGGAAAGTGGGGGCTAAAGGGAGAGTTGGTCACAATGATCAACATATAACTCCCTCCCAGGGGGACGGACAACAGAAAAGTGGGTGAATGGAGACAGCGGACAGTGTAAGACATGAAAAAATTAATTTCTAAATTATCAGAGGTTCATGAGGGAGGGAGGGTGGGGGCAGGAGGGAAAAAAATGAGCTCATACCAAGGGCTCGGAAAATGTTTTGAGAATGATGATGGCAACAGATGTACAAATGTGCTTGACACAATGGATGGATG
>NW_022103926.1:6632829-6633951 GCF_000313985.2 Echinops telfairi
TCTGTTGTCTGTCGCCCAGGGAGGAGGTTATATGTAGATCCTTGTAATCGGTTCCCCCTTTCCACCCCACCCTCCCTCCACTTTTCACTGTATTCTTACTGGGTGGGGGGAAGTCTTGTTTTGATCTGCCCAAAAGAAGTATCTGTTTTCTATATAAAGAAGCCTTTAGGGGAAGAATCCTTGTGAAAGGTGGCACTCACCAGGGGTGTGCACCCTGATGCTGTTGATAACTTTGCAGATGGTGTGAGTACTTTGTGTTTGCTGGAACGAGACAGACTGGAGCACAGTGACCAAAGCCCCCACAGGACCCGAGACCACTCTAAGTGCTGTCATGGAATGGAAATACAAGCCTTTTGTCATTCGGGGCAAAAAAATATATGTAACAAAATATTTCGGTGTTTTATGTGTCCAAGTCCATGACATTAATTATATTCACCATGTTGTGCACAACAGGAACCCTGTTGGTGCAATGGTTAAGTGGTTGACTGCTGATCCTAAGGTTGGAAGTTCAGGCCCAGCCATGGCTGCATAGGTGAAAAGGCTTGGTGTGATCAGTCTATAAAACCCAGGGACTGGGCCTTCTCTGTCCCATAGAGTCATTATGACAAAAACTGTTGTGCAAAAATCATTAGATTACCCCCTTCAAAATTTTTTCATTGCCTTTAACAAGAACTTTGCACCCCTTAGTAATGCCCTGCCCACCCACCTCTGGCAGCCACTGATCAACTTTGCTCTCTAGGTATTTGCTTGTTCTTGGTATTTTCTGTAAGGGAGATCATATTTGTCCTTTTATGTCTGAATAATTTCACTTTCTGACTAAATGATATCCCCTGTATGAACAAATGTATTATCTACATGTTAATGGATGCTTGGGTGGTTTCTGGCTTTCAGCTGTTGTGAATAATGCTGTTAGGCACATTGCTATGCAAGTCTCTCTGAATTCACCTCCCAAACGTGTGGTACGATTCACTTCTGCTTTCTAGATGTTCTTGTTGACAGTTGATTGTAGTTTTGGTGTGGCTCTTTGGGTGGACCTGGTCTGAATTCATTGAGCTGCTTGGATATGTAGTCATGTCTTTTGCCAGGTGTGAAAAGTTTTCAGCCATTATTTCTTCCTATTTT
>NW_022103926.1:6635795-6637769 GCF_000313985.2 Echinops telfairi
CCTTGTCAACATGTTTCTTGTCAAAAGAAGCAAAGCTTCAAGTAATTTTTGTGTGTGTCAAATCCTTTTTAGAAGAAGCACACTCACTAGACTGCTGGTCAGAGAAAGACGATGATGTTTGTTTCCATAAAGATTTACAGCCCGAGAGACCCAAAACGTCACCGGGAAACAGTTGACTCAGTGACACTGGGTTGGGTTTGAGATAGGCATGCACACACGAGTACACTTGTACGCAGGTGCGTGCACATACACACAGCCATCCCTCAATTCAGGTAATGTTTTGTGCTGGTTATGCTAATGATTTAAATGGAATTTTCTTATTGCCATTTTTATATCATTTATAATTTTGAGAGTATTCTCTTTCAAAATGTTGTTTTGCTCTATGTTGATTATAGAAGGAGATAGAGGAGTCCTGACGGTGTAGTGGTTCCGTGTTGGGCTGATAACTGTAGGGTCAGTAGTTTGAAACTGCCAGCCGCTCTGCTGGGGTATGATGAGGCTTTCTACCCTTGTGAAGAGTTACAATCCTGGAAACCTGCCAGGGCAGTTGTATGCTATCCTTTAGGGGTGCTAGGGGCTCTGGTGGTGGAGTGGTTACAAGCTGAGCTGCTAATCACAATGTTAGCAGCACTCCGAGGGAAAAAGATGAGGTTTTCATCACCTACAACTGGAAGAGATTATCAAAAGAATAAAGAAACTAATATAATTGGTGTGTGTTTGTGTGTGTGTGTATTCCCTAGTCCTTGATATTTGCATTCCCAAGGATCCCCAAACCAAACTCATTGCTTTCAAGTCATTTCCAACTCAGTGACCCTATATTGCGTAGGTTCCCAAACTTATATGATCCACTGTCCCCTTAAAAAAAGAATTGCTCATGGCCTCCCTAGCAATTAAAACCTTTTTGTCCTCTAGCTCAGAATCCAGGATAAAGTGTAGGTATCTGCTCTTACAATGCCCTTAGATCATTCCACACACACCCCAGGGGGCAGTATCCACCACTAACTAAAATCTACAGGAGCAGATAACCTCATCTTCTTCCCAAGAAGAGACTGATGGTTTTGAACCACTGACCTTGAGGTTAACAGTCCCAACACTTATACAGTAGTGTTACCAGGCTTCCTTCCAAAGGAAATGTGGGAGGGAAGGTCAAAATTGGGAGTTATATTAAGCACATGGGATGTCTCTCTCTACTTAAAATCTTATATTTAATATATTAATATATGTATTTTATCTTTGAAAGAGGAGCTTTGGTGGCATAATGGTTTGCCTTGGGCTGCTGACCTCCAGGTCTGCCGTTTGTAATCACTAGCCACTCTGCCAGAGGAAGATGGGACTTTCTACTCCAGTAAAAAGTTTATAGTCTCTGAAATGCGCACTTCTATCTTGTCTTACAGGCTCGGCTCAGCATCAACTCGATTGCAGGGAGAGAGAGAGAGAGAGAGAGTGTGTGTGTGTGTGTGTGTTAAAATGATACTCTCATTAATCAAATCCAAACTCCCGTCCATCAAGTCGATGCCAGCTCGTAGCCACCCTGTAAATCTCATTAGCGGGCACTCACTTGTTTAGATCGACTTTGGGTCAAGGTTTCTCTCCATTTCAGATAAAGACATAGAAATGTTGATTTCAGCTTCTGTTGAGTTGACTCTGACTCATGATAAATCCATGAACAACAGAAAAAGCTGCCACTCACAATGATATATCACCGTAGAGTCTAATCTCTCAACTCTACAGAAAGCACCAACAAGAAAAAAGATGAGAGTCGGTCCCGGCAGCAGCTGCAGCGGGTCCCATCTTCTCTGCCTCTCTTTGCCATACTCTTCTCGCTTCCGGAAACATGGCCTCTGGTGTGGCTGTCTCCGATGGTGTCATCAAGGTGTTCAATGACATGAAGGTGCCCACATCCTCGACACCGGAGGCGGTCAAGAAGCGCAAGAAGGCTGTGCTCTTCTGCCTGAGCGAGGACAAGAAGAACAT
>NW_022103926.1:6640130-6647929 GCF_000313985.2 Echinops telfairi
AGTGGGAATTCCTGTGTGATCAGATCCCTATGTGTGGCGCTCCCCTAACTACAGTCTGCAGGGCCTGCCTGTCCCTGCCCTGTGGGGGCAGTGAGCTGGCTGGATTTCTCCCCTGGCTGCTTTTGCTGTTACTTGTCTGGCTGCCATGAGGCTCTGCAAGAGTGCTATGTTACTCATTGCTGAGCCGCTTTGCCCAGGCTGCCCCTACCTGATCCTGTGACCTCTTTCATTCTGGTCAGTGTCTGATTTACCTGCGAGTTGAGCCAGAAACTCTAGAGGGGAGTCGAAGGGGAACGGTGCTGAGTTTGGAAATGATACCGCAGCCTATGTTACCAGCTGACTCAGGACATTCCACATGAATGTCGTAGAGGCCCCTCAGACACTGCCGGTCACAGATAAATGTGGTTAAGTCCTCACCATTAAGACCTCCTCTTCCTGCTTTTCCCATCTATTGAGAAGTGTCATGTAGGAATGGCTTGTCCATCCCTCCATTGGGACAGTAGTTTAAGCAAACCCTTTAGGTCAGCAGTTCGAACCCACCAGCTGCTCTATGGGAGAAAGATGAGGCAGTCTGCTTCTGTATGGATCGATAGCCCTGGAAACCCTCTTGCTCATATCTATTCTAGCCTATATTGTTGTTCCGGGTCAGAATAAATGGGAAGGCAGTGGTTTTTTGTTTTTTTTGTTTTCTTCTTGTGGTGTTTAGTCCTCAGCTCATAGGAACCCTGGTAGTCTAGTGGTTACACTTTGGGCTGTCATCCTCATGGTTGGCGGTTCAAAGCCACCAGCAGGTCCACAGGAGAAAGCCTGGGCTTTCTACCCCTGTAAAGAGTCTCTCAAACCCACATGGGGTCACTGGAGTCAGCACTGACTCGGTGACAGTAAGTTGTTTTAGTCCTCATAGGATGGCTCTCTGAAGTGTCACTTGTCATGTTCTCTAGTCTCTCCAGCACTGACTGAGGTTCATAATCATCATTTCCCCCGGAGTTGAAATTTGCGCTCTCATCAGTACTCTGTACTTTTTTCTCCCCCTTGTTCTTGTACACACCGCTGTAGAGTGAGAAGACCACTATTCTAAAAAGCCAAGAAAATATTTTCACACTAGCAGAAACATTCTTTGCTGGTTAGCAGGTGCAGGAGGGGAAGGGAGAGTAAATCACTAACTAAAGGGTAGATACATATAATAACGTGGAAGAACAAAAAAACAGTAACCCAAACACTGTGTCATTACATCTATGTGAACTCATAGTGACCCCGCAGGAACAATAGTAAAACTGATCCTTAGTGTTTCTGAGATTAAATGTCTTTATGGGAACTGCCAGCCTCATCTTTCTCCAGAAACTTGGGTGAAAGTGAAAGTTAAAAAAAAAAAAAGGCAGTAAAGCAGTAGCAGCAGCTATTCTGCAAAAAAAACAAAACAAAACACAAGTTTTAAATCATCATAGTAAACATTAAAAAAAAAACAAGGAATAAAGGCAGATAAGATCATTCCCCCTGCTTTACATAAAAATCCCCTTAACTCCTCTTTACTTACAGAATGACATCAGCTCTCTCTGGCCCAGCCTTCAGGCCTTCCCTCCAGCCTGGGTGCTATCCTGAGTGTGACCTTCCTTATCTTGTGTCTCAGCCTCGGTCATCTCGTTCCTCTCTCAGGCCCATCGAATTTGTATTTTTAAACTTGGTGAGAAGTGGGTGAATTCCGTTTTTATTCAGCCATTCCTTCACCTGACTCAGCGCATCTTTGGGAGTCCCCTCGATGTCCCCTCCCTCATCCCATGTCCACCCTGTGGCTTCCATGTGCTTCCTGCTTGCCTAACTCTCTGGATTCGTCCTTGGCTCAGTGCTGCCCCTTTTGGGTCTTAAATGACTGGTTATTCTAACTTGGAGCTAAATTTAGTTTTAGCTCTGAAGAGTAAGGCCCACCAGTCTCTTAGACCAGTCAGCCTGGTTGGTCTCTTTTCTGATTTGAGTTCTGTTCTACCTTTTTCTCCTATTCGATGATGATTTCAAAGCAATTGGTAGTGGCCTACTTTTTTCCCAACAGTTTTATTGGCACACAATTTACATATCATACAATTGAATAGTTCAATTTGCTCATTCAGCCTTATCAAGGGGAATTGTACAATCAGCAACACATCTATCTTAGAGCATTCTCACCCCCACCCCACCCCCTTGGCCTACTTATTTTCATGTGACTTCAAGTTTCATCATCTCTGGATAGAGAGAGGCCAGTGGTTGCACCTTAGATGGCTGTGTATGAGCTTTTAAGGCCCCGTGACTCGTACGCTATGGAACGTTGTCTTTATGGAATATATTATGTTTCAGTGCCATTGTATTTTTATTTTTTGTCTGTGTAGATTACATGGTGTTTATCCAGTGATATCTTGTTAGGTTGCTTAATTGATAATTATTTATTATTTCCATTTTATAACCAATGTACATATAGGATATACCTTTTGTACATATTTTAGAGTCTTAAGTGTAGTTATTGGGACAGAGGGCACACTCATTTTTAAGGATGATAGGAATTACCCTCCAGACTATACATCAGTTTACACACTTGGCAGTTAATTCACAAGATGTGTCCCTACACTTTAAAAAAAATTATCGATGTATAATTCGCATGCCATGCAATTCAATGGCATAAATATATTAAAGAATTTCTCATTTATCCCACAACCTATTTTAGAACATTTTCTTCTTTTTAATAGTTATTCTTGTTATTAGTTCCCCATAACCCTAAGAAACTTAATTTAGTTACTGTCTATAGATGCACCTATCCTGGATATCCTATAAATGGGTTTCTTTACATGATGTCATATAAAGAAACTCCTACCTCCCCCCAAAACAAACTCCAGAAACAGAATACAGAAAACTCTCCGTCCAAAGAAAGCAGAAAGTAATAAAAACTAGAACAAGTTAAACATAGGTCCAAAGGGAAAACTCTAACCTAACTTTATCTGCAGTGGGGAGCTCTGCTAAGGTAGTGGGTGATCCAGTGGGCTGTTAACCAGCGTCCGCAGTCGGACCACCAGGCACTCCATGGTAGAAAGATGAGCGTTTTCCTCCCATAAAGAGATACAGTCTTGGAAGCCCGTAGGGACAGTTCTTCTCTGTCCTGCAGAATCACTGTGAGCTGGAATGGGCTCAGTGGCGGTGAGTTTGGGGAGCTCTGGTGGGATAGTCGACCATGTGCTCAGCTGCCATCTGCACAGTCAGCCCTTAGGCCCTCCAGCCACTTCCTCAGAGATGCACAGCTGTGGAGACCCAAAAAGACAGCTGAATTCCACCACTCAGAGTTGCTACAAGGCAGACCCCACCTGATGGCAGTGATTTGAGTTTGATACCTGAAATAATCCTTTTCCAGTGCACTCAGTCTGAGGGCAAGGCTATTCACATCCTTGGTCAATGGTCTTAGGGAATTCAGTGGACGCTGAATCTGAGTGGGGACTCTGCAAATAGAGTTTGGCTTTCCACAGCATTCTGCAGACCGGGTGCTCAGAACTTAAGCTCTCATACAATTCTCTTCTCTAATTTTGGATTTTATTATTCACAACCCTTGTATCACAGGGGCTGGTGTGCTCCCTCTTTGCAGACTTAGCTGACACCCCACTTAGATGACTGCTTGTTTTAAGACAGGCTTTTACGATGCTGTTATTTCTGATAGCTGGGCACCATCTGATTTCTTCATCGCATTTTGCTATAACACCCTTATCTTCATGAGGGCAAGTAAGGAGCAGGCCAGACCATTTTAAATGTCACATTTTTTGTGGAATTTTCTGCTTTTCCCCCAGCACAGTGGACTTTTCTTTCCCTCTCTCTGTGTTCTTAAAACTCTTATCCCCACTTCTTAGTTACACCACCAAGCATCTTGATTCCATAATTAGCTGGTAAGTACCGTTTTTGTTGTTATTTAAACTTATATACGATAAAACTCAATCTTTTGGTGAGTTTTGACACATGCAGTGAATTATGTAACTACAAATTGGTCCTGGAAGAAGTACCAGAATGTGCCTTAGAGGCAAGGATGGTGAGGACTCCTCTCATGTGCTGTGGATATGTTTTCAGGAGAAAATAGTCCCTGAGTAAGGACATCGTGTTGGATAAAGCAGAGCAAAAGACAACCCTCAAGATGATGAATTGACACAGTGATTGCAAGAAGACTCAAACATACGAACATGCAAACATTTGTGTGCACATTTCTCTTTGGTAGACATTCTAAGAGTGAGATAGCTGGATATAAAACCCAACTCAAAGCCACTGCTCTCTACTTGATTCTGACTCATAGTGACCTTAGATAGAGTTTCTGAAGCTATAATCTTTGTAGGAGCACTTAATCTCACATTTCTTCCATGGAGTGGCTGGTGGATTTGGACTGCTGACTTTGTGGTTAGCAGTCCAACATGTAACCTGCTATGCTACTAGGACTTCTAAAAAATAAACCCACCTGAGGAAATAGATCTATGTGTGTATATTTATAGGTTTAGTATTAAGGTAGCAGATGGACATTGGGCCTCCAGTCAAGTACTCCCTCAATGCAAGAACACTCTGTTCTATTAAGCTGGCATTCTATGATGCTCATCTTCCTGACACAATTGCTGAAGACAAATGTGTGCATAAGCAAATGTGGTGAAGAAAGCTGATGGTGCCCAGCTATCAAAAGATAGTGTCTGGGGTCTTAAAGGCTTGAAGGTAAACAAGCGCCCATCTAGCTCAGAAGCAATGTCCACATGGAAGAAGCACACCAGATTGTGTGACCACAAGGTGTCGAAGGGATCAGGTATCAGACATCAAAGAACAAAAAAATCATATAATTGCGAATGAAGGGGAGTGTAGATTGGGGACCCAAAGCCCATCTGTAGGCAACTGGACATCCCCTTACAGAAGGGTTCCAGGGAGGAGATGAGCCAGTCAGGGTGCAGTATAGCAACGATGAAACATTAAACTTTCCTGTAGTTCTTAAATGCTTCCTCCCCTGCACTATCATGATCCCAATTCTACCTTACAAATCCGGCTAGACCAGAGGATGTACACTGGTACAGATAGGAACTGGAAACACAGGGAATACAGGACAGATGATCCCTTCAGGACCAGTGCTGAAAGTGGTGATACTGGGAGGATGAGGGGAAGGTAGGATAGAAAAGGGGAGCCAATTACAAGGATCTACATATAACCACCTCCTTGGGGGACGGACAACAGAAAAGTGGGTGAAGGGAGACGGACAGTGTAAGATATGACAAAATAATAATAAATTATCAAGGGTTCACAAGGGGGGGGAGGGGAAAATGAGCTGATACTAAGGGCTCGTGTAGAAAGCAAATGTTTTGAGAATGATGAGGGTAACGTACAAATGTGCTTGACACAATGATGCATGTATGGATTGTGATAGGAGTTGTACGAGCCCCCAATAAAATTATCTTTAAAATAAAAATAAACCCATCACTCTTAAGTCAGTTCTAACTCATATGGACCCTATATAGGGTTTCCAAGGCTTTAGGGGAGAATACAGCTTCATCTTTCTCTCGGAGCAACTGGTGGTTTTGAACCACTGACCTTGTAGTTAGCAATCCAATGACTACCCAATAGTGCTTAAAAAAAAATAAAATTTCTAAAGTAAACTACTGGCATTCCCTGGGTTACAAATACTCAACTACTTGCTCTTTGTTATATAAATTTGTTCTTACTTTGAAGTAATTGAACCTACAACTAGTTATAAAAATTCTTCAGTACAATCACCTTTCACTTGCTACATGTGCAGCTTGTAAATTGTTGGAAAGACTTTGGACCTTTCTTGAACTAACCACACCCACTGCCATCAAGTTGCTTCCAATTTATGACAGTCCTCAGCATCATCTTTCTGGAACTAAACTAAAGGAAGGCCCAATGAGAACCATGTGTACCTGTTCCAACTAATTTACAGATTACCAAACACACAGGAACAGACCTCCTCATTCATAGCCCAGAAACAGCCTGTTTCTGAACACTGCATTTTCCCTTAAATGTTTCTCCTTCCACGTTTTTAAAATTGTAAACTTGGTGGGTGGTGGTTTAGTCATTGTTTAAACGGTTGACAAAGTGGATGCCCTAAAATGTAATTCCCTTAAGGCAGTGGTTCTTAACCTGTGGGTCGTCACCCCTTTGGGTATGTGTGTGTCAAACGACCCTTTCACAGGGGTCACCTGATTTATAACAGTCGCAAAATGAGTGATGAAGTAGCAACGAAAATAATGTTATGGTTGGGGGTCACCACCACATGAGAACCAGTGCCTTAGTGTTTCCTAACTGTTGTCACTTACATAGCATGCTCCTCCTTATTGATGCTATTGCAGTTCACAACGTTCCCAGCAGGGGACACTCAGAGACCGCAGGAATTTGTGTATTTAAGGAAGGGACAAGTATGGAGCCCAATGAGCGTTTATTAGGACCCAGATCACCGATCTCCGTTTATCTGCATAGTAAACATCTCTTTGGTGGCTCTAGATGCAAAGCAAAAGATACGCCAAGCCTGGAAGTCCTGGGTGCTCTATGTGGTAGTTCGAAGGACCAAACTCGGGATGCAGACGGCTGCCTCAGAGCTCAGGCAGCGGAATGCCTTGCGGTGAGTGCCCTCAGTGACCTTACTGATCAGTACAGGCAGTGTCTTTATGCCATCAGGGAGCATAAATTCCTACTTTCAAATAATGCACAATGCCAAAATGAGTATGATCTCAATGGTGAGATGAGGTTTTTATGTAATCATAATGGACATTAAGTGTACTTACTGCGGTTTAGGCCCTGTGTTAATTTTACATATAGCTACGTTGATTTGATTTTAAGAGACCATGTTTAATCTTTGTCATAGATTATAGAACAAATATTGCTAATTAGATATGGACACTAAGGCTCAAGTGGTTTATTTAACATGCATGAGTTGCAATTGGCAAAACCGGGGGCTCAACTTCCATTTCAAAAACCAGATTCACTGCTATCCAGTCAATTCTGACTCATCTCAACCTCTGCTATAGGACAGAGTAGAATTGCCCCTGTTGGTTTCTGAAGCTGTAACTCTTTATGGGAATATGAAACCTCATCTTTATCCCGAGAAGCAGCTGGTGGTTTTGAACTGCCGACCTTACTTGCAGTTAGCAGTCCACTGTATCACCCACTAGGCCACCAGGGCTCCAGTCACCCACCCTCCATTGTGTTGATACAAAAGCCCATTGCCCTAGCTGGCCCTATCTTCATCTCACCGGCATTATACATATGTAAGTGAAATTTGAAAGCTAGATGTGTATAACCATGCTATGATTTATAATAGCGTTGTTTCTACTGTATTTTGTCTCTACTGGTCTTCTGAGTTCTTGAGTGGCAGTACATTCAAAACCACCCCTGCCAACAAGAACTGGCCTCTGTACATAGTATGAGAAGAGCAGAAACTTCGTAGCTGCACTGATTTAGGCTTTACTCCCAGTTCTAGCATGAATTGATAGGTTATTTGGCATTGTGGTTATGCGTTGGACTGCAAGGTCAGCAGTTCAAAACCACCAGCCTCTCTGCCGGAGAAAGACGGGGGTTTTCTACTCCCGTAAAGAGTGACAGTCTCAGAAACCCACAGGGACAGTTCTACCCTATCTTGTAGGGTCACCGTGACTTGGAATCAACCCGATGGCAGTGAGTTTGGTTTGTTTTGGTAATCTCACTTTCCTCATCGGTTAAATAGCACACCATTAAGTATATTTTACGTTTATCATGAAGGAATAAATAAAATACACCTGTAAAGTTTGTAATGTGACATAGAGAAGAACCTCAGAAATAGCATA
>NW_022103926.1:6648388-6650712 GCF_000313985.2 Echinops telfairi
TGATGGCAAGATAGGTACAAATATGCCTGATACAATTGATGTGTGGATTGTTACAAGAGCTGTAAGAGCCCCCAGTAAAATGATCTTTTAATTAAAAAAAGATGATAATGCAGGACAGCTGGGATTTTGAAAGTGAGTGATGCCACAAGGCCCCGCTTAGGAGGGAGCTTTGAGTGACCAAGACAAAGAGATGTTCAGATGAAGCGGAGGCTGCAGACTCTCATTTCCTTGGAATAGTTTTCCGGTAGCAAATCAAGAAATAATGAGGCAGGAGCAAAATGACCAGTAAAATGAAAATCCAGCAAGCCCAATAGGAAGGGGAGAGGACCATCAAAAAGACAAAGTCCCCACTGGTTGACCCCCACTGATGAGGGCTGTCAGACCTTCTGAGTTCACCTACTGTTTTGTGTGTCTGCTCCTGGTTTAGAAATGTTGGCAGTAATTCATATATTAAAACGTGTACACACCAGACACTCTAGTATCTAAGGTTTGAGAACATCGCAAGCCCAGCCCCATAGGCCTTTTGCTTCTGTAGATGGGCCTTTGTTCTCATCGGTTCATCTGCAATTTGCTCTCTGACAGGGTTTGGTGGAGCAAGTGGAGGTGGAGCCTAGGACAGGTCCACATGGACCGTGCCCTCCACACCACAGCCGTGAAGCACAGAGCCCTGAGCCTCCAGTTGCAGGTGAGTCCAACAGTCTCTGTTCGGGCATCTCCTCTGCAAGTGTTGCAAAGCAGTCCACTCTCCCCACCCTACACACAGATGTCCAAGAGCCATTAGCTAGCCCTCATGCTGTGCCTGATCTGTCCGACCCTGACCTGCTCACACAGCTGTGGGGAAGTGGCTGGGGGTGGGAAACAGTGAAGAAACAATGTCGAGGGCTGGATTCTTCCCGCAGACAAAGGCTGCTCTGAGGTCTATGCAGGCAGACTTGCCCTAGATGGGATTTCTTGTGAATTTGGAAATGCTTTTGGTAACTGTGGAACTGGAAAGGGGTATATAAATATGTTTCAAGAAAGAGTTGTGTACTTTTGTTTTCTCGTTACTGTGAATTAGAAAATAATGATGGCAACAGGGAAACATAAGACTCAAATGGAAAGTTGGCTCCTTTTTTTTGCCCAGTGAATATGTTTATTGTCTTTCTGTAGGAAATCCTCATGGAAAATTAGGGTTTGGTTTAACTGTCTGCGGCCTGCTCCTGAGCTCTGAGGAAGCTTGCCTTCTGAGCTCCCTGCTTTCCCGTGGGCAGGAGACATGCTGGGACTCTTCCACCTCTTTTCTTTAACATCTCTCTCGGGCGCCTTCTCACAACAGGATTCTCTCTCTTATGGCAGCGTGTGCTTTCTTACACAGCTCCTACATCATGTCAGGTGTTACATTGTGCTTTATGTTTTGAGACAATTGTTTTGTTTTTTTAATTAAATACTTTTATTGGGGGCTCTTACAGCTCTTATCACAATCCATCCATCCATCCATATGTACAGACACATTTGTACATATGTTGTCATCATTTTCAAAGCGTTTTCTTTCTACTTGACCTTTAGGAGTATTTTCCAGTTGAGTCCGATGGGCTGCCACACTCTGTCCCCAGAGTCTATTTTTGGTATTCCCTGGGGACTTCATTGCTTTGCTCCCCTTGCTGCTCTGTTGCATGCCCTTAGTGTTTCACCCCAGTGTGATGGGGTCAGATCAGGCACAATTCCCGCCCTGTGTCTCCAGTGTTGTCCCCCGTAGCGCTATGGCTCAGTGGGGGATGTTGTGTCTCATGGTGTGGCTGGCCCTATTGCCCTCTCTGCATTGTCTGCTCTGAGCAGGCATATCGTCCTCGGGGCTTGGTGGGCCAGATGTGTTCCACTCTCTTTCCTACCCTCTTTGTTTGCTCCTGTGTGCTGTGATCAGATGTGCCCCTCTGTAGCTTCAGTGCTGTCCTCTGAAGTACATTCTTCTGGTGTGGAGGGAGTGGGGTGTCCACAAAGTTGGGATTGGGGCTGTCCCCTGCAGACCTCTCTTGGTTCCTTGTGAGACAATTGTTGCTTGTATGCATCTTCATCCTCTTCCATTAGGTAACGCATGTACTCTGCAACATTCTGTCCCATGATGGGTTTCTGATGTTCTTCTGCATTGAAATCCTTGCTGTCTGAATCATAATCAGGGAATAGCTTGGTACTCTGAGAGATAGACAAGTCTCTGTTCATAGGCCACTTCAGAGCCCCCAACACTTTATTTCCAGTAGTAGTCCTGGCAAGGCTGGCATCCAGATAGAAGGTGAAGGCCCCAGGGTGACCATCAATGGTTTCCACATTGTGTTCATCTCCAGTTGCCT
>NW_022103926.1:6651078-6653955 GCF_000313985.2 Echinops telfairi
GCACCTCCCTCATTTTTTTCTTCACCTCTTCTATGTCTTCAAATTGCTGTCTTTTCATGTCCCCCTGCATTCACAGAAACAAAAAGAAGTCACAGGGAATGAGGTCAGGTGAGTAAGGTACGTGGGACAAGAGAGGCATGCTGTTTTGTCAAAAACTGGTGCATTGATATGGCTGGGTGAGCAGTGTATTGTCGTGGTGGCAAAAGCAGTCCTCTTTCTGCCACAAATAAGGCCTTTTTTGTTGTACACTGCTATGCAATCTTTTCAGAACCTCTAAGTAGAACACTTGATTAACTGTCTGACCTGGTAGAATGAACTCCAAATGCACTATCCCCTTCACATCAGAAACACAAATGAGCATCAGTTTTTATGCGTACCCCTTTGTATCCCCTTCTGTATGGACATAAGTAATCTGGCAGATAATATCCCTGTTGGTTACACAAACTATCGTCCTGTATTTGGGTGTATTGTACTTAAATTTTATCTTGGATTACCAAGTATCTTCAGGCATCATAATCAGCTAAACCCTCTTATCATCTTCTAAATTTCACTTGGTGTCTCTTGAAGTAGGCTTTGTTGTGGACAACTTTAACAAGCCCCATCCTGTGGGACAGAGAGCAGTGTCCATGGCTCACCACAGACCTGCAGGGCTGGTGGCTTTTGGGGTGGTGGGGGTGGTGGTTGCTATAGCTCTGCTTGTCATAGAGCTTGCTTTCGGGTTTATTAGATTTGGGTCAGTTGTAAAGGTCTGAGGTCTGTACAAAACTGATGCGAGAAAGCCTTCTCTATGGCCTTCCTGTCACTGGTGGTCATTGGACTTTGGTTCAGAGCTCCTGCTTTGAGGGTGCCCAATTAATGGTAGCCCGGGAATGCCATGTACATACCTGCTGTTCTAATGCTCTCCTTGCTTGGTTATGAGATGTATTTACCTCATAGCCATGGTTCCCCCACTGTCAATGACTATTATCTAAAGTTATGCCTTATCACCAACCCTTATGAGTTGTTAATAGTATCCAGTCACTTACAAGTTTAATCTGTGCATGTCAGCGATTCATGTATTGTGGTATGTTGCCAGTCTATATTTGTGTAATTTCCTTTTCTCCACAGTATTTTCAATTATATACCATTGGCTAAATTAATGACATTATTAAGAGATTTGCCTTATGCCCCAGGTAGACGATGGATAATGTTCTCTTAAATAAAATGACATGGTGCACCAGAGACATATATAAATCATAGCTATAGGAATGGATTTTGGGTTCACACTTCATGCTAGCTCCACTAAAGACAGTTAGTTCTTATGACATGGCCCTGCTTGATGCTCACCCTTATGAAGAAATCGCTGAAGATATGGGTGCTGTAGCAAAGCTTGGTGAAGAAACTTGGTGCCTTGATCAGAAAGAATAGTGTCTGGGGTCTTAAAGGCTTGTCTTCAAATAAGTAGCCATCTAAGTGAGGTGTCAACTAAGTCCGCTTGAAGGCGCACACCAGCCTGTGTGATTCAAGAATTGTAAATGATAAAATCCAGTCTGAAGGAAGGAAGGATATCAGAGCTAAAATCTGAATACCTGTTTTGCAGAAGGCTATGGAGGACATTGTAAGCCCCAAATCCATGTGCAGGGTCCACGCGTAGTGAAGATTGAGTATTTATGATATATATATCATAAATATATATATTTATATTTTTATATATATTTGAGTATATATATATATATACTCAAAACATATATTTATATTTATATATATATTGAGTATATATATATATATACTCAAATCTATGTTCTAATGCTAAAAGGACAAATAAATCTATCTTGGAAGAAGTACAGCTGGAGTGCTCCTTTAGAGGCAAGGATGGTGAGACTTCATCTCATGTACCTTGGACGTGCTGCGGTCAGGAGATACGAGCCCCTGGAGAAGGACATCATGCTTGGTAAAGCAGAGGGGCAGTGAAAAAGAGGGCGGACGCCCTTCGGTGAGGTGCAGTCACACTGGCGGCCACCGTGGGCTCAGACAGATGAACAGTTGTGATGATGACGCCAGGCAGGGCAGTGTTTTGTTCTGTTGAACATAAGGTCGCTATGAGCGGGAACTGCCTGGATGGCCCCAGTATCAGTAACATCAGGTGAGCCAGCGAGATGCGCTCTCCTACAACACTCAACCTGAGTGCAGCTGCAGGTGGCATTGGCCAGGGGTAAATGTCTGGAGGCAGGAAGGAAGAGGCCAGGAGGATTGGAAATGGTCGACACTGGAAGGCGGTGTAGGGAGAGTGCTGTTACATTGTGGGGACTGATCAGTGTCACAAAACAAAAGGTGTGTAACTTGTTGGATAGAAAATTAAGTAGCTCTGTAAACGTTTACGCACATCACAATTATTTTTGAAAAATTAAAAAAACTTCAACATAGAACATATAAAACATGTATAAAATACTGACACATCAAGTACCCGTCACCCAGTTTTAAAAGGCATTAGCATTTTCCATATTTGTGCCATGTTTTCTGACTGGCAGAATAGAATGGACCTGTGTACCCTCCACCTTTCGTCCTTAGAGCCACTGTGCTGATACTGTGGACTATTCGCTTCTCTTTTTCACTGTTAAAAATGTGTGCATAAGTATCCATACAAAATAAATGTATGGCTTTGCATGGTTAGGAAATTATAGTGTCATATTGTACATTTACTTTGCAGCTGCTTTTTGTAATGCAGCCTTGAATGCATGGAGCTCCATTAGACTATATAACATGCCAGTGTATGAGTAAGATATAATTTATCTACGAGTGCTGATGTCTGTGTTACTTCTACAAACAGCAGAGACTGTTTTGCAGCAAACTGAGACAAGTGGTGATGCCTGCTCATTAGTCTTTGTTATCCCGTTTTCC
>NW_022103926.1:6654266-6671661 GCF_000313985.2 Echinops telfairi
CTTTTACTTGACTTCCAGGCTTGGTCAAGGTGGCACGGACAGTACCTGTGTGCCCAGAGGGACAGACAGAAGGCGGTCTCTGCAGTGAAGTACCACCAGCACTGGCAAAAGCGGAGCTCCCTGAGGGCCTGGCTTGAGTACGTGCAGCTCCGCAGACTGAGGAAGCAGAGGAACGGTAAGCAGACGTGCCGGCTGGGCTCGTGGTGGCTCCCTCTCCTGCTGCCAGTGAACGTGTTGAACTTGTTGACCAGGAAAGGGAAACAAATTGGGCTCTGTCAGCTTTTCCTCAGACCAAATGTTTAAAAGACAGAAGACCACATTCTAAGTGACGTGTTGGAATGAGAAGGTTGACCAAGAAAGCCCCATATCGTCTGCAATCCACATTGATTTCCTGACTGTTTGTTATATTTTACTCAATTAGGCTTTAAGAATGCTGCTTGCATCGTGCTTGTTAGTATTAATGTTATGGTACAGTTTCAACGGTAAACATTTTGTTGTTGTTGAGAACACAACACAAAGCAAAATACCCACCATTTCAACAGTTTCTCATTTACAGTTTGGTGACACCGGTTGCAGTTGAGTTTTGCAGCCATTCTCATCCTCCTCTTCTACGTTGTTTGTCCCCCGTTTTACCATGAGCGCCCAGCCCCGTGAGATCCTTATCTAATCCCCGTGAGATCCTTATCTAATCGTGTGAGTTGTTCCTAGTTGAATCCTGAATAGCGGGTTCTCATAAGAGAGCACAGTACTAAAGGCAGACATCATTTTTCTAGTTCAACTGAACTGGTGTTTAGTTTCGAATAGATTGCCTGGGATTTGACATTGTATTTTAAAGTTTACAGATTAGCTCTGGACAGGTTTCAGAGGTTGACCCAGCCGCCTTGGAGTACATGGTGGACCCAGTTTTGTGTTGCTTTTTAATCACACCACTAGAGAACAGCTCTCTGGTTTTTTTTAAATCATTTTATTGGGGGCTCATACAACTCTCATCACAATCCACACATGCACCCATTGTGTCAAGCACATTTGCACATTCATTGCCCTCATCATTCTCAAAACATTTGCTCTCCACCTAAGCCCCTGGCATCAGCTCCTCATTTTTTCCCCCTTCCTACCTCCTTTTCCTCCCTCATGAACCCTTGATAATTTATAAATTGTTATTATTTTTAGCTCCCTATGTCTTTAAGTATTATTTATCATTGTTATTTTTTACTGATGTTCCTGCTTTGTTGGGTGGCTCATCGTAATTTTCTTTTTGTTTTTACCAGTTTTATTAGCACTTCATCCGCGTGCCATGTAATGTAATAATTTGGTCTTACCAAGAAGAGCTGTACAGTGATCACATTCAGTTCTAGACCTTGGTCTTTTTGCTGGTACTCATGGTCATTCGTGTAATTTTTTCTAATTGTGATGTTATTGTAATGTTAGGACTTCCACTTCCTGACTTCAGCCCACGTCCTCAGGCCCTTTGCAGATTAGTGTTGAGGATCAGCTTGACCTAAAGTTCAGAAAGGCTCTTGTGTATGCCCACTGACAAGTTTTATGTCACAAAGTCAGTGGTCCTACCCACCCTCCCTTCCCGGTCCTGTGTGGACAGGTCAGCGTGAAGGCCAAAGCAAAGGAGTCTAGTCTTGCAGGCACTGTCAGCACACCCCCTTGACAGGGATTCTAGTTCACATTTCACACGATGCCTCAATGGCTTGGCTTACAGATTTTTAAATACCGCCTTCCTGAAGACCCTAACAGTGGCCTTCGTCCACTGGAAGCATGGTATCCTCTCCAAGCCCTTTCTTTGCATGGAAAAGACTTCCGGATGACTTCTCAGTGTTTTAAAAAAACAACCTCTATGTAGGAATTCTTTGTGGCGGTAGCTTTAAATCCCTGCCGCCTGCCAGCAGGGGCGTTCAGCTTGGTGTAAAGATCCTTCCAGCCGACCTTCCCACCTTGGGAGGGCTGCCTATTCATTGTTCCTTCTGTTGCAGAGATGGCTGACCGATTCTACCACGTCACTCTGCTCCAGACATGCTTCTGTGATTGGCAGTGGGCGTGGCAGTGGAAGGAGAGCTTGCATGCCCACCAGGCCCTCGTGGAAGTGCTGGCTCGGAGGATGGCACTGCGGCGGGCCTTCGTCCACTGGAAGCACTGTATCCTCTCCAGGGACTTAGTCCTCTCCACGCGGCCTCAGCCGGGCCAGAATGGGTGCCCCAGTGGGGAAGGCGAGCCGTGGGATGCAAGTGAACCCATTTCTGAGCCATTTAAGACCGTCCTCATCCCCGTCGGCTTCTTTTAACCATTTTGTGTGTGTTCACTGGGAATATGCAGGCAAAAGAGTTCATGGGACGTAGTTTGCCTTTTAGATAATAACAACAGCATGAACACATCTGCACCCACCACCCAGCTTAAGAAATGGAGCATTGTTAGCACCCTGCCTTCTCCCACTGCTGTATGGGTGTCATTGGTTTGTGGCTTTTCTCTGTCCACTAGGTGGTGCAAATAGCCTGCGCCGTCACTGTGGCAATAAATAAATCAGGCCACTGACTCCTAGCAAACTTAGAGGACTGAGCCATCCTGCTGCGTAGATGTCCCCAGGCTTCAAGCTAAGGAAAGCCCTTGGTGGTGCAGACAGGTAAGCAATTAGACTGCCAACTGCAAGGTCAGGGGTGCCAACCCACCAGCCAGTCCACGGGGGAAAGATGAAGTGTCCGCTCCTGTAAAGACTCACAGCCTCGGAAGCCCCCCCACAGGCTTGCCATGCATTGGAATTGACACCATGGCAGTGGGTTTAGGTTTTGGGGTGTGTTGGAATGAACCAAAGGCAGGGAGTTCACCTTTAAGAAAGTAGACTTTTAAAACAGAGAGAAAGTGGCCTGTCACACTTTCTTCCCCTCAGTGGCTCTTGGATGCAAACCACTGACTTGTTGGCTAGCAGCTGAGCGCTTAACCACTGTGCCACCACGGCCTTTTTCACGACGACCGTCAACCAAAACTGAACCCACCCCCATTCAGTTGGTTCCGATTCATAGCAAACCCCCCCCCACCCCACCCCCGCATGGAGCAGGCTGCTTCTTGGGGTTTCTGAGCCTCACTCTTTTTGAGAATGGATTGCTTCACCTCGACCCCATGGGGCGCTGAGGTCGGGGCCTGGGGGTGTTGAACTGCCGACCCAGTGCTTAGCCCACAATGTCACCAGGGCTCCATTTACGATGGCTGCAGCTCCCGTTTACTGGGTTTTTACTGTGTGCAGACACTGTGCATGAGCTGCTTACTCTTCACAGCGACCCCTGGAGTGGGGTGAATGTAACACACAAGCCCTGAGGAAGAGGAGCAGGCCCAGCTTTGGATAGGTTTGAAGTAGCTTACTCCAGCTTGGGTGGCCACTGTCTGTTTTCCTCTCATGGAATGGGCATCCGAGGGGAGAAGGGCAAGGCTAGTTGTATGAGAACTTACCTCGGTTTCCGTTTGCCGACTTCCCTCCAGGATTCTCAGGAGGGAGGACAGGTAAGAATCATCCTACTTGGCCACCCTGTTAAAGGAAGCCCAATGGCGGAGTGAGTTATGCTTGGAGCCGCTACCTGTAAGGTTAGCTGGACCCACCAGCCACACTTTCACTCTCGTAAAGATTTACAGGCTCAGCACCCCACAAGGGCAGTGCCGCCCTGCCCTGTAGGATCGTTCTGCGGTGGTGGGTTTTGTGTGTGGCATGCCCATTACCACCCGCTGCCAGGACCCTTGTGATGAGCCAGGACCAGGAATCGTGCTGTGGAGTGGGAGCCTTGTTGAAGTTGGGTCCCTTAACCTGCCGGCAGACAGGCTGCTGTGTGCAGAAGCAGCCGCCCAGCACAGAATGGCAGGGGATCATCGCCGACGCCACCTGCTGGTAAACACACCATAAGTCCTCAGGGCGCCCAAGGGCCCTGCTGGGAAATCAGAATCACCTGGTGCCCATAAAGGGCATCAGCTGTGATCTCCTTCCTGGTTGTGGGTGTCCCTGCTTCTATTTTGAATCGGAGGTGCTCACGGTGTAGGGCCGGAGGGGTCGGAGCTGTAAAGGAACCTCAGATGTCTTTTAAAATGGAGACACTCCTAGTCTGTAAGAGACATGAAAGTGGATTCGCTGTGCTCGAAGTAAGGTCCCCCTAGCTGGTCACCATTGCACAGGTGCTTTCTCCCACCGCTCTATGTGAGGTCCTCCACAGCACAGTGTAGAGCTGCCGTCAGTCCAAGTCCCTCGCTGCTCTTTCAGAAATAACCCCAAGAGTCGGGCTGAAAGGGAAGCTATGCAGAAGTCATGTTATTGATGGAGCTGGGGCCAGACCCTATATTCGTTTTGCCACCTCCCACCCCACCCCCGAGGCTTTTTCTACTCTAGCAAAACTGCATTTATAATTTTATTAACGTACAGCTTGACCCCGCTAGCAAGTTCCAAAGGTGTGAGGCCCTCTCTCTGTTAACAGGCTAGAGTGTGTGTGGTCCAGTCAGTACTGTGATGAGCCTGTTGTATGTGCTGGCCTGTGTGCGTCTCCACCCTTGCAGGGGAAGTGTGACACATTTGGGCGACTTCTCTCTGCCTGAAGTGGAGGACTGCCTTCCTTTGTTGTTATTTTGTATTTGGCTGGAATGTTGTAATTGGAGTGTTCATTTATCTCTTCCCAGTCCGTTTGCTTTAGAGCCCTCCAGGACAACGTGGCCCGGGCCCAGCTCCAGCAGATAAGGAGGAATCTCGCCCACCAGCAGCGCAAAGCCACGGTGAGGGTGGGCTTCCCTGTGGGGCCTCCACTGACGGCTGTACTCTTGTCCCCACCTTTGTGCCTAGAGATTTGCCCAGACCTTTAGACTCCAAAATATTAGTGCCTGTTTTCCTTGGTAATCCTTACCTGCTGACTTAGCAGCCCTTATTTTATTTATTTTTCCTTCCTTCATCTTGTTTTTCTGTTTGCTAGGAAAATTATCGAGCTAGAGGTCAGAGACCCTCGATTGTAGTGTGCAAACACACACTGGGTCTTGCATCATTGAAGGCTGTTTTCTTCGGTGGTTTACCCTGCAGCAAGAACTCTTTTCTCTCTACTCGGAGATTGTGTATCTGGGCACAAGAAGATAGGGTCACAATTCTTTGTTGTTGTTGTTGTTGTTAATTCTTTTAATAAACAATCATGCTATTCAGGCACAGTCATCAGCCACCATCAAACGCAGTGTGGTCTTCAGCGGGCGCCCTGAGCGGGGAAAGGTTTTGAGTAGGGCTGGCAGTTCACCTTCCTCCTCCTGCTGCTGCTTAACAGCTTTTCATGAGCAGACCCTGAGTTTCAGAAAACGAACCACACCTGGCAGACTTGCCGTCTGAAAAGAGGAACCACTGCTCTTTTGAGGGATGCCATTAGGGGGGCATCTCATGAAAGTCCAGGTTGCCTGATATGCTAACAACCATGTTTTTAAAAAATTATTATTAATCATTTTATTGGGGGGCGGCTCTTACAAATCTTACAACAATCCATCATTCAGTTGTATCAAGCATACTTGTACATATGTTGCCATCAACATTTCCAAAACATTTTCTTTCTACTTGAGCCCTTTGTGTCAGCTCCTCTTTTTTCCTCCCTTCCCTCCCCCCCTCGTGAATCCTCGATCAATTTATATTATTATTGTTATTTCATGTCTTACACTGTCCGTTGTCTCCCTTCACCCACATTTCTGGTTTTCATCCCCCGGGGGGGGGGGGCACTATATATAGAACCTTGTGATGGGTTCCCCCTTCTCTCCCCGCCCCCCTGCCCTCATGATACCGCTACTCCCACTTCTGTCCCTGAGGTTTTATCTGTCCTGAATTCCAAGTGTCCAGAGCTCTTATCTGAACCAACGTGTGTACTCCAGTCTAGCCGGATTTGTAAGGTAGAACTGGTCGTGGGAGTCGGGGAGGAACATTCAGGAACTAGAGGAATGATGTGTGTTTCGTCGGTGTTATACTGCAGGTCACAATTCTTGTTGGTTTTGTCAATTATGAAAATTTCTGAGCAGACAGAAAATAAGGAATTATAGTGTATGTTACTCACCGCTTAGGTTCAGCAGTTTGCTCTATTTCTTTTTCTTCACCCATAATCATTTCAAGGTATACTACAAATACTGCAGTTTAAATCTAAGCATTTTTGTCCCCAAATAAAGGAAGTTAGTTTTCTTATATAGCGATGATGTTACTGCCATCCCTAGAAAGTTAATAGCTATTTAACATTACCTGATACTTAGTCTAAGGAGCCCTGCTAACTGCAAGGTCAGCAGTTCAAACCCACTAGTTGTTCCTTGGGAGAAAGAGAAGGCTGTCTGCTCCCATAAAGGTTTTACAGCCTTGGAAATCCTGTATAAGGTCTTTGTGAGTCGTAATCCACATGATGGCGTGCGTCTTCAAATTTCCACAGTTGTCCCCAAAATGTCTTTATAGCTTCTACTTATTTTTTAGGTCACATCTTAGAGTTTTATGCAGTGAGTGGTGTTACATCCGTTGTAAAGAGAAGAGTCAGACCGTTTATAAGGCTTCAGAGCATGTTCTCAGATTTCCAGCGTGAGCTAGTCAATTAAAATTAATAGAGAAAAAACAGTAGTTGTCCATGGGACAAAGTCAGAATATATAGGAGCGAAAATTAAAAAAACAACAACAAACCTCTGCCATCGAGTCGATTCCAACTCATCGTGACCCTATAGGACAGGGTAGAAGCACCACTGTGGGTTCTGAGACAGCCACTCTCTACAAGAACAGAAAGCCTCCGCTGTCTCCCGAGGAGCAGCTGGTGGTTTCAAACTGCTGACCTTGTGCTTAGCAGCCCAGCAGGTAGCCTGCCACACCACCAGGGCTCCATGTATAGGAAAGAAAGTATAATAATAAGGCGAAAAACCAAACGTATCTGTGTCCCACCCACACCCATTAATGCCTTTTCAAAGTTTCAGCTTAGACAGTTTTATTTACATATAACGCACATGCCATGCAATTCAGTGGTTTACACATATTAGAAAGAGTTGTGCCATCACCACCACTGTCAACTTTAGAACATTTTCTTCTTTCTTGTGTTCATTATTATTAGCTCCCCATTCCATCCAACCTCCCCTGCCATAACCCTAAGGAACTATTAATCCAATTACTGTATCTATGGATTTACTTATCCTGAATTTCATAGAAAGAAAAACATACCCAACAGCAATCTCAATATAAAACAAAAAACGTCAACCCAGAAGACAGCAGGAAGTTATGGGTCAAAAGGAAGAACAAATGATAAGGTGTTAAATTTTAACCTAACTACATCTCCGTGAATCCACTTCCAAACACACTGTGTGATAGCAAGGCTGCCCCATCCTTGGTCATTGGTCAGGATTCTTCAATGTGGGGACTTTGCAGATGGATTTGGGCTTTCAGGGTTATCTGTAGCCTTCTGCAAATCGGGTGCTCAGAATTTAAGCTCTAATACAGTTCCTGCCTTCTGTATTAACTTGTGTGATCTCCAGTTCTTGGATCACACAGGCTGCAGTGTTTCTTCTCTGTGCATTCAGCTGACAACTCACGTAGACGGCTCTGACAGTCATGCTTTTTAAATGACTGACTTTCAGCAAGGGCGGGCCAGTGTACCCATAGAATGGCCCTTATTCTCCAGTTTTCTGCTGGTTTCCTCACACTGTCATTTAATTCTCCTCCATTCTGGGTTGTTGCTGGAATCCAGAAGTTAGAGCTTAAAGCTTGATTACTCTTTTTCTTTTTTTTTTGCAAGTCAGCCTCATAGCTAATCATCTGTGACAGGATTGACTCTTAATTTCTGAAGAAGGCCCGGGTTAGAAATAGAAATTCCATATTTCCATCGAGCAGAAGGCCCCTTTTTGCTGCTCATCTTGCCCTATGGCACGCTGCCTGGCTCAGCTGCCGTTCTTTTTGCCAGCCCGTTCTGCATTGGCTGTTTGAGTCTGAAGGAAACCCGCTTTGAGGGTGGTTATGGTCTGGCAGAGTAAGGATTTATTTAGGGAGATGATTTTACCTTCCTCTCAGTACTTTTCCATTTTTCCTCTTGCTCCAGCTGCTGCGCAGGTTCTGGGACTGCTGGCAGAGTGGGCTGGAACTGCGGGAGGAACGGGAGCAGCTCTCCTTAATGCACGCCGCCGGGGATCACTACAGGTGGGGACTGTTGTTTCCCACGCTGACCACTGGTCTCCTCCACGCATTCTTGTGGCTGATTCAGAAAAGCTGAGATGCTGCTGTCAGCCTTTTGGCCTGTCAGATGGGAAGCCTTGTGGGGTTAGGCATCAGACTTTTAACAGCTAGGTTGGTGGTTCAAACCCACCAGCTGCAGGTGAAAGATGACGGCTCCCTGCTCCCGTCAAGAGTTACAGCCTAATCAGACTTGAACAGTTAAAACTATGTCAGTTGATCTCCCCTTTTCTGCATTTTTTGTTTTGTTTGTTGATATTAGGGTGTATCTCAGGTGTTATGTACTTGAAGGTCATGTTCATGAAGTTGTGTTGTATGTTTTTATGTGTTTCAGTGTATAAAACCCAGGATTGATGAACGTAGGGACAGCAAGTAGAATAAGGGTTTTGGGGTGGTGGGGGTGCAGTGGTGGTGGAAGCTAAAAGAGAGACAATGTCAAGGAGTCCAGGAAGAAAAAGAATGTTTGGAAACGGATTGTGGTGGCAATTGCATAATTCTGTTTGATGTGATTGAAATATGGAATGATATATGTATTAACTCCCAATTAGTACGATTAAAAAAAATTATCTGGCAGAACCCCCCTCCCCCCAAAAAAGAGTTATAGCCCAAGAAACCCTGTATAGCAGTGGTTCTCAACCTTCCTAATGCCGCGACCCTTTAATACAGTTCATGTGGTGACCCCCAACCATAAAATTATTCTCGTTGTTACTTCATAACTGTCATTTTGCTACTATTATGAATTGGGACCCCTGTGAAAAGGTCATTTGACACCCACCCCCAACGGGGTCGTGGCCCACAGGTTGAGAACCGCTGCTCTGTAGGGTCACTGTGAGCTGGAACGGACTAGATGACGGTGGGTTAGGGTTTGGGGTTAGTGGAAAGCAGAGTAAAGAGGTTTGCACTAGCTCCTGCCCTCAGCAGGTGGACGTGTCTGTCCACCGCCTCACTGTCTTGCCCTCGAGCTGGCACATCTTTGACTTGGTGCAACAGCTGTGCATCCATTTTCAAAGAGAAAGCTCTGGCCAGGTGGACATTTATGGCTCCACCCTGCCTTCATGGCGGACCATGACTTCACATGGTTAGCATTAGCCATTCAGTGAGAGAAATAGAAGCAGTGTCTATCCATGGGGGAGAGTCAGAAGATATCCAAAGGCAGGAGGAAGGGGGATGGATTGAAGGATGTAAAAATAAACTAAATGAAAGGGGGAACCAACTACAAGGATGTTACATATAACCTCTTCTCTGGAGGTCGGTCAACAGAAAAGTAGGTGAAGGGAGACGTTGGACAGTGTAAGAGATGTCAAAATAATAATGACTTGTAAATTATCAAGGGTTCACGAAAGAGGGGGGAACAGGGAAGGAAGGGAAAAAGTGAGCTGATGTCAGGGGCTCGAGTGAAAAGCAGATGTTTTGAGAATGATGATGGCAACAAATGTGCAAATGTGCTTGACACAATGGATGTGTGGATTGTGATAAGCGTTGTACGAGGCCCTAATAAAATTATTTAAATAAAAATAAAAGTAAACTAAGAATAAAATGTCCAGATCCCTTGGTAGAGCCCCTTCATCTGACTCCTCAAAAGTAACACTTCTGCTGCCAGAGATGCCCCGTAGACCTTCGCCAACAATCGGAATCCTGTGCCTAAGAGTCGGGCGCTTACATTGCTGCTTGTCCAGTCTTCCCTTCGACCTCTGAAAGAGGGGCGCAGTCACCTGTCCCCAGACTCTGCGGGCACACAGATGTCATTCTTACCTGTGCGTGGTGACAGTGGCTTGCATTCTGTCATGGGCTGCTGGAGAGAAGATCTGTCTTCGAGATGAGTCTGACCCTGGTGAGGGCCAGGCGTTTGAAACCACTAAGTAACACGCTAGTCATTGGCGTCGTCCATGAGAAGCACGACACAGATCTTAAAGACAGACGTTTTGTAGTAGAAAGATGCTGCTGTTGGGTGCCTTTGAGCAGGTCCAACCCATCGCATCCTTCTGTACAAGAGAACTCTGCCTGCCCCACTCCATCCTCACACCTGCTCCTAGGCTCGAGCCCATTGTTGGGTATAAAAACAGATAGCTCTTGTTGGTTTTTTCAGTCATTTTATTGGGGGCTTGTACAGCTCTTATCACAATCCATCCATAAATCCATCGTGTCAAGCACATTTGTACATCTGTTGCCATCATTTTCAAAACATTTTATTTCTACTTGAGCCCTTGGTGTCAGCTCCTCATTCTCCACACTCCCTCCCTCATGAACCCTTGATAATTTATAAATTATGATTTTTTTCATGTCTTACACTGACCGATGTCTCCCTTCACCTACATTTCTGTTGCACGTCCCCCAGGGAGAGGGTTATATGTAGATCATTGTGTTCGGTTCTCCCTCTCTTCCCCCACCTTCCCCTTCCCCTCCTGGTAGCACTACTCTCATGATTGGGCCTGAGGGGTTTATCTGTCCTGGATTCCCTGTGTCAAATCAGTTATTTCTTTTCCTCCAATGGTCTAATCAACTAATTGGCATAGTTAGAGGTATAGCTTTGGAGCATTTATTTTAATGATCAGAATCCACATATTTAATAGATGCATTCAGAGCTCTCTCTGTGCTGAGTCTTGGTTCACAAAAGTGAATGTGGCTCTCGCTTTCACGATCGCATGGGTGTGCATGTCACTCTCCTGAGGTCACCAACTCTGAAAACCCAACTTGGAAACCGGAAGTCGTGCCTAAGCCATGCCTTATTGGTCTGTGCCATTTCAGGACAACACTGCTCCTCAGGTGTATCAAGCAGTGGGTACAGCACGTGCAGAGGAGACGCCACAAGCAGGTATGGAGTCCTTCGAGAGCAGGTAAACTTTGGACCCATTTGCTTTGGAAAGATTCTTTAAGAAGACTGTGACATACTGATTTTCAAGAAAGGACACAGTAACAGCCCCAAAGTCTATCTCCAGCCTTCCGCCCAACTCCCCCCCTGGTTCACCTGCTAGGAAAATGCTGGTGCTCGCCCAGGGAAGTGAGCGTTCACCAGTCATGACTTTCCTTACCCAGACTGAGTTGGCATTAGGTGAGCCAGCCCGTCAGCAGTGGGGCCTGCAGGTAATACTGTTTGCCAGTGCTCCAGTGGGAGACGTGGAAGTGCCACCCCCCCCACCCCCGTGGGTAGTGGGGTGGGGTGGGGGCCAGAGTGATGAGTCAGTGAAGGCAGCTTGAGATAAACAGGTTAAGTACTAAATACCCCCGAGGATGCAAAGCAGAGGCAGCCCTGTGCTCACAGGGCTGAGTGCTTCGGCGCCAGAGGTAGGTCAGTTTCCACTCACTGAGGGTAGTGGTCCACAGAGCTGGGCTGAGGGGTGTTTGGAGGCCCTGGGCAGGCTCCCGGGAGGTGAGTATTCACACAACAGCGATGCACAGGGGTGTTGCAGCAGAAAGGAGTGCTGCCTGCTCTCTTTCTGGCCTCCCCAGTGGCCGTGAGCAGAAGAAACACAGACCCACCTCCAGAAGAGGACAGTGCTGGGCTGTCTCCCTCCCTCGGCTGCTGGAGTCTCACACATGAGTCTATAAAGATTTTGGCTATCTCCCCGTAGTGGTAGGACAGAATCCAAATTCTTTAGAAGCCTACAAATGCCTTTGCACGCTCTTCCTGTACTTTCAGTTCTCTCCCTAGCTGCCCTCTCGGCTCCAGTATTCCATCCTCCCCCAGCCCAGCCCCGTCTGCCAACCTGTGTCAGAACAAGTGTCCCATCGTCACTGACCGGGGTATCCCTCCTGCTGTGAGGGAGAGTGAGCTCTTTGACAGCACAGCCTCTTTCTCGTCACATCAGTGCAGCCCAGGGCTTGGCATAGATGCTAGTCTTTGGATGATGAGTGAGTGAACAGCGCCCTTGGCTGCTTCAAGGACCATCTCAGCTCTTGGTATTTGGATGCTACCCACTCACAGGCTAGGGAGTTCCACAGCACAGTGGTTAAACGCTTGACCGCTGACCAAAAGGTCACTGCTTTGAACCCACCATCCAGTCTTCGGGAGGAAGTTAAAGATTTACAGTCTTGGAAACCCTACGGGACAGTTTTCCTCTGCCCTATAGAGGCGCTACGCGTCTGGACAGCAGTGGGCATGGTGTACTCCATTGCACAAAACAGCCGTTTGAGGGCCTTGTATGACATAGGGGTCACATCGTTTTACCTGTAGGCAATGAGGCATCTTTTTTCATGGATGGAAACCCAAGAAGTTACAGTCATGCTTTAACAACCACCACGCATACCCCTGTGCTTCCTCCTGGAAGTGTTTGTTTGATCAGAGAAGTAAACGTGCTTCTGTCCAGTGTCTGATCAATCAGTAACATAGTAGCCTCTCGTATCATGGTATAAAACCTTAAAGAATTTGTTTAACAAGCCAGCACTATAAACAAAGCCAAATGGTGAGAAAACTATTTGTGACATACACACAGCACTGAGACATTTCTGAGTGTCCACAGAGACTGTATCATTGTTTAATCCTGACATAGTAAGATGGATGATGAATATAAACACATGTCACGGAGGAAAGAAAATCGTGCGAGCGCGTGTGATAATAGATGAAAAGCTACTTCTCACCACTTCTGATGTGGCAAGCAAAACACTTGCCCCTGTATCTCATTCACCTTCCAGATTGATAAAGATAAAAATCGATGATTTCCTCCTTCTCTCTCTCAGTGCTATCCTGTGGGAAGCGGTGCTTCCTCAAGCGTGTGAGCCTGGGCGGTCGTGTCGACAACCGTAAAGTAAAGGCCCCTCTGTGCTTTCCTCCAGCTGCTGCAGGCCGGAGCAGATGACCACTTCCAGCAGAGAGCCCTGCCCGCAGCCTTCCGGACTTGGAGGAGCCTCTGCCGGCGGCACCAGCAGGAAAGGGCTCGGAACGCCAGGGCAACGCGTTTTCACAGGTACCTGGCTGCGGAGTGGAGCTGCCGTTTCAGGTCGGCACTGCTGACCACACAGTGTGTACTTTGCTCTTCAGCCCATGACCCCAAGCCCTAGCTCTGCCGGCTCTTCAGTCGTGTGGGCCCATTGATTTCATCCAGTGGAAGAGGCAGCCAGTCCTTCCCCTAGGGGGCCTTCTGGGCAGCTTTGTGGTCAGTGCTTTAAAATCAGAGTAGATGTCGTACGCTCTTTCCCTCACTGCGAGCTGCTAGGAGCCATTAAAGCAGCCCATTAACTTTCCACCTCAGAGCGTATCGGGACTCAGCAGACATTTCCCTGAAGTGCTTGGTCCCTGGTCTGTTCAACTTGGCTTTTTGATGCCTTGAAGTGAAAGGTGTCGACAGCATCAGAAGAATTAGGAGCTGATCGACATCATTTTAGCTCCTCTGGGGACAAATGGCACATGCCGGTCCTCACTGAGTGCTGGTGGGATGTTGTGGAGAAATTATGAATGGCTTCCTGTGTCTCTGCCACTGTGTGGGCAAGGGGTGAGGGGAGAACAGCAGAACAGCATTGTGACATCTTTATCTTACTACATTCATCCTGTTAGCAGTTCTCAGTGATATTACGACCAGGCCATTTTACAGATGAGGTGGTGGTGGTGGCGGTGGCTAGGTACCATGGAATCGGTTCTGACCCAAAGCGATCGTATGCACAACAGAACGAAATACTACCCTGTTGTGCACCCTCCTCACAGTTGTTCCTATGCCTGAGCCCATTGTTGCAGCCACTGTGTCAGTCCATCTCCTTAAGGGCCTTCTCCTTCACGGCCCCTCTACTGTACCTGATAGATGTTCTTATCCAGGGACCAGTCCCTCCTGACACCAAAGTATGTAACAAAGTTTCTCTAAACTACGTAAGATCAAGTCGTCATCCTTGCCGCTAGAGAGCACTCTGGCCATCCTTCCTCCAAGACAGATCTGTTTGTCCCTTTAGGAGTCCAAGGTACTTTCAATATTCTTCTCCAGCACCACAGTTCAAATGCTTTAATGCTTCATTGTCTTTCTTATCGATGTTGAATGTGCATATGAGGCAGTGGAAACTATCACGGCTTGGGTGAGGCATACCTTAGTCCTCAGAGTAACATCCTTGTTCTTCAGTACCCTAAATAGGTTTTGTGCAGCAGATTTACCCAATGCAATACATCTTTTGATCTCTTGACAGCTGCTTCCACAGGCATTGATTGTGGATCCAAGCAAACATCCTTGACATCTTCCATCTTTTCTCCATTGATCATGATGTTACCGATTGGGCCAGTTGAGAGGATTTTATTTTGGTCTGTCTTTACATTGTCGAACTGTGGTGGCTTGGGCATTGCTGTGGTGCTGGAAGCTATGTCACTGGTATTTCAAATGCCAGCAGGGTCACACAAATTGGACGGCTTTCAGCAGCGCTTCCAGACTACAAACGGGCAACGAAGAAGGATTCCGCTGCCCGCTTTGGAGGAAGTAGCCGCCGCAAACCTTCCGTAGCTTAGAAACATTGTCAGATGCTGAGGGCCTGTGACTGGAAGCAGAACACTGTTGGAGGTGGTGCCGGAGGATGGGTCCCTTGCATCTGAGGGCACTCGAGATGTGACTGAGGAGGAGCGGACTGCTGGGAGTGGAGTCCACCATGGTGACGTGAGCCAGGGAAAGCCATGGACGTGGAGCCTTGGGATCTTCATTTGCTGACGGGGAACGATTTGCTGACGGGGAACGACTCAAGGGAATGGGGAACAGCTGCAAAACAGCAAGTAGTGATCAGAACTCGGAATGTGCGAAGATAGAAATTGGAAGTGGCGAAACATGAAATGGAACACAGAAAGATTGATATCCTTGGCATTAGTGAGCTGAAAAGGTCTGGCATTGGCCCTTTGGAATCAGAAACCCATCTGATGTACTATGCTGGGAATGCCACCATCAAGGGGAAGGTATGGCATGGGTCGTCAAAAAGGACATAGGAAAATCAATGAAGTACAACGCCGTGTGTGATAGCATTTGTATCCCCCTCCAAGAAAGTCCAGTCGGGTTTGGGAATTGCTGCTGCTACCGTTGTTGAGGAAACCATTGCGCTCTGAAGGCTGGGGTGCAGACAGTGTGAAAAGACATTTGGTGCGGTCATCACTCTAGATACATGGCAAGGTGGTGGCAGAAAGCTGAATGAAAATAAAGCTTTGACTCCAAAAAAGCAGGGTTGATCCCAGATTTACAAAATTTCTGTGCACCAGCCAGGTTCTCATTACTGCCATGGCTGTGCCCACAAAAAGGGCATCTGTGTGGGGAAAGGTTTGCAATACCAGGAACTACAAGCAAAGTCTGTCTAGCTTACTGATGACGTTTCTGGCATTTTACTTTCTGCTCTGAACTGTTAAGACGTAGCATAGATGTACAAGTTACAGAATAACTTGTCAGACAAATAATCAAGTTTGAGGGAAATTGATTGATATTCAATATTTTGCTCTCAAGAAGGAATAGTAAAAATGTAATTGGTTTCTTGTCTTAAGTTGTTTTTCTTAACACATTTTATTCAACTAGAATAAGTAGCTTATTTAATGAGAAAAGAAAATTCCCAGTTCTGTATGCAGTTTTTATCCCACATTATTCATGTCATCCCTGTTGTTTTTACCTACTTCATTTGTACGTATTGGAAGAATGAGTAGGAGATTATTGATGTTTTGTTCTGGGCCTGGCATCTAGGTTTATCATTCCTACTGATTTTTGCTTCCCTATTATTCCCTTACTGGTTGTCTGGTTCCCTTACTGCAGTTTCTCGGGGTTTTTAATTGTCTGAAAACATTGCTGCAGAATGAATGCCCGTTTGTAATGCCCCAGAGTCAAATCAACAACCAGTTAGATTTGTGTACTTGGGTGGTGGTGGTTCTTGATGTGAGATTTCCAGTTCCTTTGTTATAAGAACAAGGAACATTCAGTATGCCCAAATTCATGTGCCAGACTCCAGAAATACATGTGTACACACATTACCTTGAACTCAACCGTCACGAAAGCCCTAAAAATAAAACCGTGTTTGTCCATGAAAAAGAAAATCCAAGCGATACAATTGCTATGCAAATGTATGCACCAACCACATAAGCTAGTGATGAAGAAATGGATGAATTCTACCAACTTCAGTGTGAAATTGATCAAACATGCAGTCAAGATGCATTGATGATTTTTGGTGATTGGAACGCAAAAGTGGGAAACAGTAGTTGGAAAACATGGATTTGGTTGTTATTCGGAGCTATCAGGTCAATTCCAACTCATGTACAACAGAAGGAAACGCTAGCTGGTCCCGTGCACAATTGTGAAGGTTGGGCCCGTGAGGGTTGAGCCCATTGTTGCAGCCACTGTGTCAGTCCATCTTGCTGAAGGCCTTATTTCGCTGACCCAATCTCGATGCTCTTTTCCGGCGGCTGGTCTCTCCTGACAACACACCCAAAGTACAAGACACAAAGTCTCACCATCCTCGCTTGTAAGGAACATTCTGACTTTACTTCTTCCAAGACAGGATGGTTGGTTCTTCTGGCTGCCCACGGTCCTTTCAATGTCCTTCACCAACACCACGGATCAAATGCTTCAGTTCTGCTTCAGTCTTCCTTGTCATCGTCTAACTGTCACGTGCGTATGAGGCCATCGAAAACACCATGGTATGGGCCTGTCTTATCCTCGTCCTGAAAACGACACCTTTGCTCGCCAACGCTTTAAAAGACGTTTGTGCAGCCAAGTTGCCCAATGCAGGCTGTGGGGGCCAAACATTGAATAATGCCTTCAAAGTGATGAGAGGAGTCCCTGGATTTTCAGAGAGCAGCCTTGGCTGCTGAGTATTTAGCGCTGTCACTGGAGGCAGAGCAGACCAGGAGACTCCTTCATAGGCCACGTGAAGGATGGGGAAGACCAGATCTAGATTTCATCTTCTGTGGTGGGGGTGGACTGTCTTCTTTTTTTTCTTAATTGTGCCATGAGGTGTCCTGGGGGGCTGGTTGCCAGTTGGCAGCTCAGAGATCCACCCAGCAGCATGTCTGGAGACAGGCCTACCCAATTTAGGTTCCATACACTTCCTGGTTCACGAGCAGTGGAGTGTCAGAGAGCCAGCTGGAGGCTGGGCAAACCCGAGTTCCAACTTGCTTTGCTTTCTGGCTCTGTGATCACTTGCAAGGTAGCCATTCCTTCTGGTCATCCATCTCCTCACGTAGAAGATGGGGACGAGGCGATCATAGTCCCTCCAACAGGATTGTCTGTCATAAAAGTAAAATGGAAATAGAGGAAAGAACCAGGAGGCAAAGGACATTTATAGAGGCCTAAATAC
>NW_022103926.1:6672716-6692053 GCF_000313985.2 Echinops telfairi
TGGAGGGAGAGTGGGTTGAAAAGGGGGAACCGATTACAAGGATCTACATGTGACCTCCCTGGGGGGTGGACAACAGAAAAGTGGGTGAAGGAAGACATCAGACAGGGCAAGATATGACAAAATAATAATTTATAAATTATCAAGGATTCATGAGGGAGTGGGGAGCGGGGAGGGAGGGAGAAAATGAGGGGCTTAAGTGGAGAGGAAATGTTTTGAGAATGATGAGGGCAATGAATGGATAAATGTGCTTTACACAATTAATGTATGCATGGATTGTGATAAGAGATGTGCCCCTAAAAAAAAAGAATCTATTTGTGCCCTGCATAACATATTAACTTACATACCTCCCCTTGGAGGGTGCTTCTTTGTGACTCTTAATAAACAGTCAGAGATTTGTTTGGAGCATAGCAATCTTGAAATGTGTTCTGCTTTGTTGTTTCTAACTGCTTAGGAATCCCTGGCTCAAGTTTCATATCAAAAGGGCACAGAAAGTTCTTATTATCTTTTAATTTGATTTTTCCCTGAACTTTTTTCAAAATCCTGACATATGTATTTTCTCCTATCTTTGTAAAATTCTTAATGGTAGTTTGATTTTTTTTTTTAAGGAATATAATTTATGGTGGGATCTCATGAATTATTAAAAGGATAGTTCATTAATTCTAGTGAGACACTAATACTGAGCATAAAACAGACCTGGTTTGTCTTTTTAAGATAAGTATTAACACACTCGGAAAGGTACAGATGTTAAGTAAATAGTCTGATGAGGTTTCACAAATTATATACCTGGAGGATCAATATAGAGAACCTTTGCATCATCGCCCCCAGAAAGTCCTCTCAAGGCAACTTCCTCTGGGTCTAAGCCCCTTGATGGACAGCAAAGTGGGTCTTGACACATGGCGCGCCGGCGCCTGCGTGGGCCTGTTAGGTGACGGTCGGGGCAGGCATGCAGGGGTGTCATCTCTGTGCGTGGCAGAAATGTGGCCGATGCCAGAAGAACTCGGGAAATGGAGGGTTCTGGTGATTGTCTTCTTTCCTTTCCGTCAGAGCTTATTCTCCTTGAGCAATAGCACGGGAGAAGATGAAAAATCCCAGTTATTTGGAACTTGACGTTCTTTCAAAGTTTTGCTTCTAAAACTGCACTGACATTCCTTTGTTATTTTAGGGAGACCCTAGGGAGGCAAATGTTTGCTATTTGGCAGCAGAAGATGCATCAGCACCGAGAGAGCCGCTTGGTAGAGAGAGTGGTAAGTACTTCCCCTGAGGAGGTTCCCAGGCCCACACCGAAGTGCTCAGGAGGCAGTGACAGGGCTGGGTTTCTTGGTCAGAGGAAAATGGGCCAGGACACTCCTCCCTGGCGTCTGTGCCCGCCTAGTTGACCCACCCTCTTTTCTTCCTGGCTCCCAGGCCATTCTGCATGCCGAGAGGCAACTTCTGCTCAGGGCCTGGTCCACGTGGCACCAGCAGGCAGCAGCGTGTCACCAGGAGCGACAGAGACAAGCAGTGGCGTGTGCCCACCACCGCCAGTGGGAGCTCCAGAGAGCCTTCCATGTGTGGAGGGAGAGTGCCCAAGGGCGGAGAACCGAGTGCGTAGCAGCAACTGCCCCAGCAGCCCTTCCTATTCCCAGGCAGCCTTTGATCACCATAGCGGTGCCTTCAGTCCTAAGGGCCAGTCTGGAGGGTCTGTCGGCCCACACTGAGCTTGTGTGTTCAAAATCTAACCTCCACTAGTGACCCAAGACCAGAGCCTAGAAGATCTTGGAGATCCCACCCGGGTCAGGCATTGCTCGGGGACACGTCAGCCATGTGGTGGCAGTTAGCAGGGAGGCTTACAGCAAGCAGATGGACCTGGCTGGGGGGATGATGGCTACCCACCGAGGAGCAGCAGTGATGGGCAGAAGGCGGGTCACGGCTGTTTCTCTTAAACCGTGTGGTTGGAATCCGAGGCAGGTTGTGCATCCCCTGCTCTGGTACCTTTCTTTGTTCACATGTGTTCACGGCTCCCATCGCCTCTCTCTCAGGCTATGTGTTTTAGACCTTTTGTTCTTTTGAGTTAATTGGGGTATTGATTTTTTTTAACAGTTGCTCCGAGCTATGGTTCCCATAGCATACTTGCAGCGGCTCCGTCGCGCTTGTGAGAGTTGTGCGGCCATCCCCAACACCTCCAGGCCCTTTCCTCTTCCTTGCACTCATTCTGGTCTCTCCATTGCCGGCCCCTCCCCTCCCAGGCCCTTTGAAACGATTCACTCAGGTGCTGTCTCGGTAGGTTTCTCCATCCTGGGCTTCAGATGCCGAAAACCATACAAAATCAAACAAAACACAAACAAACAGCCTGATAATTGTGATGGAATGAAACAGAGCAAAACCTCAATCAACAACCAGGCCGCCAAATACTAACAACAGGAACAATGAGACATGGCCTCAAGAGGGAGGTCAATTGACAAGGTGTTGCCTTGTGCCCCAACCATTTGTTACCTTCCTTCCCAGTCCGGCACCTGCAGCATGACTGCACCGCAAGTAGCTTCCATGGTGCTTGAAGCCTCTTGTAGGTGTGCACAGAAACGCTGTTATATGTGGACTCCTCCCAGAACATCCACATCCTTTTTCAGCCCTCCTGTGGGTCTTGAGTCTCCCAGAAACACACACCACTAGATGGGCTGAGGACTGGCTTTGAAGTGGGGCTGCCTTTATGAACCCCACCCCATCTCCCCACAGGAAGCTGGGAAAGGCCTGGGCTGCGGAGTTCCACGCGGTGCAGCTCCTGCGTTGGGCCTGGAACAGGTGGCGGGAGGTAAGGCCACGTGTGGCTTTGGACAGGTGGGGCTGTGCCATGTGACTCAGCAGCAGATGTCTGCTCAGCAGACTCTGAGAACCACCTGCCGGGACCGGAAGGGAGGCTCGTTGGCAGCTGAAGGCGTGTGTACCATTTCTGTAGGCATCACTGGTTCAAAATCTCCCTTTCCTTAGAAGTGCTACGCTACGCCGTTCTTAGCTCAACTTACTAAGACCAAAATTTCTTTGGAGCCATGGACTGAGAGACAACCCCGATTCAGCAACCCTCTAAGAGGATAGTAGAACTGGCCCATAGAGGTTTGGGGAAACTGAAGCTGTAAATCTTTATAGAAATAGGACAGTCTCATCTTTTTCTTGCAGAGCCTCTGGTGGATTTGAACCACCACTGTTCGGTTACCAGCTAAGTGCTTAACCACTGCCCACAATGGCTGAGATTGATCGATCGTTTACCATTCATCAGGCCCTTGCTTCACTTACTCTCACAGAAGCCCTAAGAGGCGCATGTGTCTAGCTGAAGAAACTGCGGCTCAGCAGGATAGCTGGCCTTCCCTGAGCCCATTCTGTTGGAGCCCTGAGGGTAGGCTGGCACCTGGTCCCTACCTCCCTCCTTTGTCCCCACAGTGCTTGGCCCTCCTCAATGCTGAGCGTCAGAAGTTGGTACAAGCCGACCGGCATCGCCAGTGCACCCTGCTGCGCAGAGTGTGGCGGGGATGGGTGGTAAGAGCCGCTGCTTCCTGCCCTGTGCTTTCTGCCTCTCTACAAACAGTAGCTTAACAAGCCGCAGAGAGCAAGTGTCCTGGACAGATAGGGCCTCCAGCCCTATTGCCAAGTTCTGTTGACATGGGTTGGCAAAGTGAACAATTGTTGTCTCTGGCACCAGCCTTAAAACAAAAGTGGCCTGTGTCCAGGAGTCCCGAGGTTTGCCTCATCGGGGTACGGATCTAGTAAGTGTCTTCTGCCTAACATTTGATGGTGTTTGGGGCTGGAGGTGGTCTCCTGACCTTGAAAGTGCTGGCTGTGGTCTCTCCCTCCCATTTTCCTCTCATAACCATGCTTCTCGGTCATCCCCATCTTCTACAGACTTACCAGGACAGGGGGCGGCAGGTCCTGCGAGAGGTGGCGGCCAGGGAGAGCCAGCACAACAGGCGCTTGCTGCGGTGAGTCTCCCAGAGTCTCATGACAGCCGGAGGGATTAGGCTTGGTTCTAGGGGGCAAGCCTCATCACAAGAACAAGGCGGTTCGGGGAACCCTGCCCACTCCTGCTTGCATCGAGGTTTGGGCTTTTTTACAACAAGCACTCAGCTCACCTTTTCAGCTCCCTGTGTCTCACACACCTGCGGCATGCAAGGCCAGGCCACCAGAAAGCAGCTCTCAGGACACTTGCCAGAGCTCCCATCTGATGCTCCTCTGAGCACTTTTCCTCCTGGCCTCCCCCCTGCTCCCTGGCACCCTTTTACTCCATGGATCTCCTGCTGCAGAGGCTGCACGAACCCCCTTTGTTCTCCATCCGCTCCTGCCAGCTGGCCCTGCACTGACTCCCCACAACCATCTCACTCCTCCGGGGCATCCTCTAGAGCTCTCTGGACCTTTGAGATCACGGCTCTGTCTCCACTCCCATCGCCCTTATGCGCCCCGCCCTCCAGTTCTTTCAAGCTCACTGCTGCCAGGAAGGCCCCCTGCTTTTACTGTTCTGGCCTGTCTGTGGGACGGAGGTCTGAGGCTTTCAGTACCTCTGTTCCTCCTTTGGTGTCCCCTCACGTGCCGCTCCAGTTCCTCAGATGGGATGACCAGAAAAGGTCTTTTTCTGAACTGACTAACAAGTGAGCAACCCACTGAGATGAGGGGACTTTCTCCAGCCCCCCCACCCCCCGGGGCTTAGCTCTCATCATGCTCTGTGATTCGCCTCTGGTATCCTTGCCTTGTTGTGTCTGCACGGCCCTGCAGCAGGCCAACCCCCCTGGGCCGTGTATGGTGTTTGGTCCTGATCTTACTGTATTCCAGCTCTTACCCACGGGCGGCACATAGCCAACGCACCGTAACCGTTTCCACAATGCGTCACATAGAAGCGTGGATATCAGTGATACATCTTCTCAGCCTGCAGAGTCCTTGACTGGGGAACCGGGTGAAGAATGGTTCAAAGACACCACCTCATCCGGGCATCCCCACCCTCACCCCACCCCAACACTTGTTTACCTGCAGGGGCATGTTGCATCGCTGGCACAAGAACACAGTGGCCCATGTGGATGAAGCTAAAAAGACCCGGCAAGCACGTGATCACTACAGAAGGATCATATGTTCCAAGGTGAGGTCCAAGAAGGCAAGCTTGTGTTCTGACTCAGGCACGGCCGTGATAGCAGGGATCAGAACCAAACACGAAATCTCAAAACGGGGTGACATTTCCTGCACCACACACATTCCTCCACATGAACGTTTGTTTTTACCGAATTATGCGCCGACATCTGTTACAAAGAGAAACATACTACGTGCTGGTGAGTCAAGTAGTTCTCATCGAGACAGTACTCTGGAAGCAGCGATTCAGAACCTCTGGAAATGGTCTGCTGAGTGCAAACCGCAAAATGAAAAATACATCTACTCATGACACTTAATCAGAAAGTGTGTTGGGAACCTGTGGTATTCGAACCAAGACCGCTTCTAGTTCAATGAGAGAGCTCTGCTTTTTTGGCCCCGTCTGCAGCCACGAACTCGGGGCTCCTTCTCCTCCAGCTCCCAGCCACAGGGCTTTGTTCTCGGGAGGAGAAAAGCCTCTCGCCCCCAGCTACCTGAAAACAGACTATCACAACAACAAAACAGATTGAATTAGAGAAGCCCTCGCTCAGATGGCTTCCCTGCTGAATTTCCACCAAGCACTGAGGCTGGTGTTAGCCTGAGAGCAACACGAGGCAAAGACAGAAGAAAACGGCAGACCACTGTCTAACTTCCTGTCAAGAAGCAACTCTGCGTCAGGAAGGCACCTCAGCCCCATCCAAGTCAAGTCTGTAGGCGCACTGCTAGCCAGTGCCCTCCCAGACTCACGCTGTTGCCGGCCGGTGACACCAAAAAATGAAGCAGGAACCAGGAAGATCACAGGCCAGTGAACCCGGAGTCAGGTGGACCCAAGGGCGCTGGAAGCGTGGCAGGGTGCCAACAGCTCTCAGGGCCAGGCGGCCCCGGGTGGGCTACACAGTCCTAGTTCAGTCCGAGTGAGGAGGGACGTCGAAGCACCAGAGTGTCGTGTACTTCAGTCTTGCTCTGATACAGAAAGCCACACTCCCCAGGATCAAGCTACCACGTGATCAACAGGTTGAACACCGTCCCTAACCAGGAGCTTCCAGTCAGCCTCATAGCTAATTACCACACCCAGGGATGCAAGGATCATTGAATATTCCACACTCAAGTAGAATTAAAACAAAAATGACATCTCCCATCTCGGAGCAGAAAAAGCCTTTGAAAATGCAACACTCTTTCATGATAAAAGCACTCAGCAAAGTAGGAATAGAGGAAATGTAAGGGCATCTGTGTCAAACCCACAGCCAACATCAGACTCACTAGTGAAAGAATGAATGTTTCCCCCCAAGATCAGGAGCGAGGCTGCCTTGCTGTTACCACTTCTGTTCAACATTGACCTTCAACATGGCCTTCTAGTTCCATGTCTTAGAAGCATTGTGAACTGTGCGTTTCAGATGGAAGAATTTTGTGTAAAGCTGTTGAAAAGAAGGAAGGAAGTCAAATAAATGAGGTGATCAATGGTCAAGCAGCCAGCAGGTCAGGCTGCGGCCTGTTTCAGAATGCCTTTTCGCCAGAAGCCCTGGACATCCCCTGGTGGCCAGCTGCCCCACTGCTGGCAGTGACCTCTGAGGTGCCTGTGGATGAGCTCAGGAAAACTCCACAACCGTCACCGAGTGCTCCTGCTGGAAGGAGGGCAGACTCCCCTCTGCCTGGCATCCCGGTGTTCCCAGGTGGAGAGGCCTCTGATGGGGGTGGAGCGCGTGAAGGCAGAGCAGGCACCTGCCTCACCCAGGCTCGTCAGACTTCCAAGTGTCACACATAACGAGTGTCTCAGGGGACAGAGGTGTGCATGTAACCTATGTGCCGAGTTTCTGTAAAACTAAGTTTAAATTTTCCCGAATGACTTGGTATGTGGTTTAAATCCTCCTGGTAGGAAATCCCCCTCACCTGCACCACTGGGCTTATGCAGTGGTTCTGTGGGCTGGCTCTGGTTACACTGTGGTGTCTGCTGGCAGTGGCAGGAGCCGCCTGGGTTGACCAGGATCAAACTGGCCCTGACAGCCTCTGTGGGCCTGCCTGCCCCTGCAGGTCCTGGCCCAGTGGAGGGAGGCTGCAGCAGTCCAGATCTACTACCGGCAGCAGGAAGACTGGACCATCCAGGAGGCCCGGCACATACTGGACAGAGGTGAGCCAGGGCCCCACCGCAAGTCCTGTTGAGGAGAGGGTCTTGAAGGGACTTCCTTCGTGTTCCATGGTCCCACCATAGTCCATCTGTCTCCTGGAATTCTTGTCCCGACTGACGGCCAGCCAGAAAGCGTCCCGCTTGCCGTCACGTCGCTCCCAACTCCCAGTAACCATTACAGGGTCTTCCAGGCTGTACATCTTTACAAGAGCAAAGCCTCGTCTTCCCCTCGAGGGGCAGCTGTTGGGTTTGAACCACCAGCGTTGTCGTTCTCAGCCCAGCACTCACCCAGACCAGTGTTTGCTAACACGGGAAGCCCAGGCTTGAGATTCACAGAGGGACGGAGGGCAGCCGAGCGGGGCAGTTTGAGAAGGGTGGGGTGGAGCTGCAGGCAGTAGGCAGCAAGGCAGCTCTGAAGCTGCTCCTGCGAAACAGGGCCATGGAGCACCTTGGAGGGGGTGGTGGCAGGGCGTGGGGCTAGGGATTGCCTCTTCCGTTGCAGACATGGTTCTGAGTTAGGACTTGGAAGGCCACGTGGCAGGACACTGCTCCCCCAGTAGGTGTGCAGTCAGGAAGGGGTCACTGAAGGTGGCCAGGGCCGCCCTTGCGCCGGCACATGTGCTCGCTGGACTTTGTAAACTCGCCAGCCCACAGTTGCTCCTGGGAAGGCTCCTGAGAGCAGGCACTGGCTTGGTTCTGGCCTAGGCTGCGTCCAGATTGTATTCCGGCGCTGGCGGAGCCGCAGCCAGAGTGTGGCCCAGCAGCGGGTCCAGATGGAAAGGGCAGCCCAGCACCATCGGCGCCGGCTCCTGCGAGAGGCCGTGGCAAGGTGGAAGGCCTACCACCTGGGATGTATCAGGAAAGCGGTGAGGCGGGTGCTGGTGGCTCCCAGGGTGCCCGTGTGGTCCCGACCCGGAGAGCAGCTGGTGTGGGAACTGGGTGCTTGGACCTAAGGGGAACAAGGCTGCTGCGCCTTCCTGGGTGCTTGTGAAGGCTTGGGAGGGCCAGCTGTAGAGCCAGGCACCCACAGGCGGAGGATAGGGCCACCCCCTCCTGGGGGGCCAGGACTGACTCTCCTTGTGGCTCTGGGGTGCCTGACTCCCACTGGGACGCCTCCCTCAGCCTTTTGTGCCTGCTCCCACAGCTCCTGCGGAGGCAAAGTGCTCAGCTCCTGGAGCAGAGACTCAGCCGGTCCTGCTTCCACCAGTGGAGCCGGCAGGTGAACGATGGAATTTCCCTCACCCTCCTCGATTCATGGGCCTAATTCCTATGTTTGTCACCTTAGCCCAGGGCCCCCATCCTTCTGTGCTTCCCCCACCCCAGTCAGCTCCTTGACACCACCTGCAACCCGAGTGAGATCAAGTCACCTTGAGCCCGTTTGCACAGCATGCAGCCCAAAAGTACAGCAGAGTCATGGGCAGGAGGGCCCGCCCCCACCGCACACAGAGATGGTCCTCAGATCCCCATCCCTCCATCCACCTCTGGCTGCGGGGCACAGCCGCCTGCCGCCACCTCGCCATACTGGTTCCTCTGTCAGCTCCAGGATCTGAATGGCAAGCACTAGCCAGGGAGGTGACAGACAGCCTCCCTGAAGAGGTCATGACGTTCAAATACTTGCCCCTTTACCTAGTTCCCTGCCCAGCAGGCAGGCAGGTGGGCGCTGGTGGAGAGGAGCTGGTGGCACTTGAGGTTGATGCTCACTTTGGGTCCTCAGTGCCCTTGAGGCTGGTGGAGCTCAGAGATGAGCTGGGGCCATGCATATGGTGTAGGGACACCGTGCAGCCTTCTCGGCCTTCAATCCCTGGCCTCTGTCCGACTTACCCAAAGATAGATGTTTCTGGTGCCTGGCCTGTATGTCCCTCCACACACACACAAACTTTTCAGAAAGTCATGATCCCAGATCTCTGACTTTTCTACGAATCACTCTTCCACAGCAGCAGGTGGTTCTTCAGGTCTACCCTGGAGCCCAGCCCAGTCCCCTAGTCCTCAGCGGCCACTTGGCCTGACCAGACAGCTCTGCATGTCTCCGGGTCACTGGTCGTCTCTGGGTTGGCTGGGAGGGCCTTCTGCTCTTGGTGGGTCAAATGCTAGGTGCCTGGAAGGATTCTGCCTGGGGCTGCCCATTGAGGACCAAGCTTCTCCTAGCAGGGTGGATGGAGTCTAAAGAGAGCCTCCTAAGGCCCAGATTAGAGGTGACTTAGTGTCCCGACCTCTAGGTCACAGGGCCAGCCTAGATCCAAAGTAAGGACATTACTTCTTACTGGAGATGGTCGTTTCCAACAACAGTGACCCCACTGGCCCATCTATAACCCTCCGCCCTCTGGACCTGCCCTGGCCACTTTCATTCGCTGCAAGCAGCCACTCGGTTTATCCTGGCCCATGTGTCAGTAGAACTGTGCTCTGTAGGACTTTCAGTGATTGGTTTTTCGAAGTAACTTTCCAAACCTTCTGAGCTACTTCTGGGTGGATTCGAAGCTTCAGCCTTTCAGTTAGCAGTCAAGCCATGGCCACTCTTTGCAACATCCAGGGTTGCCCAGCAAATTCTTATTGGGCCTGTAAGACCTGTGGACCTTCTTCTAGGACCCCTTCCCCAAAGCCCAAGCTGAATTAGCTGTCCAGATCTGGTATGCCCTTCTGCCATTACCCTGCCCCCAAGACACCCTGTCTCTGCCACCCCCCATTTGACGGGGCCTTCCCATATTAGGCCTGCAGTCCCCAGGTGCTGCTCAAGCCTTGGGCCCCTTTGGATCCCTGAGGCAGCTCCTCTCTGCCCACAGCTGGTGGCCCAGAGGGAGGAGCAGCAGGGCACAGCGAAGGCCCTGTGGTTTTGGTCCATCTCGCTACAGGCAAAGGTAATTGGGGTGCAGGGTCTGCCTGCGGGGAGGAAAGCTCCTAGGGGAGGGGGGTGGCAGGGCTCAGCTCTGCCCTCCTCGGAGGCCTGGGATGCCTGGCAGCGCTACATGCTGGAGAGGAAGAGGAAGAAGGCTCGGCTAGAGCGAGCCGCGCAGGCCCACCAGCAGCAGCTCCTCCAGGAGGGCGTCACCCAGCTCCTGCAATTTGCAGCAGGCCAGAAGGCCTCCCGGCAGCAGTGGCACACCCAGCAGCAGGCTCAAGTAGGTAGGGGGCTCCCCCTGAGCTGGGGGTGCCGGCATCGAGTATTTGCTTGACGGGGGTGTATTGGCAGGTGGCTCATGGCCTCCACCGTGCTGTCCGCCACTGCGCCATGCTCTGGAAGCAGAAAGCCCTGGGTCCAACCAAGGACCCCCTGACCTCCAAGCCCATCACAGCCAGCCACAGAGTGACGTTCGAGGTTCCCCTGGTCAGTCGTATCTCTGCTGGGGCTGGAGATGCCGCTCTGGAGACCAAGAGGCCGAGAGCCAAGCCTGAGCCATGTTTGGGCAGCCTGGCCCTGGCTGCTGGGGACTCCCAGCTCCTGGATCTGTGAGTAGCCCCTCTCCTCTGCCACCTCACTCATGAAGGAGGGGCTCTGGGCCTAGTCACCTTCCCTGCCCCCAACCTCTGCCCTGTCTGGGTGATGGGGAGAACAGACGGGGGTTCCGATCGGTTCTATTTAGGAGGTGACGCCAGCCATGGACCAGAGTAGTTAGATGGTACCCACTTTCCCCAAGCAGCCTAAGGTGGGCTTCCTGGCCCCACAGTGAGATGCAGCCTAAAGTGGGTTCCCTGGCCCCATGGTGAGATCTGGGATCTACTTGCCGTGTATCCACCTCCCTCATGCTCTCCCCAACTCTCCATCACCCCACCCACCCTCACTCACTGGGATGAATGTTGGCTCCCAGCGTAGTCCGCACTGCCCTCTGGAGCTGCACCCCTGAGCTGTCTTTCTGGGACAAGAGCTGGTTTTCTCCCCCAGCCCCTTGGCCAGGGTGGTGCTAGAGGCCTGGTGAGCCAGCGTGAGGGGCAGGCAGAGACAGGGTCTTTTGGGGGCAGGGCAATAGCAGAAGGGCACACCAGATCTATAGCATCGGGCACGCACTAGAGTTGCTGCTGAGAGGCTTGTCCTGTGTGACCTCAGGCCAGTCTTTCCTTCTCTGGCCCCAGTGTCTCTGGGAGAGTGCAGGGGGTTAGATGAGATGACCTTGCTCCCACAGAGTCAGAAAGCGCCCCCTGTCCATCAGCTGAGGAACAGGCCCCCTGTCTTCCCAGGAGCGCTGCCCGCCCGGTGAGGAGGCAGCCCCGATGCCCTGATTTCCTGCTGGAACCCGAGCAGAGCCGAGTCCTGGGGTGCCGTCCCCGCCAGGGACCCAGGTGAGGAACTGGGTGGTAAAGCAGCTGGAGCTGGGGCCTGTATGGGGATGGGGAGATCTCTTTCCAGCCTGCTTTCCAGACAGAAAGGGCCAATTCCTGAAGAGGGCACCAAGGCCAGACTGGGCTTCTGTTTTCTTTATCCTCAGGCCTGAGAAGATGCCCCACCCAGGTGTGAGCCAGCCAGCCAGCACTTCCCTGCCCCAGCACTCCCAGGAAGAGGCTTGCATGGCCCTGGCCCCACGCAGCTCCTTACCACAGCACAAGACCCTGCCAAGGCCCCCTGGCCTAAAGGAGCCCCCCACCAGGACGACAGGCCCCGAGCTGGTGCTGCTGCCTCCCTCCTCCTTCGTGCCTCGGCAGGGGAAGACCGCTGCAGGGGTAAGAGGTCCCTTTTGGCTATGTGTATGTATGGGTGTCGCAAACCCATGGGGTAGCTATGAGTTGGCTGGGTGTGTGAGAGAGAAACCCCAGGGGTGGCATGGAGTCGGCACGGACTCCATGCCAGGGGGTGGGGTGATTTTGCTGTGTGTGCTCAGTGCTGCCGCAACAGCTGTGCCTGCCGTTCCTGGAACATCTTGATCCCAGAACATGGGGGCCACCCGCCGTGACCAGGTGTGGGTGCCAGTGTCGTGCATGGCAGACCCAGGACATAGCCTCGAGCCTGGGCAGCCGCTGGTCTAGAAAGGAAACCCGGGGAACGCACCATGAGGCTGATCACACAGGACTCGGGTCAGGGCTGACTGTGAGACTGGGGGTCAAAGCAGCTCTCGTCTGGACCTGGACGACAGTGTGGTACTGGTGGCCAGGGAGGGGAGAGGCAAGGAGGCTCTCGGACTCTGGTGGAGCCTCTGTGGGGTGCTCAGCCAGCTGTCTCCGCCTCTGCTGCCTGGGGGTTCTTGAAGTTTTTCTCTGGAGGAGGGGCTAGTTGGGGGCAAGCAGGAAGGGTCTGTTTGGAGCCTGTCAAATGCAAGATAAAGGGAGCTATAGGACTGTGAGCCTGCCCCTGAACAGGGAAGGGGTGGGTTGGGGGTGAGACTGGAGGTTAGCTCCTCGGTGAGGTGCAAGGGCCCCTTGCCGATTCCTGCAGCTTGTGGGGAGGGATGTTGGGGGCACAGACTGGGGTATGGTGGCTCCTGAGGTGGAGGTGATAGGAGCAAGTTCATTACCACCAGAAGGAAGGGACTCAGCAGACTTGGAATCGGGAACAACTGCACCTGCCCCCTCTGCCGGTGGAGATTGAGGGCGGCTGAGAACGAGCGGGTCTGCAATGCTGTTTGGGACCTGGTGGGGAGCCCCCATGCTTAGCTCCTGAGGAAGGGCCCGCTGGAGCACCCTCACCACCCACGCACTGCTGGATCTTCCTCCTCAGGTGTCAGTACAGCCCCACGCAGCCCCGCCCCTGGCTGCTCCCCCAGACCACCATCTGCTCCTCCCTGGGGACCTAACACGCCCCCAGGCCTGGCCTGAGCTGGCCCCCGCATCAGTAGCATCGGCAGGTACGTGCCCGAGGCCTGGTCCTGGAGGGTAAGGGTGGCAGCTCCTGCCCACTGTTCACCAGCTCTCTCCTCCCATCCCCACAGGCAGCGCTCCACTGCAGGCTGAGCTCGAGGGGATCCGCCAGCAGTTACAGCACTACCAGACCACCAAGCAGAACCTCTGGTGAGAGCTGGGAGGGGGGAGCCCATGGTGTGTGCCATCCAGAAACTCCCTTCCCTGCTGTGGTGGCCTTACCCTCTCATGTGCCCTGACAGAAGCCAAAGTGGCTTGGAAAGCCCAAGTCAGCAACTAACTCATGGGGGCGAACCTGAGTCACGGGGCTGCAAGCTGTGGTCCAGCAGACAAAGGGGCGGCCAGGCTGAGCTGGGCACCCTGAAGGGGCAGGAAAGCAAGCACTGCACAGTGGTCAGGCCTGGTGGCCAGCAAGCTGCAGCAGCGGCAGCCTCAGGAGCTGACAGATTGGGTCTTCTCCCCCAGGCCCTCCGGGGAAGGCTGGGGGAGGTAGAAGAGGAACAGGTTGGGTTACACCAGGAAGCAGCCACAGGTGTTTGCCGCCCTCTTAGCTCCTGCCAGCGGCAAGCCAGCATCCTGCGTAGGTGGCTGGAGCTGAGCCGGGAGGAGCCCCGACCAGAGGACCAGGAAGCAGAGCAGCAGGTGCAGAAGGAGCTGGAGGAGGTGAGGCCCAGGGCACCCCACCAACTCCAGGGAGGCTTGGGTTCTGCTCCTGGATCAACTGGCCACCACCCCCTGCTCGCAGGTGGAAGCACAGATCCAGCACCTGGCGGCCATGCTCCGGGCCCAGCACCAGCCCATTGGCGCCTGCATTGCCCGCGTCCGGGCCCTGCGGCAGGCCCTGGGCTAGTGTCCCCGCCCCAGAGGACACCAGCAGGGTTTCATGGCAGGCTTGGGCCACCTCTAGGAACAGAACACAACGCGGACGTGCATTTTTTATTTCAAAATGTTTGCAATTAAATGAATTACTGTTCAGAAGTCTCCCGCTTTTCATACAAAAATACTGTGCTACTGATACAGTTGAGGAAAGTTCAATGGCTTCTCCTGCAGGAGAAATTCACAGCGTCCCCAGGGTTAACATGAACCTGACCCTGTCTCCAACGGCGGAGCCCCCCATGGGTGGCATACTTGTTAGTTGGGGACAGGTTTTGTTTTCTAGGCACTGACTGCACACTCATTAAGGCTCCTTAGCTCTCCCACAGCTGGGGATGCCTGTACACCTCCACTTGGGCACACCTAGCCCCGGGTCTTACACTCTGGGAAGCCGCCCATTGGCCTACAGGGGCCTTGAGCTGCTTCAGCAGCAGCCTGCCGGCACCTCCATCCAAGGACCTTGGCAAAAATGTAGTCTGTGGGGGCGAGTTCCACCCCAGCACAGAGAAGGAAGATGGAGCTCCCACTGGGCAGCGGACCGGAGGGTCACTGTCATAAAGGCTGTGTGGCTCCACGGGGGCAGGGAGGGCCCCTCATTCCCTGCAGGGAGCAGGCTTCAGGGGAGATCAGAAAGCCGATGGGCAGGTGGGGGAGAGCTGTAAGGTGACACGTTGCCATTGATCATCTGAAACCATCCAGGCACCAGGGGACACCCTGCCAGGAGAGGCAGCTCCAGGTTACAGCTCCAAAGTGTTTGCTTTAAGACTAGCCAGCCTGGGCTGCTGGCTCCTTGTGGGCAGGAGGGATAGGCAAGTGAGGATGGCAGGGGTGCTCCTCTTCCCACGGTGAGGGTGGGAACCTCCTGCCCCATTCCTTGGTTGGGGGACAAGTCAGGTGGGTTCAACCTGGCTAGACTCACAGGGCCCTGAGAAAGCCCCTGACCTGGGGGTCTCGTGGGGTTCCCTGCAAGCACCTCCTTTTGGAAACAATTTCTCAGCAGCCACAGTGGGCAGGGCTCTAAAGCAAGCCCAGCGCCTCCCCGAAGCGGATTTTCTGGCCTGCTTTCAGCTCAAAGTTGAAGTCCTTGGGCGCCTCAAAGATGAGCACGATAGTGGAGCCCAGGTTGAACTCGCCCAGGTGCTCGCCCTTGCGCATGGGGATGCCTGCCTTGTTGGCGTGCGTCACGAAGCTGAAGTCGTTGTAGGAGCCCTTGCTATACCTTGGGCTGTTCGTATGCAGGTCCTGGGGGCAGGAGGATGGGAGGCTGGGATCAGAGGTGGCCCTCACTATAGAGGGGCGTGGGCCCCACAGCACTGGGTGTCATGGCAGGAAGGTTAGGGCGTCCTTTGCACCAACCAGCCAGGCCTTTAGTCCACCTCTGCTGCTTGTTCCCTCCACCCAACCCAGCTAAAAAAGGGAGGGGGCAGCCCAGGAGGGCCATGGAGACCCACACCCCGACTGTTCGCTCAGCACCAATGATGTAGAACCAGCACTCGGACGAGCAGGTGAACAATGGCAAACCACCTGAAGAGGGTGGGCACCAGATTCTCAGCTGGTCTGGTCTGGCTAGGCTCAGTGGGCAGCTGCTGCACAAGACTGACTCTAACCAACATGGACTCTCCAAGCTCCTGTTGGCCTTTGCTCTCAGCTCTGACTGGTCCCTGGCAGAAGCAGGATGCCCACAGGGAGGACGCGCTCACCTCTCTTGCCTCCAGAAGGGGTCATGACAGCAACAGTGGGAGAGGTTCCTGCCGAGCAGGTGGTCAGGCCCCCACCGCTCCTGGGATTCAGTCACAGCAGGCCCTGCTGCCCAGGGGACGTAAAGCCCAAGTGACCCTGATGTCTGGCTTACCTGGTCAAAGTAGATGCGGATGGAGCCCACGTTGGTGGCCCCCACAGCAGTCAGCGAGAAGAAGCCGTGCTTCCAGTCCCCTGTCAGGACCACCCGCTCGTTGTGACAAAAGAGTTCCTTGATCCATCGGGCCATGCCGGGGTTCACGGACATCAGGGAGCCTATAAGGAACAGTGTGTCCACTCAGCCTGGCCCGGGCCCAAGGGCACTCCAAGTACAGAGCTGGCTCCCCGCCTCCTCCCACACGCAGCAGCTCAAGCGGGCGCCTTCCAGCTCCACCAACACCCAGGCCATGTGTGCCCAAGGAATGAGAAACTCCAAATTAGGAGCCCGGCCCCTGGCCCCAGACACCGAGGGCCACCACACCTCAGCCAGCCCCTCTTCTCCCCCAGCAGCTCCTGGGGGCCTGGCCCACCTGGGAAGTGGCGCCGGTGGGAGACGGTCCAGTCAGTCGGGGAGTGGAAGCAGTGGTAGTCTCCAGGAGCCAGGTAAATGACACAGTGGTAGAGCTCGTTTCCCTCCCTGGTGACCAGCTGGCTCTTGAAGGAGGGGCAGGAGGTATCTAGGGATAGACATGAAGGCCGGGGGCTGGCTTGGGGCAGGTTCTCTGCCGAGCCCCTGCTTGGAGCTGCAGGCCCTCTGTATGCAGACTCCAAGCAAGGTCCGAAGCTCAGGCAGAGCTGGCCCTGGCCCTAGTCTTCCCCTGCACCCGGGTCCCGGCTGGTGATGACCCACACCCACCTGGCGGGAAGGACAAGTCCTCCGCGGAGGTACGTGGGCCCAGAAATGCCTCCAGGGAGTACGTGACGCCCTTCACCTGCTCCACCTCGCAGTTCTTCACCTGCCCGAAGCTGAGGATCTTCCCGTCGGATGGGCTGATCTGAGAAGGGTCAGGAGAGAGGCTTATTGGTCCCCACTGGGAGACAGCCAACTGTGTGTCTGCCCGCACCTCGAGGTCTGCTTTAGTGGACTTGGGTGCCCCACCACACACACAAGCAGGAGCCGTGCTGTGTCCGGAGAGAAAGAGCCTCACCACACAGTGCAGACCGCACACAGGCCGGGCCTGTGGCTTCAGCTTGCGTCGGAAGAACTCGCTGAGGTTGCGGTAATGGCCCAGGTCCTCCACAGCCGCCTCCTTCATGTTCACCCCAAACGTCCAGATGTACAGACTGTAGACGGGCCTGCGCAGCCAGTGGGGCAGCTCCACCTGGTTGAGCCGGCCCCAGGCCCGCGACAGCAAGCGGGTCGGCACAGACTTGTAGAGGGCCACCTGCAGGTACAGGGCAGGGAGGTTGAGGCTGGCAGACGGGCTCACAGCTACTCAGCACCTGCCTCCCAGGCCTTCCCACCTCCAGGGAGCCCACCCCGCAGGAGAGGATGCTCTACCCCTACTTGTTTTTGTGATGTGGGGGTTTCTCACTAGGAACCAGACAGAGGGGTTCGCCCTCTCACGTGAGTTAGGAGGAGGCTGGAACTGATGCTTTCACACAGCACCCAGTCATGACCTTGGTTCTCTCACTCGAAGGTAAACCCCATCTGCCTTTGCTGGTGGGGTGATCGGCCAGCCGGCTCCACACAGACATGGGGAAGACGGAAAGGAGGCCTAGAGCGTGCCTTGCCTTGTCATGGGCCACTCCTGTGTCCCCAACCACGACCACGGAGAGGGGCAGGAGGACCTGGACATGGGCCCCAAGCAAGCCCAGAGCATGCCACTCTGCCTGATGGGAAGCAGAACCACCTGTCCTGTGCACTCGAGGTCAGATGCAGGTGCCCCTGGCCCCACAGGGCCAGCCAACACTCAGGACCTAAAGTGCCCCCTGTGGGCCGAGCCCAACAGCCAAGCCTCTAGGTCTGCACCTGGGGCTCCTCCCGGGAGAGGGAGAGGAATGGGCCCAGTGGGGGTGACCCCTGCAACCAAGCTCTCAGGAGGTGTGGATTGGTGACAGGCTCAGAAGGGGCAGCCTAAACCCCAGGTAATGCTGCCATGTGGGGAGTGAGCCTCCTTGGATTGGCTGCCACTTGTCTGAACACAACCAAGGCACTGTCTCCCCAAGGTTGAAAAGTACTTTCATTTCAGTCTTAAACATCTCTAGGAGTCTCCCAGAGAATCGCTCTCACCTCCCCTGGCTGCCCCAGCCCACCTGGAGCGAGCAGCACAGGGCCGCCAGTGAGCCCACTGTCTCTGGCTCTAGCGGGAGCCTGGTTTCTCATAGCGAGTGAGAAGAACAAACTCTCAAGCCCTGATGACACCCCAGGGCCCAGGAGCAGGGTTCCTTCCTGGGGTGCCCACCCAGGAGGCCAAGGGTGACGAGAACAGCTCCCCCATCCTTCCCTGCGGGGCCCAGGCACACTCAGCCCTCCTGAATACAGAAAACTCGGGGATAGATCCCAGTTTAGGTTAGCTTAGGTGAGGTCAGGTGAGATTCCCCAATGTAGGTTCTCCCAGAGTCCAGTACCCAACATGGCACAGCTGAGGCAGGAGTCAGGCCAGGTCACGGAGCCCCCAAAGGCACCATCTGCAACAGTGGTGCAGTGGCTAGACCACCTTAGCCCCCATGGGCCACCAACCAGTATAGCCTTCTCTCCAAAAGAGGCAGGGGAGCCACTGCTATACAGCCATGTGGCCAGCAAGGCCCCTCCTCGGGTCTCAACCCCCGGGGATGGCGGGGCAGACGGCCTGGCATGGCACACTTACCCTGCTCACAGGCCTCCATCCCACCCTGGTGAGCGGTCTGAGGGCGCCGAAGGGCAGGAGGTAGTAGAGGACGGTGAGGGGCCAGGAGCGCAGTTTCAGGGCGGGTCTGGACATACAGCTCAGCTGTCCCAGCCTCCGCCTCAGGGCCAGCTGGGGGAAGTGCAGCCTGCAGGACACAAGTGCAGGCGCAGACCGTCAGCCTCCGGAGGGCCTGCAGCTCCCCCTCCACAGGCAACCGCCCCGCCGACCGAGTGAGGGGTCACGAAGTACTGGGAGGATGGCATCCCTGGCTCCCAGCAGAGGGAGCGGTGGAGTCCAGTGTCCACATGTCCAGCTCAGGCCAGGCCATGGGCTGAGTCCTTTGCTTCCAGCCCCCACCCCCTCGGAAGACCTGGAGGGATCCCCACACCCCAGGCCTGGTTTCCTTGCCGCCATTTCTTGGGGCACACACAGGCCCCTAGCAGAGAGCCAGCTCTAACCCCTTCTCTGTCCACCTGCGGCCCTTTTAAAGGCAGGCAGGTGGGCCTCGCCCAGGCCCGCACGATCTGACTCAGCGCAGGCTTGGCCTTGGGGGGGCTTCCTCACAGCAGCCGCGGACCCTGCCACAATCCTTGCCCGCTCTAGCCAGGAAGCCCCCGCTGCCACACACTGGGGATGCCCCAGGCCTGTCTCATCTGCAAAGCGACTGCATCATCTGGGGGCCCAAGGCTCTATCTGTGACGCACTGTTTTCAATGGGGCCGAGCCCTCTGCCTTCTCGGTTTTCAATGAAACAAGAACTAGCCATCCCCGACGATTGTCTAAGCAGGAAAGATGGAGGCCGCCTCCGGCGGGGGCCCTCTTGTGCTGGGATGGCCACGTACGGCGAGCGCCACGCTCCGGAGGGTGGCCTGGGAACCCCAGGTCACCCGACTCCCCAGGGTGGGGGCAGGGCAGGGCGGC
>NW_022103926.1:6692818-6695129 GCF_000313985.2 Echinops telfairi
CCCCCATTCCCACATACCTGCTTCAGCCTCTGGTGCCTCGGTGGGAAACCAGCGGAAAGGCTGGGAGGCAGAGGCAAAGCCCAAGCTAGCAGCCTGGGGGTTTCCCAGCCTGGCGTCCGGCCAGCACTTTGGCCCAGGTCTGCCTGGCTATCTGCAACTGCACACCCAGTAGGAGGCCAGGGCTACTAAGGCCCTGGGGAGGTCCGCGGAGGGGAGAAGAGCAAACACTCCCGTGGAGCTGTTATCTCAGTCCTGAGCAATCTCTGGGCCAGAATGTGGGCTGACTGGAGCCTGCCGGGCAGGCCTCCAATCAAAATGCCACCCAGGAAGTGGGCAGGTGCCGGTCATCATCTTCAGACCTTGGCCCCTAGGTCTACTGCCACAATGATGCAAAAGACCCCTGGACCCCAGCGATGAGGAGATGTGCTGAACCACAAAGTATGCTGGTGCCTCCAGGCCAGGGCACTGGGCCACCCAAGAGGGGGTCAGATGCATGGATTTCTGCCAAAGAAAGTGGTGAGGCCTGGTCCACCCAGCCAGGGTCAGTCCAGACCCTTCCACCCAAGCTCACCTTCCCAGGCTGAGAGCAAACCCTTGATCCATGGAGCGGCCAGGCCTGGTGGGCCCTCACATGAGGCACCAGTAAACTTCCTGCAACAGGGCATAAGGGGCACGGAGCTCCCTTGGGTCCCGTGGGCCGGACTGCTAACCTTCCCACTGCAACGTCTTCATCTGCTGAGCACTCGCTCCACAGTGGAATCCTCCCCACGCAGAAGTTGGAGGATGTGCACAGGGACACAGGCTCAGAGGGTCTCAAGAAGGCAGCCGGGGGTTGGGATTGGTGCTGGGCTCAGACTGAGCACACCAAGATTCGGAAGAGGAAGGCAGGTGGTCCCGGAGCTGGGGGCGGTGTGTGGCTCGGTGAGCTGCAGCTCCTGGCATGAAAGGCCTGCTCCAAAGACCTCAGAATGCAGACATGAGCCCACAGACATGGGCCCAGTTTGCCTCAGTGAACCTCCACCTGCCACTCCCCCCAGTCCAGTGAGCACCAAAAGTGGCCTAGCAGGCCCCAGCCCTGCTCTCCCTCTGGCTGCCCTGTCAGACAAGCCCTCTATGAAGCCCTCAAGGGGCTGCCTTTCTGGCAAGACCCCAAGCACTGCCCTGAGGGCTCTGCAGCCCTCGCTCTCCCCCCATCATTTGTCTCCCTTTTTCCAAGATGCCACCCTGAGTCCAGAGGATTAGAGTCCTTCCAAACTACAGTCCTTGCGCAGCAAGGGGCTACCAGGGTACCGAGAGGAAAGCTGCCGAGCTGGGTGGAGGGGCCCCAGGGGCTGAGGTTTTCCAGCTTCCTGCTTCCTTGGCCGGCGGTCTTCAGCCCACGTGCCCTCCCCACCTGTGACAGGCCTGCCCCACAGCCTGGCCTGGACGAAGATCCTGCTAGGTTTTCAACCTTCCTAATGCCGTGACCCTTTGATATAGTTCCTCATGCTGTGGTGACCCCACAACCAGAAAATTATTTTTGTTGCTACTTTATAACTGTCATTTTGCTACTGTTAGGTATCGGGCGAACCCTGTGAAAAAATAGGTCGTTCAATCCCCAAAGGGGTCACGACCCACAGATTGAGAACTGCTGTGCTACGTGGTGAGTTGGGACCTGGGTGCACTAGACTGTAAAGGCCAGCCACCTGGAACAGGAGAGCGGGGGTGCAGTTTTGAGCTGGGGGGTGAGGGTGTGTGTGTGGGATCTGTTCACTGCAACCCTAGCTGTCCCTGGGAGCTGGGGAAGGCCCCGCAAGTCACAGCCCTCACCCTCTACTACCTCATCTGGAAAGGGGATGGGAAGGTTCACGCCTGCCCACCTCCCACCACCCTTCCCCAGCCCCCAGGCTCAGATCACAGGGCTCTGATCGCTGCTCAGTAGCCTCAGCCCCAACTTTCCAAACAGCCAGCCCACAGAGAAGATGGAGGAACAGAGGCTCTCTCAGCCCTGAAGGAGTCCCCACCTCAGGGGCTGCTCCAACTGGAAGGCAAGCTGTTCAAGGGGGTTCGAACCTCAGCAGCAACTGCAGTATCTCCCTGCACCCCTCAGAGGTGGGCGTAAAGGCAAATCCCCCCCCACACACACACTGGAATGGAACATTCCAACTGAAGTCAGCGGCAGTTACAAGGTGGGGGGGCTCAGGCGGGCCATCCCTTGGAGCTTAGAGTCAACTTTTAGCCTCAGTGCCCAAGGCCAAGGGGAAGGGGGTGGGAGTGGGGGGAGGAGATAGCCTGTCTTCACCACCCTGCCAGCCCCCCACCTCACCCCACC
>NW_022103926.1:6695406-6713379 GCF_000313985.2 Echinops telfairi
TGGGGCAGGGGAAGGCTCAGAGGGCCTTTATCAAGTCCCAGGGCTGGGAGCACGCCACTCCTCCCTCATCCCCTAAACGAACGCTTCCAAGGAAAAGAAACGTTGGTCCTTCGGTGTCAGCCCTCGGTGACAAGTCTGGCGACCTCCGGGGTCCCCCTAAGGCGGTGCCGCTCCCTCCCTCAGGAACCCCGGGTCCCACAGCCCGCCCCGGCCATCACTCCCCTTCTCCCCGGCGGGCTGCGGACGATGGAGGAAGTCGGCTCACCCTCACCCCGTGACCCGCGTGGGCCTGGAGAAGTCCCAAACTTGGTCCAAACTGTCGGGATCACTTCCTCAGGCCCCAGTCTCCTTCCGCGCCGTCCCCAGAGTCCAGCACCCCAGGGCTGGAAGGGCCCCCAATGTGAGGTAGGGCAGTGTCTCCCGGAAGCTTCCAGTTCACAGCCTGCAGAGGCGGGGACAGGCAGGCGGGGCTCAGTGCCGTCAGCCCGTCCCTCTGGGTGGCCTCCGTTACGGAGCCTCCTCTCACCCAGCCCCTCCCTTGGAGTTCCACTTTAAGAGGAGAGGCGGGCTGAGGGTGAGGGGGTGGAGGGAGAGGGGGTGGGCTGGTAGCCCCTGGGTGACATCTCCTGGGGCTGGGGGCAGGTCTGTCCCCATCAGGCTCACAGGCGGCCGGCTCTGGGCTCGGCTCTGGGCTTGGCTGGCTGGCTGTCGACCAAGGGACCTTTTTAGGTTCCCTAGAGAGCCATCTCCAATCACTCTATGCTCAGTACTGGCTGCACCTCTCACCCCTCCTCAAACCACAGGTCGCACTCCCCCCACCCACCTCCTCTCCTTCAAGCAAGCATCCAGACCCTAACAGACAAAATCTCCTGGCCAAAATATGTCCCCCGAAAAATAAATCAATCAAATCTACTGCCAGTTCATGTTGTTGGGTGTCAACAGGTCAGTTTTTGACTCACAGAGCCCACATGCACAACAGAAGAAAACCCAGCCCGGTTCCTGCACTGCCCTCACACTGGTCAGTGTGTGGCCCTTGCGACAGCCGCAGTGGTACACTCCGGGTGGGTTGAGCCCCTGAGCTGCTTGCTAGCAGGGTTGCAGGAGCTCCAAGCAGATTCTCATTCCCTGGGTTGGTAGAGGCCCTGGAGGGAAGGCAAATGATGGATGGTGCCCCACAGTCAGGTCATCAGCCTCCCGAAAGTCTGGGCAGGAGGCCCAGGCACATGAGAGCGGCCTTGATTGCAGAGGCGAGTCTCTGAGGATCTCCCCTTTGTGTTCAGCAGGTGGCTGTCCCCCCACAGGCCAGCCCTGTGGCCCTGCCTCCATGGCTTCTCTGATGCCTCTGCCCTGTGAGGACACTGCCCAAGCACCGTTGTGGACACCAACTGCACTGGCAACCAACCATCAGTTCTGGGTTTGTTTGCATACAATGTTGCTGCAGGTTACTTGTTGCTATAGTCTCAGATGTTCACCTACACATATATGTTTGAAATTCCCAAAAGAGCACGATCAGATGTATAAAGATATAATAAAGAAGCAATAACTTTTTAAACTTCCCAAAAAAGGGTTTGTTATTCAACTTACATCAGAAGTGACTGAAGATAAGTTGAGAGAACAACAGCCCTAGTGTCTGACTGGGACTAACCTGTAAAGTGCTTCTGGGAGGCGGGATCCCAGCAGAAAGATGGCTGCAGGGCCCTGAGGGCACCCTTCTATCTCAAAGTTATCAAAGTTCCCCATATCTTCAGGCACAGTCCTCCTTTCTCCCATTCCCTGGCCACCAGCCAACGGAGGCAGCTCCCACTGAGCCAGCACAAAGCTCTCACAAGAACAGAGGCGGGAACTGGGGCTGGAGTCTGGAGTCGGGCCTGGGCCCCAGCTCAGCTAAAGCTGCACACTGGCATGCTCCGTTCTGCACCTATGCAGTGAAGCACGGTCCTGAGCCCTTCTGAGATTTCCCCTAACCTAGAACCAGGCCAAGAGGACCCAGTCCAGCAGCGTGAACAAACCATTCCACGAGTTCATGGGGTACCTGCGTAAGCAGAATCTGCTTCCCTGCTAGTTGACTACTCACCCATTTTAATATTGTTTTCTCGGCACCTACTATATACCAAATATATATATATATACATACATAAATATAAATCACGGCCATCAAGTCAATGCCAACCCATAGAACCCTTCAAGGACAGGGTAGAACAAACTGGCCCTGTGGGTTTCTGAAGCTGTAACTCTTTACGGGAGTAGACGAGAGGCGCAACTGTGGTTCAGAGGTAGAATTCTCACCTGCCTCATGGGAGGGCCCAGGTTCAATTCCTAGTCAATGTACCTCAGGAGCTACGGCCACCGTCTGTTAGGGGACGCCTGTGGATTACTATGCTGCTGGCAGACTAAGAGAGGAGGCAGAAAAGCCTGGAGATGTACTTCTGAGAGCCACTGAAAATAATCTGATAGGTGGGTTGATAAGGTCACCTTGAGAAGGCGATGACAATGACAATGGGTGGTCTACCCCTTGCCTTCACAGGACCAGGCATTACTCAGTCATCATTCTCATTTAACCGACAACGATTTTACATGGGAGTTCACATCAAAGCTACCTACAGCTTTGAGGGAGTTAACAAGGCACCCAGCGCCCTCCATACTGTCCTGTGTCCTGCTGCCATGGCATGGAGGGGCGCTCCCAGTACAATGCAGATGCAGGACCGGTCCCAGGATCCTGTTTCTAGATAGTCTGACTTGTCCTTATGCCTTTTCATGAACTGGAATCGCTCACCTTATCGTTTTCGATCCCAAACTACGGCTGGAAATCGGGAAGCTGTGCTAACACAGGGAGGGGCAGAGGACACACTGCTCTTGGCTCTCAGGCCTCCGTCCACTGCTGCTCCCCACTGGGTCCTCCCCAGCAGCTCCCGTGCCAGACAGGCAACAAAACTGCAACACACACACACACACACACACACACACACACACACACCCCACACACACACCCCAAAGCCCCCGAAGTTTGCAGTATGCTTCCAAAGGGCTCCAAGCAGAAGCAAGCATAGGAGGGTTAAGCAAAAAAGTGTTAGTACAGAATCAGAGAAAGCGTTATTTCACCCAAAAAAAAAAAAAATCCACACGTGAAGCTATTGTTTCGTGAAAATCCTCCATCTAGGTCGATGCCCTTCTCCAGGCGGCGTTCCCATCCCTCCAGCCCGTTCCTCCAACTCCAGTGTCCACCGCATCCCAACAGCAGCTTGGCTTCCCTGAGGCACTCAGATCAGGCCCCTCTTCCTTGGGCTTTGAGCCTAGGGAACCACAAGAGATCTGAAGGGGCAAGATCAGGGCTGGAGAGGGATGCGGTGAGGTTTCCCGGGGGAATTCTCGGCAGACAGCCCATGGAGAAGGGGCAGGCGCACTGTTGTGATGGAAAAAAGTCCTTGGGGCCCCTTTCTTGGCCCTTTACTCCCCAATGTAGTTTTCCATTTTCTTAAAATTTCTTCAAAATAAGCCCTGTGGATCATTCTATGTCCTATGAGAAAATCTATCAAGATGGCCCCTTGTGGGTCCCCTAAACAGTCACCGTAACATCTGGGGCTGCCCTAACTTCTCAGCCTTGACAGTACCTGGCCCAACAGATGCCCTCCAAAACCACTGTTTTGACAGGAGCTCTTTGTAACGAAGGTGTCCTAGCAAGCGCAAGACCAGTGTGTTACTGAGGGACTTGTTTGCTGCCATCCACTGATCACAGAGACATGCTTTAACACACTTTATTTGGAACGAACACGTGCACGTGCGAACAGATCACCCAGGAGCAATACTTTTGGACGTATCCTCTTATTAGCAAGCACAATGTGTTCAGGGGCTTACAGGAAATATGAGCATAATGGGAACTGGAAGATACCCATGAACCTCACAAAACTTCCAGGGAAAACTGGGGAAAAGCACAATGGAAAGGTCTACAAAGGCCACTATCACTCATGAGTGAATTTAGCAAGTTCATAAGAGCCCTCATATAGTTCAAGTGGGAAAGCCAAATGGAACAGCCACTTTCAAAACCATTTCATTGTTTCTTACAAAGTAACAGATATGCATTAAGCCTAGGATCAGGCCCTTGGTCCTATGTCATTTAAATGAGAAATGAGAGGGGAGGAAGGGGGTGGGTGGGGGGCAGCCAAAGACTCGCATGCAATGATTCATATTGGCTTTATTCGCAGTAGTGAAACACAAAAAACAATTTTTAAAAATTGTAGTATACACTACAGTTGTAACGATGGAATTGGCATACATCTATTCAGCAATAAAGAGGAAGTCATTCCCAATAACATGCAGGTGAGTCTGAAAAATAATGAGCTGGGTGCAATATGCCATGCACGATTTATATGAAATTGTTTAAAAGTCTACCTTGGAGGAGAGCACTCCAGCGACTGCCTGGAAGGACAGGTGGCTGGGGGTGATCCAGGGACCTGAGGGAGCTTTCTCGGGTGATAGACATGCTCTCCTACCTTTTGGGTGGAGTGGATACACAAGTGTCTACATCCCCCAAATCCATTGCACTACACCTTTAAAATCGAAATCAGCTGAGTGACAAAACAGGTGTCTGTATGGAGAATTTGGGGGGTCGGGGGGAAGACAGGCCATAAATTCTTTAATGTACAGTGAACCCTCGCCACTTCGCGCTTCGACTTCCGCGGCTTCGCTCTATCGCGGTTTTTGCGTAACAGCGCATGCTCTGTCATTACTGCCACTGATTGGCTCATACTGTACACGCTTCTGTTCTGCATCGCTACATATCAGATGCATTTTTGCTTTTGTACAGTGTACTGTAATTGTTTGCGATTTTTAAGAAATTTTATCTAAGCCTTTTTTTTTTTTTTTTTGGCTATCTAAGCCTTATGATGGCTCCTAAACGAGCTGCTTCTTCTAAGCCTTCTGACAATAAAAATAAGCGCCAGAGGAAGATGCTCACCATCCAGGAAAAGGTAAAACTTTTGGATATGATCAAAGATGGCAAGAAAATCGTGGAGGTTGCACGCCATTTCGACTTGAATGAGTCTTCCGTTCGCTCCATCCGTAAAGAGGAAAAAAACATCCGTGCTACGGCTACTTTCACTTTCAACAAGGAAGCAAAGAGCATCGTGACAAGTCGTAATAAGTTCATAGTAAAAACGGAGTCTGTCCTAGCCGTTTGGATCAATGGCAGGCGCAAGAAAAACATTCCGTTGGATTCGATAGTCATCCAGGAGAAGGCAAGGCAGCTCTATCAGCGTTTTACAGCAGACAAACCTCAACCAGAATCCTCTTCTGCAATCCTCTATGCTCTAACTACGAAAATATTTGATTTACAAATAAGGAATCCTACTTCGCGGAATTTCATTTATCACGGTAGGGTCTAGAACCGATTAACCGTGGTAAACGAGTGTTCACTGTACTTGCTTCTAGAATAAGATTAGGAAGTGAGAATGTTAGACTTATTATTAAAGTTCATTAACTATTTGAATGTTGACACTCATGTATCATTTAAAAGAGAAAAAAAAGTGGTTACAAATAAAGCCTAAGCCTAAACCTCAGATTAAGCCTAAGCCTTGCCAAAAGCTGGGACAACATTAACTATGGCTTCCCAGAGAAGGTAGGATTATGAGCCATTTTGTTTTCTTCTTCAGGATTTATAGTGCTTGTTGATTAAAAAAAGATGAATACTAAATGTTGTAAACGGGAAATAACAAAGCTATTTCCACTTTGGGGACCCAGCTGCTTCTGACTCGAGATTTCTGAACACTTGGTGGCACTGTCAGGTCAATGTCCCAATGGCAAGGGCCTGGTTCAGACTCATTAGTGGGAAAAAGGTGAGGCTCTCTGCTCCTGTAAAGATTTACAGACTGCATCAAGGGTCGCCACCACTTGTCTATCAGTGTGTTGTACTGTGGTGACGTGTGTTGCTGGGATGCTGGAAGCGGTCGTTCGTATTTCAAGTGCCAGCAGGGTCACCCACAGTGAACAGGTGTCAGCGGAGCTTCCAGACTAAGCAAGGACTATGAAAAGGGAATTGGCTTTCCACTTCGAAGGAAGTAAGCACTGAAAACCTTATACATAGCTTCGAAATACTGTCAGAGAGAGTGCGAGAAGACGAGGTCCCCAGGTCAGAAGGCACTCCAGGGAAGCCAGAGGAAGAGCCGCCGTCCAACAGCAGAGTCTGCCATAAGGACACAGAGGAAGAAAGCCCGGGGAGTAAAGACTTCAGCACCTTCACTTGCTGTAGGGCATAACTCAAAACAAGAAACAGCTGCAAAAATCTACTAATAATCAGAACCTGGGACCTATGAAGTATGAATCAAGGAAAATTGGAAGCCATCCAAAACTAAACAGAACGGATAAAGATTGATATCCTAGGCTGAGCTGAAATGGGCTGGAATTGGTCATCTTCAACCAGAAAATTACACGGTTGACGATGCTGAGAATGACACGCAGTCATCATCACAAGGGACGACGCTGCCTGGGATAGGCTTCTATCTACCAGCATTCAAGGAAATCCAAGCAACACAATTAGTATCCAAATTTATGCACCAACCACTAACGCTAGTGATGAAGAAATTGAAAAATTGTGCAAATGCCTTCAATCTGAAATGGATCAGAGTGCAATCAAGATGCATTGATAATTATTGGTGACTGAAATGCAAAAGTTAGAAACAACGAGGAAGAAACAGTAGTTAGCAAATAGGGTCTTGGTGATAGAAACAAAGATCCCTTACCAGAATTTTGCAAGACCAAAGACTTCCTCATCGCTAATACCTTCCTTCAACATCTATACACAGCTACACACAACAACTATACAAACGGCAACTACACACACGGACTTCTCCAAACACAATACACAGAAGTCAAATGGACTGTCTGTGGGGAGACAAGATGCAGAAGCTCAGCATCAGCAACTAAAACCAGGCCAGTGGACAGGCCACCGAGGGCCATCAACTGCTCATATGTAAGGTCAGGATAAAGCGGAGGAAAATTAGAACAAGTCCTGGAGACCTAAAACCTACGGACCTCGAGTCCACCTCACTTGAATTTCAAGAACATCCACAGAACAGGGTTGGTGCATGTAACACTAACGACAGAAGAGCCGATGAACTGTGGGAGGACATCAAGAACGTCAGAAACAAAGAAAGCAAACAGTCATTAAAATGGCAGGAAAGAAACAATCAAAGTGGATACCAGCAGAGACCCTGAAACTTGCTCTTAATGTTAGAGTAACTAAGACAAAAGGAAGAAATAATGAAGTTAATAGCCGAACAGAACATTTCAAAGGGCAGCTGGAGAAGACAGGTGAAAGAGGATAATGAAATGTGCAAAGGCCTAGGGTGAGAAAATAAAAAAGGAAGAACCGACCCTGCGAATCTTAAACTGAAAGAACTTAAGAAAAAATTCAAGCCTCAAATTGCAATACTGAAATGAGAAAGGCAAAATATTGGATGACGCAGGAAGCATCAAAAGAAGATGAAAGAATGCAGTCACTGTACCACAGAGGACTCATCAACATTCAATTACTTCAGGAGGTCGCATATGATTAAGGTCCAATGGGCTGAAGGAAGTACAGTCCAAGTTGCAGTGAAAGCATTAGCAAAAAAAGTGTTTCCAAGAATGGTCTGACTACCAATTGAAATGTTTAAACAAAAAACAAAAATTATCAAGAGGACATGGGGGAAAGAGGGGGAGGGTGGGACGAGGAGCTGATGCCAGGGGCTCAAGTAAAAAGAATATGTTTTGAAAAAGATGACAATGGATGTACAGATGTGTTTCACACAACGGATATCTGTATGGATGCATTGTAATAAGAGCTGTAAGAGCCCCCAATAAAATAAATAAAATAAACACCCAAGACATCTTGCAAAAAAGGAAAAGAAAAATGTTTAAACAAGCTGATGAAGCTCTGGAAGCACTCACTGGCCTATGCCAGGTTAATTTGGAAGATTTGGCCAACTGACTGGAAGAGATCCATATTTGTACCCATTCCAGAGAAAGGTCACCCAAAAGAAAGCAAAAATTATCAAACAATATCATTATTATCACATGGCCTCCCCCTCCCCCTCATTGAAGGGGTTGTGGGTCTGTAAACTGGCTCAGGACTGGGAATTGATTGAGTGATCGTGACTGTCTATTCTGCTGTTCACCTGTATAGATCACGTAAATATTTAGTAGGTTTCCCATCTATTTCACTCCTAGGGACACCGTGGCTAAGTAGCCAATGCCATAATTCCACGAGACAGGTTGCTCTGATTACTACGGAAACCTTGTTGTCTATTATAACCACGCCCACCCTGTCTCTGTTGATTCAGTGCTGACACCTGCCCTCTACCATCACGGGGACCAATCAGCCCCATTGGGGCAAATGCTTAGGGCAGTGCCCACTGTTAATCCTGGTGCACATAAAATAGCAATTACAGAGTCTTAAGAGATGCTGGGGCCCACTTCACAAACTTGTTCCTTATGGTTGTGGTAAAGAGTATGTCCTCAGGACACCCCCTTTTTGGGTCTATGGGGATATCCTGATAGATCCATTCCAACTTATACGTATTCGAAAACTCGAGCAGATCTTTATGAGTATAGCGTGCTTCTTCTTCTTGGGTAATCATCTCAACCTCACCTTTAGGGGCTTTCTGAGCCTTAATTTTAGTAACAGGTCTAGCGGAAATAATGGGTGGTGAGGGTGTTTCCTGGGTGCTCTCAGCAATATCTTGTAAGGCATGTCCCTCAGGCAATGCTACAGATGCAGCCCCACCTGGATCCCAGCCTGAACAGTTCGGCTAATCTGCTCAGGTGAGGGTTGTTTTATTGATAGTGAATTAATACTTTCAGCTGGGAGGGGTGAATCCATTGACTGGGTGGGTCAATTGCCTCTAGGGGCTCAATATCCTCCTCTTCTGGATCATCAGCTCATATGTTCCCATCCCATGTTTCAGGGTCCCAGCTTTTCCCTATCAATGCCCTCACTTTGGTATCAGACACTGCTCTAGATCTGCAATTCAGCCACTCGCATCATGAGACTCTGCACCTGGTTCTCAGCAATGTCAGCTCTATTACTAGGGAAGAGAAGGCTCTTCTTTGTAGCACAGGCGGAAGTTTTCAAATCCGTTAGTCTGCACCTGAGGCGCACTTCTGAGGCTCTGAGACCATCCCTTCTCCTTAATCATACTTTCCATTGTAAGGAGGACCAGCCAACAAGCTTCCCTATACTTGCCATCCTGACAAGACTGCTGGAAACTATCAAACACGATCACTCAGAGCCTCTCCTCTAACCGGCACTTCATCTATCGGTGGTGCCACTGTAGATATTAGCTCTGCTATTTCACACCATGGATTACTAAGAGTGGCAGACTTATCCAGGCCTTTGGATGTAGAAATGGCATTATTAGTGCTGCTAAGACTAATCAGGCTGGAGAGTCAATTTAAGAAGCCCATATTTATGATTTTATTTCTCTAGACCCACTCTCGGTACCAATTATGTTAGACAGGGTTCTCTAGAGAAACAAAACCAGAATGCTAGCAATTATATATATATTTATATAGATAGATAACATAAGAAATAAACAATCTATAAAGCAGTACAAATGGCTCAGTGCAACTCACTCCTGTGAGACAGTTGTGAGACACTGGCAGTCCTTCATGTCTTGAGGGCCTCCAGGTAGTCCTCTGTAGAGCAATTCAGGCTATCTGGGCACAGGCAGCAAACAGCAAGGCAGGTCACTAATAGTCAGCCAGATGACAGGGTCCGACAGTCCCCAGCTCAAGAGATGTAAATTCCAATGGTGTGGCGAAGCAGGTCTTGAAGGAACCTCAAATTACAGCGACACAGTCCATGGGTTAGGTGTCCCACAGGTAGTGTAGTTTGCAAACTGAGGCACAGAAAAAGCAAGGCAGCCACACACTGGTCCAATAATCAAAGAGCAAGAGACAAGAAAGGCGAGGTTCGCCAAGCCATTTATCTTTCCTTCCTTCAATTAACCCCACATGTGTTCATTGGCCATGTTGGCACAATAAACATTAACTATCTCAATGGGGTACCAATTGAAATGTTTAAACAAGCTGATGAAGCTCTGAAAGCACTCACTGGCCTATGCCATGTTAATTTGGAAGATAGTTATTTGGCCAACTGACTGGAAGAGATCCATATTTGTACCCATTCCAGAGAAAGGTCACCCAACAGAAAGCAAAAGTTATCGAACAATATCATTACTATCATATGCAAATAAAGTTTTGCTGAAGATCATCCAACAATGGTCGCGGCTGTACATGGACAGGGAGCTGCCAGAGGTTCCGGCTGGACCCAGAAGATGTGGAGCAAGGGCATCATTGCCCTGTCAGATGGATCTTGGCTGAAAGCAGAGACTACCAGAAAGATGTTGACTTGCGTTTCATTGACTGTGCAAAGGCATTCGACAGCGTGGATCCTAACAAAGTAGGGATAGCTTTGAGAAGAAAGGGATTTCCAGAACACTTCATTGTCCTCATGCAGATTTTGTATATGGATCTAGAGGCAGTAGTGTCAGAACAAGGGAATACTGCATGGTTTAGAATCAGGAAAGGTTTGCATCAAGGTTGTAAACTCTTACCATACTCATTCGATCAGTAAGCTGAGCAAATAATCAGGAAAGCTGGATGATGTGGGGAAGAATGCAGCGTGAGGATCAGAGGAAGGCTTATTTAACCACCTGTGATATGCAGATGCCACAACCTTGCTTGCTGAAAGTGAGGAGGACTTGAAGCACTTGCTGAGGAAGATCAAGGACTGCAGCCTTCAGTACGGACTACAAGTCAATGTAAAGAAAACCAAATCCTCACACCTAGACCAATAGGTGACATCATGGTAAGTGAAGTTGTCCAGGATTTTGTCTTGCTTGTAGTCTCACAGAAGCAGCAGCCAAGGTATCAAATGCTGCACTGCAGCGAGTGAACGGGCTGCACAAGACCTCTTGAAATGTTGCAAAGTGGTTACCTGAGGACTAAGGTGCGCCTGACCAAAGCCACGCTATCTTCCATCACCTCCTGTGAATGTGAAAACGGAACACTGAGAATGGATGCGTTCAAATGTTGGTGCTGGCAAAGATGGAAGTATGGTGGACTGGCAAGAGGACAAACAGATGTGTCTGGGGAGAAGTACAGCTAGAATGCTGCTGAGAAGCAAGGATGATCAGGCTTTGTCTCATGGACTTTGGACCTGTGGTCAGGAGAGGCCAGTCCCTGGAAAACCGCATGGTGCTTGGGGTCGCAGAGGGTCAGTGGAGAAGAGAAAGGCGCTCCGCAAGATGGAGTCACACAGTGGCCCCAACCACTGGTTGACACACAGGCTCAGTTGTGGGGAGGGACAGGCAGTGTTTCAACCTGTTGAACACAGGCCTCCTCTGAGTCGGACTTGGCTAAACAGCAAGTAACAACCCCACTCAGGGTCGGTGCGTGGGAATCAACTCTGTGGCAGTGGGCCTGGTTTTCCTGAAAAAAGAAGTAACATGAGCTCTGCTGAGGCTACGTGGTTATAAAGTTACAGAACTTGATTAAGGCCCAAGGAGCTGGCACTGGGCTTCATTCTTCCTACCAACTGCATGAAGTCTTTGTCTACCAGACAAAGAACCTCAATCTTCAAGCAGGCAATGGTTTTAGGGGCATTTTCTTAAATCTGCCAAAATAGAACTCCGGACGTTGAAACAATTTGTTCAGGGTCACACAGGAGAGGGAGTACAGCGCTCAGATCTCCTTACCCACTGTCCAAGGCTCCCTCTTCCAGGGCTGCAGCCTCCACCCACCCCACCCGCAAGGACTGTGGCCCCCTCAGAGTCAAGAAACCGAGCTAGCAGCTCCACTGAAGCCCCCTGGGGCATGCTCTGCACAACCTGCGCCCAACTTTCAATGAAGGTGCTATGTGTGCCCTGACTTCTCAGCTCCTCTGTTCTCATGACTTAAAGTTACAAAAGTAAACATACGGGATTCTAGAGATTCAAAATACCTAGAGATAGCAAAGTGTCCTCCCTCCCTGGGCCCCCAATCACCATCCCTCCCCAGATGTGAGCACTGCTAACATCTGTTAGCAGGGCACTCCAGAAAGTTCTCTCTGCACTTAAACGGATTTGAACAGCTTCTTTATTGCCTTAAATGAGATAATACAGTGGAGCCTGCAAGAGCCAGAGCCCATGTAAGGAAAAGCCTAGCAGAGAATGGCAACGTCAATATTTCCCACTGAAAATAAGGGAAAGAACGTAACTCTCCCACAACATCAGCTCCTCGAGGGCAGGGAATGGACTTTGTCTCTCACTTTATCTACCCCTAGTGCCTGAAACAGTGTCTGGCATATTTCACATTCCCTCACTGCCTGCCATGGAACTGATTCCGACTCCTAGCGACCCCACAGGACAGAGTAGAACTGCCCCTGTGGGTTTCTGAGACTGTCACTCTTTACGGGAGTAGAAAGCCTCATCTTTCCCCTGTGAAGCAGCTGGTGGTTTCAAAGTGCTGACCTTGAGGTTAGCAGCCCAATGCATAATCCACTATGCCCCCAGGGCTCCAGGCATATGTTCCATTTTTGATAAATGTCAAAAAAAAGACCATATTCAGTCAATCCTCCCCACTCCACCCCGCCCCACCCCAAATCAAGGAATAAGGCACAAAGGTTATTTCCACAATACACTGCCACCTGGATAAGGGCTACGCTTATCACTCTCACAGCTGCTTCCCCAAAGGTTTGTACCAAGGATATACAACAGCAATAAACACTGTACAGGATGGGAGTGCTCACTCATCCACGTGTCTCCATGTCTAGTGGCTGAACAGTATGCAGGAGGGACTCTGTGCAGGACACTACGTCCTGGTGCTACTGAGCCATTTCCTCTGGGTGAAGTCACGGGGGGAGAGACATCGTGAACACCTGGAGCAGCGCCATGGCAGAGATGATAACTCCTCCCTGCTGTTCCAAAAATGAGGGAAAGGCCAGGTTTCAGTCTCCAATCATGCAATGCTGGAGGTTTCTATGACTACTCGTCCTCAGGGAACCAGGCCACCCGACAAATCATCAGCATGTGCCAAGCCACCTTACAGGGCAGTGAACTACTGTAGCCAGCATCTGTGATTTTCACAGTGACTGGGTGGGCTATGCAAATAAGGTACTAGCAGCCCCACCCAAGTAATGGGACACTTTGCTGCTAATGTAAATTAAGTGCATGGCACCTTTGTGGGAGTGAGATTGTGCAAACAAAGTGCATGGACCCCTAATGAGGAGATTGGTCAGCTCTGCTATCCCATGAGGCTGAAAGGGAGACACAGGGAGGAGAGGGGGCAGGTGCTGTAACACTGGAGACTGTGAGAGACTGCAGGGAAACAGAAATAGGAGCAACAATGGCAATAAGAAGGCAGGAACCAGGAGACCTGAGTGAGATAGCTGTGCTGAGGCTCGCTGGCCCACAGAGCAGGGAGCGGAGACACTGCCCCAAAGGCCCTGAGAGCAGAGCCCTCCAGCGGAGGGCAAGAAGAAGCTCTCCTGAGCGAGAACCATACCTGGAGTTGTTCTTGTTACTTCTGAGTCCAAAAGTCCTTCCTGATCCAAAGTCATACACGGTTACTTCCCAGAGAAGCCCGTAATCGTATTGCCTGTAAGTGCTATGTGACCACTGCAGCGAATGATCAGCGGCTGTCAGAACTGGAGGAAATTGGAGAGGGGAGGGAGGTCCGACCTCGGCCTCACAGGAATCAGTCCTGGTCGGATGTTTATTCTCCTCCCTGCTTGTAAGGTGGCCAAACACCCGGCCTTGCTCCGTTTTTATACTTCTCTTGCTTTCAGTATTCCTTGTAGAAAGGAGGTACTTCAGTTATGTAGCAAACCTGGCAGCTGGAAGCCTCAATGCTTTACTCGCAACACCATTTCTTCGCCGTAACTGTGAAAAGGGCATGGAGCTTAATGGCATCCGTCTGCTTTGGGTTCTGCCCAGTCCCCCTCAGTGAGCTGTTAGGATCTTCAGAAAACCATCATCTAAAAGGGTGGAGGAAGGCTACTTAGAACTGTTCAAAGAGAAAGCATTACAACTGAGCTCTATGGTTTGGGTACAATGGGGTAACCTGATGTTTCTCTGGCACAAAATAAATTTCTGAGAAAATACAGGAAACGAAGGCTTCCTGTGGGTAAGCTGACCAACAGAAGCCACTAGAACAGTGGTTCTCCACCTTCCTAATGCCCTGACCCTTTCATACAGTTCCGCAGGTGGTGGTGACCCAACCATAACATTATTTCCACAGCTACTTCATAACAGTTATTTTGCTACTGTTATGAATCGGACAACCCCTGTGAAAGGGTCGTTGGATCCCCAAAGGGGTTGCGACCCACAGGTTGAGAACCACTGCACGAGGACAATGTGTGTGTGGGGGAAGGCTACATTGACCTCACCTGTATCTCTGAGAGATCCTGAAAATGCTACTCAATACACAGTTGTGCTTAACAAGTAAAAAAGTGGCAGCCTTGAATGTTAGGGTCTTCTAAGAACGAGCTACACGGGACCAAAAAGATCAATGCAACTCCAAAGAACAGCCAAGAGCCTGAGAGGGTCGTGCGCTTCCGTGAACGGGGGAGAGCCACTGGGAAGAGCAGGTGAAAGTGGCTATGAAAGCTGAAGAACGAGATCAAGGTCACCCCTAGACTGAGTGACGAGGGCCTGTTCGGTTGTGCATATGCTCAGCAACAACAAAGAGAAAGTGAAAGTGAAAACGAAAGTTCCTCCATCTGTAGACAATTGGACCTCCCCTCACAGAAGGGTCACAAGGAAGAGATGAGCCAGTCAGGGTGCAGTATAGCACCGATGAAACATACAACCTTCCTCTAGTTCTTTAATGCTTCCACACCCCCACCACCTATCATGACCCCAATTCTACCTTATAATTCTGGTCAGACTAGAGCACGTACCCGGATACAGATCAAAGCTGGAAACACAGGGAATCCAGGACAGATAAACCCCCCAGGACCAATAATCAGAGCAGCGATACCAGGAGGGTAGTGGGAAGGTGGGGAAGAAAGGGGGAACTGACCACATGATTGAGATATAACCACCCCCACTCCCAGGGGGACAAACAACAGAAAAGTGGGTGAAGGGAAATAGTGGTGAGTGTAAGACATGGAAAAATAATTGATAAATTATTAAGGGTTCATGAGGGAGGGAGGGAGGGTGGAGGAAGGAGGGGGGAACAATGAGGAGCTGATACCAAGGGCTCAAGTAGAAAGAAAATGTTTTGAAAATGATGGTAACCTAGGTACAAAGGTGCTTGACACGATGGATGAATGTATGGATTGTGATAAGAGCTGTAAGAACCCTCAATAAAAGTTTTTTTTTTAATTTTACTTCGTAAAAGATAATCATTCTTTCGCCTCAATTCTACCACGAAGCAACAGTAGGTGCCAGCCTGCCTTCTCTGCGCTGTGCGACGCCAGCTCTCAGGAGCATGCTGACACTATCCACAGGATGATCTGCATGACACCTCCTGACAAGGATGACCCTGGACGACGTTAGGCTGAGTGAGCTAAGTCCATCACACAAGTGGTCTCTATTCTATGAGACCGCCATTGAAGAACATCAAACAACGGTTTCCACACTTAAAGATGTATACACAGGCAAAAGAGCCGCCTCAGAGACACACATGGGACTGACAGAAATCCTTTAGGATAGCAATCCTATCATCGTCTCCACAGCCAGTTGACTAAGTTAGTTTTACTGAAGGAAATAGAGTGAACTCCTTACACTAGATTCTATTGGAGGGAAAAAAAAAAGTCAAAAGAGAGCTTTGGATGAAAGCCAAAATGTAGCATGGAATGCCCACGGCTAGAGAGATCATGGGAGGGCTGGAAGGCTCTCAGAGTTGAGTCCCAGGATAATCCCCTCATAGTACAGTGCCACAAATCGATGAGTCCAAGTTCACACAATACTGAGAAGTCAAGGTCAGGAGATCTTGGTCTCCTGCCTTCTGGCCTGTTTCCTCCATGCTATGACATGGACAGAAAGGCAACGCCAACACACCATTCCACATTCCACATTCCTGTGAAGCCTCTAATCTCCCGCCTCTTCTGTCCAGGCGACTGGAAACCTATCTGGGTTCCCTCGGTATTTCAGTATTTTCCACTTGGTATATTATGAATGAGGAGAAGCCGGTTTACGAAGTTACACCTTTATACTCCAGTTCAACACTGACTGAAAGTCCACTCTAAGTCAGCCATGGCACTGGGCCACAGGAAGCACCAATGCGAGGGTCAGTCACACATGGCTCAACCACAGCGCAGAATGCAGTTACCTTGTTCGTATGGGGGTAGAAGGGGACCCAATTTGAGCAAGAATAAATTTGATCAAGGAATCGAATTACTTCAATCTGGTTCCTAGTGAGTACTAATCCACATCACAAAAGTCTAACAATTTTAAACCAACTATAGGGTCCGTGGTAGTGGGTGGGTCAGACTGGACCGAGAAGGGCAGGAAGGGTCAGGACCCCATCACCAGGAAGAGGCGCAGATTCGATGGTTTCAGCGGCAGGAAATGTCCGAGAGCTCTTGGGGAGAGAGTCTAGGTCTGGAGACAGAGGGCCAGCCTGACCCACACCAAAGATTTCACTTCCAGACTCACTGGAGGTCTAGGAAGGCACATTTCACTTTTTCAAGCCCCTCAAACCTGGGGCAATTTAAAAAGCAATGCACAGCTACGCTGAAGGAGGCCCTGAGGTGGCTCCACTTTCTTCCTACCTCCCATTCACCAGCAAGTCTGAGTGGAATTTCCAGTCCCAGCTTCTCCAGCTCCCGCTCCCTGTACTTCACATACTGCCGGTACCCTGCATAGCCACCGCCTGTTGCCAACAGAACGGGCCCGGGCCGCAGCAGGTTCAAGGCACGAGCAGAAAGCGTGTGCACTCTTCTGGCATCTGTAATAAAAAACAGGAACATTTTGAGCCTGAGGGATGCGGCAGGGAAGTCACACAGAGCTGACACAACAGGAAGACCAGGAAAAGCTGGTGCATCCCAGGAGACCTTGGCAGAGTGGCCAGACCCTGAAGGGCTATGGCGAGACAAGTGCAGCCTTCGGAGGCCCTTCGGGGACCTTTTCCCTCCAAATTCTCTCCTTAACAGGCACCTTTCTGCGTTAAAGACGAAGCTCTCATGCCACAATAGTTCCAATCACACAATTTAAGATGGGACCCAAAGGAGATTAATAAACTAATCAAAGGTGTCCAGTTTGCTTCCAAAATGGACAGGACTCAGTGCCAGGTACCATTTCCCACCAGGCATCTCTAGTCTTGCTTTTATAATCCAGGTTCCATTCGGATGGAGCACTGTTGTTTCCAAATGCAAAAAAAGAGAAAGAAAATCATACAACACGACAAATGATATAAAACAAAAAGACAACCCAATTTAAAAACGGGCAACGCATTTGTCTAGACAGAGATACAAATGGCCAGCGAGCACAGGAAAAGTTGCTCAATGTCATTAGCCAGAAGGGAAATTCAAATCAAAACCACTTCACACCCACTAGAATGGCGACAGATCATAACAAGCACTGACAAGGATGTGGAAAAACTGGAACCCTTGCCATAGCTGTTGGGACTATAAACTGGTCAATCGCTTTGAAAAACAGCTAGACAGTCCGCACTAAAAGTTAAACACACAATTACCATGATCGGCGATCCGAACCCAAGAGAAAGGAAAACTACGTCCCCACACAAGTCTGGGTGCAAATATTCAGAGAAGCATCATTCTAAAATTGGAAGCAACCCAAATGCCCTTCAACTTATGAAGAGGTTAACAAGATAAGATGGGGTTTCACAACCAAAAGGAATGACGGTCTGAGACATGCTAAGACATGGACCCTGAAAACATTATGTGACAGAAGCTCGTCACAAAAAGCCACAGGTTGCATGGTTCCATTTATACCAAGTGCCTAGAATAAGTCTAGAGACGCAACCCCGATTAGTGGTTGGCACAGTCTAAGAGAC
>NW_022103926.1:6713903-6715233 GCF_000313985.2 Echinops telfairi
GTGGGGGGGTGGGGAGCATTTAAGAATTAGAGGAAAGTTATATGTTTCATCCTTGCTACACTGCATCCTGACTGGCTCATTTCCTCCCTGCGACCCGTAAGGGGAAGTCAGGTTGCTTACAGATGTGTCTTGGGTCCCCAATCTGCACTCTCCCTCATTCACAATGATTTGATTTTTGTTCTTTGATGCCTGATACCTGCTCTCTTCGACCCCTCGTGATCACACAGGCTGGTATGCTTCATCCATGTGGGGTTTGTTGCTTCTCAGCTAGATGGCCATTTGTTTAACTTCAAGCCTTTAAGACCCCAGACACTGTATCTTTTGATAGCTGGGCACCATCAGCTTTCTTCACCACATTTGCTTATGCACCCGTTTTTGTCTTCAGTGAGTCCGGAAGGTATCATGGAATGCCAGTTTAATAAAACAAAGTATTCTTGCATTGAGGGAGTACTTGAGGGGAGGCCCAAAGTCCATTTGCTACCTTAATATTAAACCTATAAATATATGCACATAGATCTGTTTCCCTATCATATTTACATATGTACATGCCTGTATTTAGACCTCTATAAATACCCTTTGCCTCCTAGTTCTTTCCTCTATTTCCTTTTACTTTCCTCTTGTCCCACTATAATGCTCAGCTGTCATTTGCGTTTCAGTAATTCCTCTCCGTTACATTGCCCTTGATCAAGCTCTACCAGGCCTCTTACACTCTCCTTGCCACTGATTTTGGATCACTTGCTGTTCCCTTGTCCCTGGGTTGGTTAACACCACTTCCTCCCCCTCCCCCTTCCATATCCACTGGTAACCATCGGTCCTGTTGTTTTCTCCTCCAGATTGTTTATCCAGCCTATCTTATCTAGATAGACCTGCAGAGATAATAATATGCCCCAAAAAACAAGACAAAGCAAAACAAATTGACAAAAGAAAAAACAATAAAACAACAAAAAACAATGACACAAAAAAGAAAAGCCTGTAAATAATTCAAGGTCTGTTTGTTGACCTTTAGGAGTGTTTTCCGGTCGAGTCTGATGGGGTGCCATGCCTTGGCCCCAAAGTCTATGGCCCCAAAATCTATTCTTGGTATTCCCTCAGGACTTCCTCGCTCTGCCCCCCCTTGCTGTTCTGTTGCATGCCCTTAGTGTTTTGCCTCGGTGTGGTGGGTCAGATTGGGCACAATTCCCATACTGTGTCTCCAGTGTTGTCCCCTGTAGCACTATGGGTCAGTGAGGGATGTTGTGTCTCATAGTGGGGCTGGCCATATGGTCCTTTCTGTGCATTGGCTGTTCTGAATGGAGATATCGTCCTCAAGGCTTGGTGGGCCAGGATGTGC
>NW_022103926.1:6715953-6717273 GCF_000313985.2 Echinops telfairi
ACTCAAAAGCTGAATTACCAAGCATCTATGCAGAACTAAAACTACACAGCATATTCTCGACTGTACTGTCTTTGATCTCCAGTTTCCCCGTTGTTGGTTCTCTTCCTTCTGGTAATTACGCTCGTGTCGTCTTGTGGCATTGTCCTCGTTGGTGTGGCACTGAGTCTATTCCAACCGAGGAGACAGGGCAGAGCTGCCCCCAGTGTGAGGCTGTACTCGCATGGCGGAGGACTGCCAGGGGTTTTCTCCCACAGAACTGTGGTGGGTTGGAATCATCGGCCTTTTGGTGAAGCAGAGCTAAACTCGTTACTTAACATTTACTAATTAACAACTGGTAACAAGTAGTGTGCAGGGGTTGTATCCGCTCACCATACTTATTCCATCTGTGTGCTGAGTAAAGAATCAGGGAAGCTGGATTGACTGGAGAAGTAAGTGGCATCAGGATTGGACTGGAGGAAGGCTTATCTGTGGTATACAGATGGCACACCTTGCTTTGCTGAAAGGGAAGAGGACTTAAGCACTTACTGATCAAAATCAAGGATGGCAACCTTCAGTATGGATAACAATTCAATGTAAAGAAGTGTGGTAGTTACATAATCTGGTGTCATTTGGGGACTTGAGAGAATTAAGAGTGAAGGGGTGGAGTCTGGCCTGTCAATCGGGTCATAGCCAATGAGGCCTCTGTGTGGGCATGGCCTTCTCCTGAGGATTCTGGGAACTCCAGTATTTCCTCCTTGGAGGCAGGAGATACTCTCTCTCTCAGCTCACTCCCTGGGAGACTTTGCAGCTGACAAGACACTAGTGCCCTGAGCTAGAGAAGCCATGTGGAGACCCGTCAGTGTTGAGATCCTTCCACCGACATGGGCTTCACAAGACTTCCCACCCACTGGCCTGTGATCTTCCTGCATTTGGTGTCATTGCTTGTGTTGCGTGAGTCTGAAGAGGACTTTATAGATTGGTATTGGATATATAGGCTAATATCGGACTTATGGACTTGATCTGGACTGAGCTGAGATGTTTTCTCAATATTCAATTGCTCTTGTACATAAAGCTTTCTTATACACATATGGTTGCCATGAATTTGTTTCTCTAGTCTACCCAGACGAGCATAAGTCATCCAAAATCCTCGCAAGTGGACCAGTAGGTCACATTGTGATTAGTGGAGAAAAGACTGAAGTTGGACAAGGTTTCCCCTCCCTTGGATCCACAATCAATGCTCATGGAAGCAGCAGTCAAGAGATAAAAAAGCAAATTGCCGTGGGTAAATTGGCTGCACGAGACCTCTTTAAAGTGTCTTCTGAAAAGCACGGATGTTACTTT
>NW_022103926.1:6721144-6723132 GCF_000313985.2 Echinops telfairi
TACACACACACCAAAAGAAAGAATGATGAAGCAAATACGGTGAACAGATGGGGAATTTAAGCAAAGGGCTTTGGGGAAAGCTCTGTATTATCTTTAAATTTCCTGAAATTCAGAAAACAGAATTTGTGTTCTTTAGGCATAAGATCAGAAAAACCAGCACTCTTTCCCAAAGCCTTGTGTTTCTGCATCCAAAGGACGGGTGCACCCAGATTGGTAAGTACCTACTGACGACCAGATCTAATGTCCCACGTGTGCTGAAATTGTGCACACTTTAAATGTTTGTACTGGGGGGACAAAGGACTCAAGCAAATGATGCTGGGATATTCAAATTCTACTTCAGGTACGGCTGCCTCAAAGGGGTCAGAGGTCTGTGAATTCTCTTCTGAGGAATATGCCTATTTTGAAGAGTGAACAGGTTTCAATGATCTGAGAGAAAAGTGTCAATTATTTTCATGGCTTTATGTTGTAAGAAAGTATTATTTCTGACTGAATTTGCTTCCCTCCCCCCCCTGTGCATTTTTACCTAAGGAAATCATATTTATCCCAAGGGCAATAAATAACTATTAGCATGTAAATCACCCAAGAGTTTTAAATTAGCAACGGGCTCATCTTTTCATCAAGAGCACACATCACACTTTCATTCCTGACTTCTAAATGCCGCCAGGCCCAGGGCTCAGCCTCCTCTACCTGGCTTTCCCCTAGATGTGCCAGCTATCTGCTCCCTGGGATACAGAGCCCATCCTCCGGACACGGAACTCCACATCCCAATATCCCTACCTAGAAACCTCAGACGGAATTTGTCCACAACGGAATTCCTGACCTTCCCCAACTCACCCTCCGCCTGCTCCTCCCTTGAGGTGTGAACTAGTCAGCTGCTCCCCAAACCTCTGGTTTCCCAGCTTCCCTGACCGACAACGCAATATGACGACTATCAAGGCTCTCCAGGCGTCTGCCTCCAGGCCTCCTGCTTTCTGACACCTACTCAAAAAAAATTATTTCATTAAATGAAATAATCATGTAAAACCCTTAGTCTGGGGTCTGTTATATGGTTATATTCTATTAACAATAGTATAGATAGAATTGATATTCTTCTAGCACGATAGAATTTATATACTTCTAGCACACAGGGAGATAGATATATTCATTGTCCATGACCAATGTCCACTCAGACTCATGAATATGCGTGCCCATATACATGGTTGAAATAAAAATATATATATTTTATAAACTCAACTCACTGCCTTCGAGTCAATGCTGACTCAGTGACTCCTGTGGTTTCTAAGACTGTAATGGTCTATGGGAGTAGAAAGCCCAGTCTTTCCCCCCTGGAGCTGCTGGTGGTGGTTTTGAACTACCAACCATGTGGATTGCAGCTCAACACGTAACCACTATACCACCAGGCCTTGACCTGAAAAATATTTTAACACCAGCCTTGGTGGTGTTAAATTCACACCTCGATTTGTAATATTGATTCTATGGACAAAATATTGAACCATGCAGAAAACATCAAAAGAAGATAGAATAAACCCCTCAGGACCAATAATGAGAGTAGGGATACCAGGAGGGGAAGGGGAAGGTGTGGGAAAAAAGAGAGAATGGATCACAATGATCTACATATAACTCCCTCCCTGGGAGATGGACAACAGAAAAGTGGGTTAAGGGAGACATTGGTCAGTGTAAGACATGAAAAAAATAATAATTTATAAATTATCAAGGGTTCATGAGGGAGAGTGGGGAAGGGAGGGAAAATGAGCTGGTACCAAAAGCTCAAGTAGAAAGAAAATGTTTTGATGATGGCAACATATGTACAGATGTGCTTGACACAATAGAAGTATGTATGGATTGTGATAAGAGGTGCATGAGCCCCAATAAAATGATTAAAAAAACAAAAACAAAAGAAGATGGAAGGAACACAGAGTCACTGTACCAAAAATAACTAGTAGACGATCAAGAACCCATCGTCTTGAAGAGAGAAGTCCAAGCTGCAC
>NW_022103926.1:6723512-6724729 GCF_000313985.2 Echinops telfairi
AAGAAATCTGGAAGACAGTTCCCTAATCAACTGACAGGAAGAGATCCAATTTTGTGTCCCACTCTAAAGAAAGGTGACCCAACAGAATGTGGAAATTATGTAACAATATCATTGGTATCACACGCAAGTAAAGTTTTGCTAAAGATCATTCAACAACAGTTGCAGCAATACATTGACAGGCAGCGGCCAGAAATTCAAGCTGGATTGAAGAGGAGGTGGCACAAGGCATACCATTGCTGACATTAAGATGAATATTGGCTAAAAGCCGAGCATTCCAGAATGCTGTTTGTGTTTGACTGCAAAGGCATTTGACCTTGTAGCTCCTAACAAAACTACAGAGAGCACAGTTAAGAATGGGAATTCCAGAACACTTCATTGTGTGCATGCAGAGCCTATACATACATCAAGAGGCAACTGTGTGAGCAGAACACAGGAACACTGAGAGGTTTGAGATCAGGAGCGGTGTGCATCAAGGAGTATCCCTCACCATACTTATTCAATCTCTACGCTGAGCAAATAATCCAAGAAGCTGGGCGACAGGAAGACAAAAGTGGCATCAGGATGGGAGGAGACTTAACCTCCCTTGATATGCAGATGACGCACCCCTGCCTGCTGGGAAAAAAAGAGGCTTTGAAGCACTTGCTGATGAAGGATTTCATCTTGCCTGGATCCACAATCAACGCTCATGGAAGCAAGAGTCAAGAGATCAAAAGACGTGTTCCACTGGACAAATGTGCTGCAGAGCATCTCTTCAGTGTTGAAAAGCAAGGATGCCATTAAGGTGGGCCTAACCCAAGCCAGGGTCTTTTCAGTCATTTGATGTATGTGTGAAAGGGGGACATACAATAAGGAAGACTGAGGAAGAATTGATGCCGTGGAATCATAGTGCTGGTGAAGAATACTGACAGGCGAACAGACATGTGTGTCTTGGAAGTACAGTCAGAATCCTCTTTGAGAGCAAGGAAAGACTTCATCGCACATACTCTGCACACGTTATCAAGAGAGATTCTTCTCTCTGGAGGACCTGGTGCCTGGTAAAGTGGAGGGGCAACAAAAAAGAGGTAGATCCTCGACCAGATGAACTGACACCGTTAGTGGCTGGAATAATGGGCTCAAGCACAACCAGGCCTTGTGTCATTCTGATGTGCACGTGGTCACTCTGAGTTGGAACCAAGTTGACAGCATCAACAACAGTCGCCAACATTAATCATGTGATC
>NW_022103926.1:6725274-6726667 GCF_000313985.2 Echinops telfairi
CCCTGAAACACAAGGTCTATTTCAAATATACCCTTTTCCCCCTGTATATAAACAGATTTGTTCACACTCTTGTCTGTCACTGCATTATTCCCAACAGCAAAAGGGTGGAAATAATATATGGGTAAATAAGCTGTGGCACAGACACACGGTTGAGTACTGGGCAATGCTAAAGAGTAATAAAGACTCTTTGAAGCGCTTCATAACACGGACACTAGAGGACAGTCAAACCCACACCCACTCACTGCCATCAAGTCAACGCTGACTCATAGTGGTGGCCCTATACGACAGGACAGAACTGCCCCTGTGTACTTCTGAGACAAGAACTCTTTATGGGAGTAGAAAGCCCCGTCATTCATTCTCCGAGTGGCTGGTAGTTTCAAACTGCTGACTTTGCAGTTAGCTGCCCGATGTACAACCACTATCACAGGGTTAGCCCCTTAGAAGATACTATTCAGAGTAAAATAAGTCAATCACAAAAGGCTCATATAGAGACCACTACTGTTGAAAGTCACAGAAAGGTTTACACAAAGAAAGAATCATTTTTAGAAGTTTACTAGAAGTGGGAGGGGCAAGGAGGGCAAATGATGTGTTACTTTGGGTGTAGGGAAAGGCAATATACAGTACTGGGGATATTACGCAAAATGATCAAGGCAAAGTAGTCCCTTGGAGGGTCACTAGAGTTAAAGGCAACAAAAGCAAATAACTGTCCAACCTGGGAGTAACAGTAGTAACAATAATCTACAAGTGGATACAATCAAGCTGAACAGTGATGGAAAGGAAATGGAACAACAGCTACAGATATGGATAGGCTTCACAAAGGAGATATATATATATTTATCCATTTATATATTTAATTATCTTTTTATCCCAAATATATCTTTTTATCCCTCCCTTCCACCTCCATCTCCTATGGTCTCTGGTACTTCGTTTTCAATGGCAGAAATGCTATAAATATTTTTTTTCATAATTATGGGGTTTATTAAGGATGATAACAAGTTTACCCCTAGTTAGGACCAGTTACCAGTAAGGATACAGTCATTAGTCCATCTCGATCCGTAGCCAAATTTCTCTCCAGTCCTTAGCCTCTAAGCCAGTGGTTCTCAACCTTCCTAATGCCGCAACCCTTTAATACAGTTCATGTTGTGGTGACCCCCAACCATAAAATTATTTTTGCTGCTACTTTATCACTGTAATTTTGCTACTGTTATGAATCATAATGTAAATCATACTGTTTTCTTTTTTTAAAGTCATTTTATTAGGGGCTCATACAAGTCTTATCACAATTCATACATATATCAATTGTGTAAAACGCATTTGTACATTCATTGCCCTCATCATTCTCAAAACATTTCCTCTCCACTTAAGCCCCTGGCATTAGGTCCTCATTTTTCCC
>NW_022103926.1:6729383-6731304 GCF_000313985.2 Echinops telfairi
AGTGACCTCCTATGGGTTTCCAAGTCTGTAAATGTTTATGGGAGTAGAAAGCCCAGTCTTTCTCCTGGGGAGCTGCTGGTGGTTTCAAACTGCTAACCATGAGGGTCACAGCCCAACACACAACCACTCTACCACCAGAACTCCTCAAATGATCAGCCTAGATGTTGCAGCCATCTGTCACTCATCACGCAGTTACTGACAAACTTTCTTTGAGTCAGGCTTTTATGTACATGTCTCTCAATTAGACATTGCTTTACAGTACTTAAAAACCATGGAAGTGTTATCTTTGGGGCTTTTTATGTCTAGCAATTTTGTCCATTTCTTATTTTAAAATTTTCTTAACTCCTACTGTGACTTGAATGAAAGTTTACAAAGCAAACTGGCTTTCTATAGGACAATTCATATCTATTTTGATTAGTGACACTGATTGCAATCCCCATAATGAAACAGCATTCATTACACTTCCATCCTATCTTTATGATTTCCATTAGTCTTCTTTCCTATCCCTTTCTGCTTGATGAGCTTTATCCCTTTTAATCTCATATAATTCGGTTGATACTTCCTTATAGGCCTCCCTACCTTTTGGGTGAAAGTTGAACAACAAGTGAATTTGGTTCCAGGCTTGAAAGGTCACCAAGGGCCACAGGCACAGGAGTCCACCAGTCCCTGTTTACATGGTGCTGGTAAATAATACTGAAAGTACCATGGACTGCCAAAAGAACCAACCAATGTGTCTTTAGAAGAGGTATAGTCAGAGTGTTCTTAGAGGCCAGAATGGCGAGACTCTGTCTTACATACTTTAGATATGTTACTGGGAGAGACTAGTCCCTGGAAAAGGGCATTACGCTTGGTAAAGTAGAGGGACAGAAAAGAGGAAGAAGGCTGGAAGCGAGAAGGGCTGACCAAGTGGCTCTAATAATGGATTCCAACAGGGCAACAATTGCTGGAACAGATGCTTTATTCTGCTGTACACAGAGTCCCCACGATCTGGCCAAAGGGCACCTCATAACAACAACAATAACTGTCAGACCATTAAGCAGGCCTGGTCTTTTTTGTGTGTGATCTTGACTTCTGTTCTAGATTTTTTTTTCCCAATTGACTCAGGACCTCCTCTTGTAGCGGAAGCCAAGCACCATCCAATTCTTCTGGTCTCCGAGTTCTGGGAGTGGGTATCATTTGAATTTACATAACCCTTTGGGAACTTAAGAGCTCGTCTTAATAATCCTCATCCCTCCCAGCCACTGCACCTACATTGGGCCTGGGCTATCTACCCTGATACTAAAATGTGACTTTCCCCCGCCCCTTCCTTTTTTTTTAATGATGGAGGACAACCCCCTCTTCAATATTAAAATATGTATATTTCTAGGAATTTCGATTTTGAGTCTTTCAATTCACACCACAGGTTTGATGACTCAAACTGACTCGCAGGTCACAACACAGACACCACAGAACCTCCTGTCCCAAATCTAATCCTTTTCCAGCAGCACACTGCAGCAGCCCTGCTGAGAAAGCCATGCTATCTCTGAATAGTTACGGTGGGGACAAGCCAATGTTCCCTCTCTGTCCAAATCGGCGACCTTTTTTACTCCCCTAAATGAAGATGATGACAATCACACCTGGTCACAAGGTAGGCTGTGGTCAAATGACGACGATCAGAAAAACAGACGCGTCTCTCAAACCCTAGCTCTTTGAAGTCACACCAAGCAGGCGACCTGAGTCACAGCTACCTACATTTTAACCCATTTCCCAGGAGTCCGAATGCTCTCCATTCCGGGTCATAATCACCCTCTCGGTTGACAGCCTGAGGGGGAGAGAGCCTCCGACGAAAGGGATGCCAGGTCAGGGTCCGGGCTCCACTACGAACCCACCTGAGCAAGTCCCCCTCAGAGCCTCCGATTTGCCAACAACCAAACCACCGAGT
>NW_022103926.1:6732456-6733949 GCF_000313985.2 Echinops telfairi
GCCGGCCGCAGTGCTGCCAGGCCTTTCTTCCTCTTGGTGTACGCTTTCTCAAGAGCCCGCGAAACTAGACCCGAGATCTGAGAATGAAAATTATCAACTGATATTTTTACTGATAGGGGCAGTGAGAGTCAATAATTTAACAAGCAGTTTGCTGCCCTAATGACCGTTTAAGTATAAAAAAAATGATACACTAAAAGGTAGGTTCCCCCCCCCCATACAGTTAATACTTATATAAAGACAATAAAAGAGGTGCACAAACTAGATGAAAAGAAAGTTTTAAAATATTAATGAAAAATATTAACTAACACCTGACAAAAAACAAAGTGTTGAGATATTTCCATATTGCTTCTTGACTGGCGTGCTCACTTGTAATATTCGTTGCTTCTATCAGAGCATCGGCTGGGTGATCGCTCCTTAACCAGCTTTCCACTGGAGAAGTAGGATCCCCTTCCTTCAGAGGTAGGCCAAGTTGACAAGTTGTTGTGTTTGATATATTGGAAACAGGCAACTTCTCTTCTTTGAACATTTCTCATCTTTGAAAACCCCTTTTCCATTTCTGCTGAACTGACAGTAATTGTTCTGACAATATTGTTAGCTCTTTGAACACTTTCAGGGGTTACATCACTCACTCATCTCTCGCGAGAGTTTGGCATAATGAAAGCTGAAATGAACGACAGCAAGTCACCCTCTTTTTCTCTGTCTTATATGTTTGCTGACGTAACAATTGCAAGGGAATAAAAAGCAATGTTTCATCAAAAGTGTAACGAGTTTTATAGAATGAATAAATAAATACTACAAACATAATTTCATCTAATTTCTTCTACCAACGGACGGAACGAACATTACTACAGGCGCTTAGAGTCCGCTGTTGCACAAATAAATATTAAACAAAAGTAAGGAATGTAAATTTGTAATTTCCACATTGGGCCACTGGGTAGCCACCCACCTTAGAGGGAACCCTGATTACAAGTGCCATTTTAACAACCAGCTCACCAAGCTCAGCAATAAATTAAGTATCCGTTCTGCCAAACCGATGTGAACCGGCTCAATCCCACCACTGGATAGGAGATTTTAGCCCCCCCTCCATGCAAGTAGCCTGTGTTAAGTGCTTCCCACCACAGCCTATCAGAGGCAAGTAGTCTTGGATCACCTGAAAATGCGACAAAATAATCAAACTAGATAATCAAAATAATCAATGCCTAGTGGCAATCCTAGTGCACCGAGTGAAGGCGTTCCTGTGGCTCTGCCAGTTAGGTTTTGGACTACGGAGTGCAGATTTAACCACTTAATCCCACCAGCCTCTTTGAAAAGAGAGAAAGATGAGGTGGTCTACTCCCCTCAAGATTTCTATAACTATATGGTGGTGGTGATGGTGGTGGTGGTGATGGTGGTGATGGTGGTGGAGGTGGTGGTGATGGTGGAGAAGGTGGTGAATGTGGAGGTGATAGAGGTGGAGGTGGTGGAGGTGGAGGTGGAGGTGGAGGTGGAGGTGG
>NW_022103926.1:6734261-6758577 GCF_000313985.2 Echinops telfairi
GGTGGAGGTGGAGGAGGAGGAGGTGGAGGTGGTGCAGGTGGAGGTGGTGGTGGTGGAGGAGGAGGAAGTGGAGGAGGAGGTGGAGGTAGTGGAGGTGATGGTGGCAGTGGTGGAGGTCGTGGTGGTAGTAGGCACTGTCTAGCCGGTACAACAGAAGGAAGCACTGCTCAGTCCTATACCACTGCTGCTATATTTGAGCCTATGGTTGCCACCACTGTGTCGCTCCATCTCACTGAGGTCTCCTGTTTTTTCCCTGACCCTCTGCTTTACCAAGTGTGGTAGTTACGTAATCTCTGATCAACTTGGGGGTATTCTGAGTGAAGGGAATGAAAGGGTGGAGTCTAGCCTGTCAATCAGGTCATAGCCAATGATGCCTCTCTCTGTCTGTGCCCTTCTCTTGAGGATTCTGGGAATTTTCTCTCTTTTGATTGATTCTGTCATCAGAAGAGGTGGGTCTCTCTCCACCCACTGGCCTGCGATCCTGCATCATTGCATGTGCTGCGTGAATCTGAAGAGGAATTCATAAGCTAATCTTGGACTTATGGGCTAATAATTAAACTTATGGACTGATCTGGACTGGGCTGGGATATTTTATTGATGCATAATTACTTCTTGATATAAAGTTCTCTATTACACATATCTGAGTGTCTCTGGATTTGTTTCTCTAGTCCAGCGGTTCTCAACTTGTGGGTTGTGACTCCTTTGGGGGTCGAATGACCCTTTCACAGGGGTGGCTTGATTCATAACAGTAGCAAAATTGTAGTTATGAAGTAGCAACAAAAGTAATTTTATGGTTAGGGCATCACCACAACATGAGGTCGCGGCATTAGGAAGGTTAAGAACCACTGCTCTAGTCAATCCGGTGGAACACAGCAAGCATGATATCCTTCTTCAGGCCCCAGTGTCACCTGATAACATTTCCAAAGTATATGATACAGAGTCTCTTCCATCCTCATTTCTTCTTTTTTTTTAGAAATCATTTTATTGGCGGCTCGTACAGCTCTTATCACAATCCATGCATCCATCCATTGTATCAAGCACATTTGTACATTCGTTGCCATCATCATTCTCAAAACATTTTGTTTCTATTTGAGCCCTTGGTGTCAGCTCATTCCCCCACCCCCATCCTCTCTTCTCAGGAGCATTCTGGCTGTACTTCTCCCAAGACAGGTTTGTTTGTTCTTTTGGCAGTCCAAGTTACAGTCAATATCCTTTACTAGCACCATAACCCAAACACATTGATTCTTGTGCCCCTTTCCTTATTCATTGTCAAGCTTTCACATGTATATGAGGTGATTTGAAAATACCATGGCTTGGGTCACGCACACCTTAGTCTTCCAAGTGCCATCCCTGTTTTTAAATACTTTAAAGAGGATATCTAGCAAAGCAATGGATAGAGGTATAAACATAGCAGTGTGCATATGTAAATACATTAATCCACAAAAATAGTGTATTGGCCCATGTACATATATTTATACAGCAATACACTGAGGTAGGGAATGGACTTCAGGCCTCTGCTCATACCCTCCCTCAATATAAGAGCACTTTGTTCTAACCAATCGGCAGAACGAGATGTTCATCTTCCCGATACAATCGCTGAAGACAAAACAGGTGCATAAGCAAATGTGATGAAAAGCTGGATGGTGCCCGGCTATTACAAGATATAGCATCAGGGGTCTTAAAGCCGCCATTTAGCAGTGAAGCAACAAGTCCACATGGAGGAAGCACACTGTCGGTGCAATCATGAGGAATCATAGGACTGGGTAATAGGCATCAGCAGACACATAACAAACAAAAACATATTGTTGAGAACGAGGGGGTGGGCGGGAGCAGAGATCCAAAGCCCATCTGTAGACAGTGGAACAATCTCCCCACAGAGGGGCCACAGGGAAGGGATGAGTTACCAGGGTGCAGTAAAGCATCGATGAAACACAGTATATTCCTCTGGTTCTTTGAGGCTTCCTCATCCTCCACTACCATGACCCCAGTGCTGCTTCTCCATTCAGACTAGACCGGAACATGTACACAGGTATAAAAAGGGATGGGAGCTCCTGACACACAGAATCCAGGAACAGGAGTGGGAACAGTGATAGCAGGAGGGGAAGGGGAAGAGGAGGAGAGGAAGGGAGGAAGGGGGAACTGATCGCAATGATCGACACATATCCATACACCCCTCACAGGGGGAAGAACAGCAGAAAATATGGGGAAGGGAGACAGCGGTCAGTGTGAGAGATGAAAATAATAACATCCCATTGTGCGCAGGGTCCTCAACCACACAGTAGCCAGCAGCACCAACCCAGGCATCACTAGTCCAGTTATAATTGCTGCGTGCCCTTAAGTCAACGTTCAACTAATAACAACCCCATTTAACAGGAGAACTGGTCACTTTTCCAAAAGCAAGTCACCAGCTCTTTCTTCCACCAGTCTTTCAGGAAGCAACCAGGCTTGCTTAATGTGCGCCACCAAGGCTCCTTAGCCAGCCCTGACAGGGAGGGTAGCAGGCACATTTGGACCAGAAGAAACCCCTGCTGTGGCTTTTTATGCATCTGAGAAAATAAGGAAAGAACTGGTTTTATGATCTATCTGGCAGTAGTAACTCAAACTCAGAGCTGGATATCGCGGTTGGGTGTTTATTTCCAAGTAAAGTGCGTTCAACCTGTGATTTCAGCAATGGCCCCAGTGGTTTGCACAGCTTGTCCAGCAGTATGTTTCCTTTGGGACAGAGCTTAAGGCAACATCCCTTGACACTGAGGAGGGGAGATTGCAGGGGGATTTAAACCTGAATGGAGAGGAGACAGAGGGTGAGACAGGTGTCCCTAGACCGTTCTGTGCTCCCACAAGGGAAGTCCGGCATACTAATGACCTTCCAAGGGAGAGGAAAACGCTCCCAAACACGGAAAATCAGAGGAGTCGGAACAAAAAAAAAAGTTGAGGCATGGGACTATTCAACTTTTGAAATAAATTCAGACTCTAGCTATGGGGGGCAATGTGCCACCAGTTGCCTAAAGAGAGCTGACACTACCCAATGCTGGTCTCTGGACCCCTCGCTATTAAAACCTGCCAAGATCCACCTGGGATGATGTTAACAAGCAATCCTAGGCTCTTCCAAGTTTCCTTATTGCCACTGTGCATCAAGTTGAAAGGGGAAAAGAAGTGCCCAACATGAGGGTCACTTGATTACAGAATCAAGTGAATAAGCAAACATCCTGTGTCAGAGAAAGGAGTGAGAAATATGAAAAAGAAGTAAGTTAAAATAAGCAGATTGGGAGATATCAGTATGAACTTTTGGCATTTACCGTTTATACAGATAATATATAAATAGTCCTCTCTCTGCCTCTCCACCTTCCTCTTGCTGTAACTCTGCCTGTGTTGAGGAGTGGGCTCACAGGGACCGCCCGACTCTGAGAGGTTCAGGCGCCCTGCTAAGTTCCCACTGCCCTTGTATCCATGAGCCTCTGCACACCCAGCCTGCGATCTCCTGCTTCCCTGTTCATCTTGCTGCATCACCAGCATGTGGTGGTCAGTCTGAAGACTAGCATCGGACTTACGAACTTGAGTTGGGCTGGGCTGTCTTCATGATATATAATTACTTCTTGACACAAATTTTTTTCTTGTACATAAAAAAAATTAGTGTGTGTGTGTTTTAGTTTTGTCTACCAAGAAGCCCTAGAAGTAATAATACCTTAATAGCAATGAGCCACCCAATACCTAGATCTTGATTTCTAACAACTATTTTCTAATAAAGGAATCGGAGAGCCTAAAAAAAAAATTAGTGATTTCAGGGCAAGGAAAGTACAAGATGAGCCTTAAGCATATAGTGGTATTTCTTAAAAGTGAAAGAAAAAAAGGGGGAAATGTTAAAAGAACCCCAAGGTTTCTACTCGCCAAAGTCAAGGCAATTTGAGCATCCAAATAAATAGTGATAGAAACAGAATGTAATCCACAGAATAAAATAAGAATCCATTAGCTCCTGTTAATATAAATAAATAAGAGCAATTTCTTCCTCGTGGTAGAGTTCTAACTAACGTAGAACGATTGAGGAAAACCGCTTGGTAAAGATGTCAGTAGTTGTTATTTTAGGCAAGAATCATTAATGTTTACTAAAATTAGTGGGCAAACAAAAAAGAGGACAAGCATACTGGATGGAAAGAAATAGGTGGGACCCCTAAGACTATCACCCTTAGTCACCCGTTTGGTCAGGAACTGAACTCACCCCTGTACTGGAATAACCAAGCATTTGTGATCAGAGTTCAGGGGTTTAGGAAAGGAGGAAGAATGGAAAGAGAGGGAGAAAGTGGGATACGGAGACCTTGAGGATTGCCATGAACAAGTTAAAATGCAATGTGTATGAATTCTTGGGTGTAAAGGTGAGGATCTGTTCAATAAACCTTCCTCTAAGTGACAATAAAAAGTCACGAAATATTTGTGGGTGAAAGTATTGTGAGAAACAGGATACTTACATCGTCTCAGAGTATCTCCCCACAAGATACTTATTTACCCAGGGAAAAATAGTAGCTTTATGGTGGAGGAACTTGGCAGTCACCTTCTGAAACAAATGATCCAGGTGAACCTCAGCAGTCATAATATCAAGAAGGATACAATATCACTTCTGTGTTGTTCTTGCCAACAATGCATACCTTAAACCAAATCGTGAGGAAACATCGGACAAACCCAAAATGAGAGATACATTTTACAAAGTAGCTCATGTGGACCATTCCAAAGTTTCAGTCTGAAAGACAAAGACCGACTGAGACTTAGGAAGTCTGCCAAATTCAAGGACACTCAAGAAAGCTAAGAACTAGATTTAAAACAACAAAGAGAGTAGGTACTGAGGCTGCTCTTTATCTCGTGGCATTTGGTTTCTTCATTTGGGGGCATTGGGTCATGGTTTCATGAGACATCAGTTAATTGGGAGAATAATATGGTTAGGGCATATGTTCTACTTCCTGGTTTGTTGTAAATGGCCATGCACAGCCCAACAATTGGCCTCTAGTCTCCGGGACCAACAGTATCAGGAATAAGGAGTGGAACTAGAATATGTGGCTAATTGTCTCATGGAACAACTACCTCCTTTACTATGAACCCAGAAGAACTAGGTGGCGGTGCCTGGCTACCGTTATTAAACATTTTGATGAAAACTCTGTAGAAAAAGTCCCCATCAAAAGGAGGGAAATGTAGGACAGAATTCCAAATTCTACGAATCCAGAATTTCTGGAGCTATGGAGATTGGACTAACTTCCTGAAACTATTGTCTTTGAGAACATCTTTAAATCTCAAAACTTAAAATAGTCTCTTAAAATCAAATAATAATTTAGCATCATTAACAAAGATTGTCCATCTTGAGCATTGTGCTTTTGAAAGATTTCTCTGTATGAGATCTGAAGAAATGGCATGGGGCCCGGGCCTGACCTCCTTTGGGTACTCAAGGTAGATGGAGAATCCAATGTCCTATCTGCCCAAGAACAGTTCCTATGAGGTAGAGGTCAGACAAGCCTTCATCCTCCATCTTTCTCCCTCCTATTCTGACACCAACTGCCCCTCCCATGGCACTCTGCTTCTATGATAGGTTTGAGACTCTGTTCTGATGGCCACACGGAGCTCACAGACAATACTCACAATGATGGGGCTCATTAGGGAAGTTAACAGGTTATCACAAGTCAGGATCAGGAAACACTGAGAATACAGTCCTTTTGTCCAAAGCAGTGCCTCTTCTCAGTGATCTTGGTAGGCACATCTCTCTCTGATAGGCACGATCTTTTGTGGGCAAGCATCACACAACTCCTTTAACGCTGTTAAGTGCCCAAAAAAAACCCACCCTACAAGCCAGTCTCCTTCCCAAAGGCACTCAGCTTTACTAATTCCGTGGGCAGGAATCCCATTGCTCTGTATTGTAGTCTCAGGTGCCTCTGAAGCCTCTACGGTCTGCCACTTCGGGCAGAGATCTCACATGTATGCTGTGTTAGTCTGGGTATTTTAGAGAAACAAATCCACAGAAAATTGTGTATAGAGAGAGTTTTATATAAAGGTTAAGTGCACAACAAGAAAACATCCCAACCCAGTGCTGCCCAAGCTCACAAGTCCAACATTAACCCATATGTCCAACACCAATCCACAAAGTCCTCCTCCATCTCACTCACTATGATGCTGACTGCAGGAGGAAAGCCGAGTCAGTGAATGTGTTAGCATCTCAGCGCTGACAGGGGTCTCCACATGGGTGTTCCAGCACCCAGGGCTGCATCGGGGTAGGTCCATGTGGCTTCTCCTCAGGGATGTCTTGCAGGAAGTGAGCCTTGCCAGTTGAAGCAGGGAGCTGGCCAAGGCAGCTACACCCTGGTCCAACCATTACAAAACAAGAGATCCAAGAACTCGAAAGGTGAGGAGGCTCACCAAGCCATTTATCTCACCGCCCTTCAATTAACCCCATGTGTTTATCGGCCAGGTTGACACAATCAACTAACTCACATGCTATTAGTGGCTTTCCTTTCTTGATCATCAGGGGATTTCTCTCTTCTTGCTTCAGAGATGGATCCCTTTATAGCCAGTGGCATGGCAAAGCTGTCCAATCCCCAAGGTAGAGTCCACTATACCTTATTTGCACGCTCCCACTCAGTACTTTGATGGGAGTTACAAGACTGTGGCTAAAAAAACCTTAGCCAGTAATTCAGGATCAAACCAACAACAATTCAAAAGACCAGACAGGAACTTTAGGGAGCAATGAGTATACGTTAATAGGGAGGAACAACTCAGCAAAGAAGGGTACCAATGGTCACACAGTTTGAGGAATATAATCAATGTCTCTGCATTAATTTTACATGCTGAAACTGTTGAGTGGTTGTTGTTATTTGCTGTGTACGCTCTCAGCTTTTTTATTTGTAAAGAAAGGAATTTAAAGGGGAGGAGGAAGGGAAGGGGAGGGGGGAAAGAAAAAAAAAGGAAAATGAGCGGATTCCGGGAACCCAAGAGGCAAGCGAATTTTGGGAATAATGAGGGCAACAAATGTATAGATGTGCTTTACACAATTGATCTATGTATTGTGATGAATTGTATGAGCCCCAATAAATTGATTAAAAAATAATAATAATAAAAATTTTAAAAAAAGAAAGAAAGGAATTTAACAACTTATTATAGCATCAGGGACAACTGAACTTCATGTCATCCTAGATCGGATCCTGGACCAGAAAACAAACAAACATTGAAGACATAACTGGGCAAATCTTAGTGAAGGCTGGAGATTAGAGAACACCACTTGTCAACATTAATGTCCTCATTTTGAGAATCCCACAGAGCTAAAGGGGCATCCTGCCATCACTGTCACTCACTGCCATACAGTCAAATCAGATCCATGAGGTGGAACTGAGCCGCCTTTGGGATGCGGCTGGCTCGACTGGGGTGCCTCTGGGCACTTAATTCAGGTTCACTGGGGTTCAAGCTGAGTGTCTGAATTCAGGTTCACTGGAGCTGGAATTGAGGGTCTTTGGACTGAGGTCTCTAGTGGCCTTTGGGCATTCGTTAGGAGCCCTGTAAGAGCTCGGTAACATGTCCTAACTGAACAGCTATATCCTGCGCATTTCTCACCTACCTTGTAACCTGTCAACTTCCACAATAAGCTCTCAGATCATGACTATTGTCTGTGCGTTTGTGTGTCCTCTGCAGTTCATGATCAAAACCAGATGTAGAACTAGTGGGCGTGGTGTGTGACAGAGCAGTCCTACATGACAGACAACCTTCCTTGTTGCATGAACCACAAACCCAATTTGTTAGATGGACAGTTGGGTTCACAGTGGATTTTTGGCTGGAGGACATTAACAAGTGCATCCGAATTTTTGAAAGGGGAGATACAAAGCATTCTTACTGTTTTGTTTTTCTTTCTTACTGTTGTTATCAACCTCCTGACTATGGCTACTCCATGCACAGCAAACAAAACTCTGCCCAGTCCGGCATTACCCTGAAGATTGGTTGCTGAATCAGATTGTCCATTGGTTATTTTTTTTAGAAATAGACCAGAGGTCCATTGGTTATTTTTTTTTAGAAATAGACCACCAGGTCTTTCTTCCTAGTCTGTCTTAGTTTGAAAACTCTGCTAAAGCCTGTCTGGCATCATAGTAGCACACAAGCTTCACGCGCAGTCAAGAGGTGGCTGGGTATGGGGTGCATTGCCTGGGAATCAATGTTGGGTCTCACACGTGGAAGGTGAGAATCCTACTATGGAATTACCACACCATACATGAAGCCTGAACTTGCCTGTCTCCCTCAACAAGGTGGGGGGGATCTCTTTCTTGATGCCCTAAACTCATGGCCCCCAAATGCTTGTCAAATTTTAATCACTCTTTGGATGCAAGTGATGTGTGGCTACGAGTGTTGTACGAAGAAGTCTTTGGCTGAGTTCAGAGGCTTAGCATCATCTTTTAATAAGAAATCTGAGGGCATCACTTCCTCTTCTTGTTGGCTGTTGGGAAACGAAACATCAAATTTGAGGCCTGGGTTGACCATGTTGGGAGACGACCCTTTTATGAGTCACAAGTCTAGGTCCCTAAAATTGGCCTCTGTCCCCTTTCCCTTTTCATTTCTTACAGGCTTCTAATTTGCTTTCTGTTATTTATAAACCTTGACTGCCTTAAACCTTTCAGCAACTATGTCACGGTGCCACACAGAACAAATCGACAGGACATTGGCACACGGGCGGCAGAGTCAATGTTGGCAAGTGCACCCAGCACTGTCAACCACTCACCGCGTGCCTAGGGATTTTTAAAGCCGATGGAAAAGGTACCCGCCTCTAAGTTGTTGACATCTTGTCCCTGGCCAAGCAGCTTGGCATGAGTTCTCTTCTGCCTGGAAACAACCTCTAAGGCCTCTTCTTCTCCTCCGTGACTGTTCCTTTTAAAAAATAGACTTGCAAATGCTGCATTTCAAAGCAGCAGGCCAGGCCCCATCAGGGAATGTTGGTAGCGATGAGAACTTAAATATGTTCAGAACCTCATCTACGGTCACTGCCACCAACTGAGTCCAGCTATCATCTCCCGCCAAGAGGGTGACAAGCTCTCTCGAATTGTCTTCTCGCCTCCGTTGAAACCACTATATGTGACCGGGTATGTTTTCTTTCCTTTATATAGCATCTTAATGTAAAAGGTCACACTATAGCAAGAAACAGTACATATGGTATCACCCAACTCCTCTCCTTAGAGGTTGCCCCTATAGCAGCTTAGAGAGTACCCTTCCAAAAGTTCCTATATTCTCTCTCTCTCTCTCTCAAGCGCGCACACACACACACACACACACACACACACACACACAGTATGGAAAGGAAACATGCACGCTTCAGCAATGCATCTCCTTGTTTTCCGTTAACAATCCGCCTTACCCTACTGTCTCCACGTCAGCACAAAGTCCCAGTATGGGCCCTTGTTGTCTGACATTTAGCTTTTAGCCTTTTGCCCCAACCATAAAGAGGACCTTTGAGTGTGGGAAGGAGGTAAATATTTCTCCAGGGTGAGAGCCATTAGAGTTTCTTTGTTTTTGTTTTACATATTTTAACGTGGTTTCAGTGACGCTTGACACAGCGCTTTAGATTCTTGTCCTACCATTTCTAAACCAGTTGTCTGGCGACTTTTGTTATATTTGGGAGCGCTTACATTGTTTCCATGCTGACTGTTACTTTTCCATTCATCTAGTTCCCTTGCCTCTGCGTGTTCTCCTCCTTGCTTCAGAGGAATTGTTTGAACGTTTGATCTCATCGGTGGCATTTTAACACATGGCTATTATTAATTATACGTGCATATTTGCTCAATTTGCTATCTATGCACAAGGTGACATCGGTGGTTATAGTTCAAAGTTTAAAGGGTATCTCAGGGCCAGCGTCTCGCGGAGTCCACCACTCTAAATCAGACCATTGGGTGTGTCACGCTCATAGGAATTTGAGGTTCCGTTCCATATTCTTCTCGATATTCTACACTGTCACCTGCTGTTGAGTTGGCGCTGACTCACAGGGACCGGAATGTACAACAGAACAGAAGAGAACAGGACTCATCCCTGTGCCGTCCTCCCAATGCGCTCAAATATGAGAGCAACGGTGAGGATGCTGCAGGACGGCAGTGTTGAGTCTGCTCTGTGCAGGGTCGCTGTGAGAAAGCACTGACCTGATGATGGTCCCTACCAGCAGCATGATGCCATGGAAGGGTCAGACTGGGTGCAGTTAGTTTTGCGTATGGATGCACAATTGCCTGACTCCTTTTACTGAAAAAAACGCGTCCATTTCTCACTGAATCACAGCGTTAGCCTTTCAAAAATCAGGTGACCCTGTAGGTGGGTGTTGGTCTGAGTCTGGAATCTTTCATTTATTTTACTGCCTATTTGTGCATCCATCTATGTATCAGTTCTTCACGCTCTGATTTTGGGGATAAAAAAGTTACGGTTTAGTTGAATCTGAGGCATGTCGACCTCATGTATCTTCCAGTAGACTTGCGCTCCAGTAGAAAGATTTTTATCTATTTTTTTATTCTTTAAAATTTCCTACTTAAGGTTACCACATATATATCGTGTAGTACATCTATTTTTTTTCTCTGCTGAAACTACAGTTCAAGATTTTTTTATTTGAGCTCTTTACATTTTTATTAATAACTCATATTTATAGGGAAAACTAGGCTATAAAGGACACAATTCCTAAGTGCCAAATTCCTAAGTAGTATGGTTTAAAAATCCCTCAGAATGATTAAGTTCAGTAACTCAAAAAATATGTAAGATCTAATATCCCAGAAAAGCTTAGAAGCTTTCTCTTATTTTTCATTTTTTTAAATCACTTCACTGGGGTCTCATACAGCTCTTATCTGGCCTCCAGTGAGCTATTTATCTCTTTCCTGCCTCCAAATGAGGTAATCAAGATGCAATCTGATTGACAGACTAGACTCCACCCCTTTGCTCAAGTTGACAGGAGATCATGTAACTGCCACAGGATCTGTTGTAAGTTCCTCGTTTCATCCCTCATCAAGTCTATAGATGCTTGCTCCTTTGGTTGGGTTTGCCAATGGTCTGTCGATTTTGTGTATCCTTTCTTTTTTAAAAAAGTCGTTTTATTAGGGGCTTATACAACTCTTATCACAGTATCCTTTCAAAAAATCACTTTTTACTGCATTGATTTTTTTGTATTGTTTCCTTATTTTCCCACTCATTTAACTCTGTCCTGATTTTTATAATTGTTTTATTTTGCTATTAGTAGGATTATTCTGTTTGCTCTGTTCTGATTGCTGGAGGTTTTGTGACTGTGTATCCATCATAAATCTCTCTTCCTTTTTCATGTGTGCATTTATCCCTATAAAACTTCCTCTGATAACTGTTTTTGCTCTGTCCTTAAGGTTTTGGTATGTTGTATTCTCATTGGTTGCTAAAAATTTCCTAATGTCATCGCTAATCTGGGCAAGTACCCACTCATTTTGCAGAAGAGTTATTCATCTTCCAATAGTTTGCCCTTGTTTTTTGGTCACCTTGTTGTTGATTTCCAGCCTTATGGCATAGTGGTCTGAGAGGGAAGTCTAAGTGACCTCTATGTGTTTGATTTACTCAGGTTCATCTTGTGTCCCTGTATGTGGTCTATTTACGAATATGTGCCGTGTGAGCTTAAATAGAATGCAAATTTATTTTCTGCGTTTGGGTGGAGAGCTCTGAAAATATATATCAGGTCAAGCTGCCTAATTGTAGAGTTTCAGTTCTGTAGTTTTATTTTTAAGTTTCTTTCCAAGAGATCTTTCTCAGAGAATGGCATATTAATGAAATTTTGTCTTGAAGCATGGGGCAGTCCGTGCTTGTCTTCACGCCGGGTACCCGTATGTGGGAGTATCTGCATGTGGGTAGACCCGCCTGGAGCCAGATAGAGGAGTGGTGTCTTGGTTCCTAAAACCATTAGAAATATGTGTTTTCCGTTGGTTTTAGGCGACCCCTGTGAAAGGGTCATTTGACCCCCAAAGGGGTCGCGACCCACAGGTTGAGAACCGCTGGTCTAAAATTTTGCTTTTGCCTGGTTTTGGTATCAAGACTGTTTGTTTAAACTATGAGGGGTTTCCCCCCTAAAAAAAAAACACACAGGAAAAAGATCCTCTGGGAGGAGCTTTTGTAGTATGCATTTTTCCTGCTAGGTGAGCATCAGTAATTCTCTCTGAGTTAGTGCTCCCAGTGGCGTTGCCTGGGAAGGTTCTCTCTGGTCACAGTGAATTTTTTCGTAAAAACAGCTTAGATCGATTTGATGATGTAGAAGAGCTGAAGAAAAAAAACGAGGGAGATGCTGTCAGCCATCTAAACAGATGAGTTTGCAAAATGTTTCCAAGACATGAGGTTGGAAGAAGGGTGGGGGAAAGATGAGAGAAAAGAGGAGCTGATGCCAAGGGCTCAAGTAGAAAGAACATGTAGATTTTTGGAGTAGGTTATACCTCGGTTCTTTGCTTCGCAAGCTGTAAGAATTCACGCTGAAGCATGTTGTGTGATCCAAGTGAGTTTTTATGAAGGACCATACAAGTTTCAGGTTTTACGGTCTCAAAAGGGTGTAAGATATTTCTGGAAAGCATGACAAGCCATGCATAATCTGTGCTGCAGTTCACAACTGGGCACCAACAACCACATGGAAGAGAGCACCCACATGTGCTGAACTGGGTGGGGATCCTGGGAGGCCAAAGCCCAAGAATCCTAGAGGCTAAGAGCAGGTGGGCACAGAGACTAAGAGCATGTAGGCCAAGAGGCTGTGGGTTCCAAGTAGGCCCAGCGCGGGCACATGGGTGCTCCCACGTGGGGGAAGTACACCCTCACTTTCCACCTGCCGCTGACCAGGCGCAGGGTAAGAGAGAGCAAGGCCCTCCCGTAGCCAGGATATTTCAAACCTCTGGCTGGGGACGCGTGCGTGGTTGATGGTATTGGAAGTATTGAAATACAATTTTCACAGAGAAATTCTCTATCAGATTATGCCAATGGCTTTTCCTGAGAAAGGCTTTTTAATATTTTTGGCTTTGTATATTGGTCACTATTTCAAACCACTCTCTTATTTCTTCACATAAACTGAAATAGGCTCTTTTCTCCGAGCCACTGTTGTGGTGCTTTAGCTATATTTCATATACTGCCCATAAAGCTCGGCTAGGGTCCGTTTTGGCTCATATTTTCCTTTATCTATCAATGATTTAATGATACGGGAATGGGTAGTGGTCCTCACACAGCAGGTCTGGCTGTAGGAGGTCCAGATGTGTCTGGACTGTGTGGGCATAACTGCACTTTCTTTTTAGGTTGGGCAAGACAAACAGGCAGACAGCAGCCAAAAAGGAAAAAAAGAAGAAAAAAAGAAACATTAAAAAATAATGGGAAAAAAATAAAACGTGCAAGGAAAACAAATTTAATAACTCTAAGGCAAAAAGGGAAAGGAAATGAAAAACAAAGACAATTTTTTAAAAAGAGAAAACATACAATAGATCAAACTAGGAGTCTTGGTGGTGTAGTGAGTGAGGTGTTGGCTGCTAACCACGGGATCAGCAGTTCAAAACCACTAGCCACTCTTCAGGGGAGAGATGAAGCTGTCTACTTCCGTAAAGATGTCCAGTCTCAGAAACTCACAGGGGCTGTTCCACTCTGTCCTACGAGGTTGCTGAGTTGGAGTCTACTTGATAGCAGTTAAACTTTTTTTTTTTTGAGAGGGTGGAAAGAGAAAAAAAAAAAAAAACTACGTAAAGAAGATGCAAAAGAAACAGAAGAGAAAGAAAAACGAAAAGCCGAAAGGATAAAATCACAGGAAGGGCAAAACTAACAAAATCAAAGGCAGAAAGGAGAAAATGGAGGTGGTGGGTGGGGCACTTTGTAATTGGCACCTTCTGCCAGCTAAGGCGTTCAATCGGCAGGGTGGGGCTATGGTCATAAACAGTCTTTCTGCTGGCCTGTTTAGTGTCTGGGGTCAGGGTCCCAGATCTTGAAGTAGTTCGTGCTGACTCACAAGGTGGCTAAAATCAGAGCTTTTATCTCCAGAATCTATTATCTCCAAATGTGAAGGCAGTTGGGAGCAACGTAGCTGGTTTAGATTGACTTCCTACCTTTGTAGGGTGGCCCGGGATCCAAACCTGTGTGTTCTGCTGTTCTGACGGGGAGTTCAAGAACCTCCAGGTACCAGAGCTGACAAGGGGCGGTGGTGGAGTCACTGAGATAAGAACTCTCTCAGCTTTTGTTAGACTGGGTGCAGGGCGGTGGGGGCTGGCCATGCATCTGGTCACCAGGTTGGTGTGGGGAACAAGGATAAAGCCCACCTTTCTTGTGACCAGCCACTCATGTGCCAGGATAGAATGCTGCTGGCAAATGGTCAAGAATGCTGAGCCGCATCAAGTGTGCTGACCAGGCACCCGTCTGACTCCTCTCACTGCTTTTTTCCAGTCTCCCTTAGTCTCTAGGTGAGCCATGGTCTCTATGCCATTGGATATGGGGTCATGATGAGTTGGGGCTGACTTGGCAGTCGTTTTTTTTAACGGTGAGGTGATAACAACTTAATTTCTCTCTTCCTCTCCCTCTCCCCATTTTGTTATTACTGATTGCATCTTTGTGTTATGTGCTTTTTATACATTTGCTATTAAAAGTTGGAAGTACAAACCAGCAAGAACAATCAAAATGAAATACTTTATTACTAGCCCTTATACAAGTCATGAAATTATCTTTATAGAGATCTTTAGTCTGTCTGGATTTGAATTCCTTGCTAACATCTTTGCTCTCCCATGTGCAGAGCACTCAATAGTATTTTTTTTTTTTTTGTAGGACTGATCTGGTGGATATGAATTCTTTCAGCTTTTGTTTGGGAATGTTTAATGAACACTATCATTCTTGAGAGAAAAGTTATGCTGGGTGTAGCATTATTGTTTGGCAGGTTTCTTGATGTTGTTCCTATCAGCACTTCAAAATATATTATTCCACTGATATCTGAAGAGAAATCATCACTTAATCTTAAGTATGTTATTTAAATATGTGACTGTATTGTGCCTCCACTCAAGTACTCCCTCAATGCAAGAATACTTTCTTCTATTAAATTGGAATTCTATGATGTTCACCTTCCCGACATAACCGCTGAAGACAAAGCAAAAGTGGTGAAGAAAGCTGATGGTGCCCAGCTATCAAAAGATAAAGCGTCTGCGGTCTTAAAAGCTTGAAGGTAAACAAGTGGCCATCTAGCTCAGAGGCAACAAAGCCCACATGGAAGAACACATCAGGCTGTGTGATCACGAGGTGCCAAAGGGATCAGTTATCTGGCGTCAAAGAATAAAAAATCATATCATTGTATGCTCACCTCCAAGATACGATCGCCAAAGACAAATGAGTGCATAAGCAAATGTGGCAAAGAAAGCTGATGGTGCCCGGCTATCAAAAGGTATAGCGTCTGGGGTCTTAAAGGCTTGAAGGTAAACAAGTGGCCATCTAGCTCAGAAGCGACAAAGGCCACATGGAAGAAGCACACCAGCCTGTGCCATCACGACATTACGAGGTGTCGAAGGGATCAGGTATCAGGCATCATCAGAACAAAATATCTTACCATAGTGAATGATGGAGGGAGTGTGGAGTGGAGACCCAAAGCCCATTTGTAGGTCACTGGAGACCCCCTTGCAGAGGGGTCTCAGGGAGGAAACGAGCCAGTCAGGGGCGATGTAGCAACGATGAAAAATACAACTTTCCTCTAGTTCCTAAATGCTTCCTCCCCGTCCCCCTACCCCCCAATCATGATCCGAATTCTACCTTGAAGTCTGACTAGACCAGAGGATGTACACTGGTACAGATAGGAACTGGAAACACAGGAAATCCAGGGCGCATGATCCCTTCAGGACCAGTGGTGTGAGTGGCGATACTGGGAGCGTAGAGGGAGAGTGGGTTGGAAAGGGGGAACCGATTACAAGGACCTATATGTGACCTCCTCCCTGGGGGACGGACAACCGAAAAGTGGGTGAAGGGAGACATCGGACAGGGTAGAATATAACAGAATAAACAATTTATAAATTATCAAGGGCTCATGAGAGAGGGGGGAGCGGGGAGGGAGGGGAAAAAAAGAGGACCTGATGCCAGGGACTTAAGTGGAGAGCAATGATGAGGGCAATGAATGTACAAATGTGCTTTACACAATTGATGTATGTATGTATAGTGATAAGAGTCGTATGAGCCCCTAATAAAACGATTAAAATAAATAAATAAATATGCGACTGTTTGAGCCTGTCACCTTTCAGGACTGTTCACCTTTACCGATTACCATGTTTTTATACATCTATATGTTTATCCTGCTTCGAGTTTCAGATTTATGTCCTTTCTAAGAGTGGGGAAATCTCATCTTTATTTCTTCAAACAGTTCTCAATCTCCTTCTGGAAACGTAACATGCGTATATTGGGTCTCTTGATTTTGTCCCATAGTTTCACTAAAGCGTGCTTAACAGCCTTGACTTTGTATTGCTCTTCATCATCCGTAATTTTTATCTTCTCTTAATTTGCTGATTTTCCTTGACCTAATATGATCTTATTGAACCTTTTCACTGTATTTCTTGTTATTGTCTCTTTCAGTTATATTTGGTTTCTTTTTATGTATCATTTCGTTTCCGGACTTTTGTGGTAGTTACATAATTTCCAGTCAATTTGATAAATAAAGTGTAGGCGTGCTTAGCCTGTCAATCAGATCACAGCTTGATGATCTCATTTGGAGATGTGACCAAGATAAATGGCTCCCTGGGGTCAGCCCCGCTCTCTCTGCGCCTTCACCTTCTTGTTGACTATCCCCCAGCTCAGACCTGGGTGAACCTGATACAGCCACCGCCACTGGATCCGTGCAACCCTCCATCCACTGGCTGGTGAGGTTCCTGAGTCTGCATCATAGTGGGTGGCTGCATGAATCTCGAGAGGGATTTATGGGCTAGTATCGGACTTACAGACTTATTACATCTTGATACAGAGATCTCTCATACATATATGAGTGTCTCTGGGTTTGTTTCTCTAGTCCACTCTGCCTAATACAACTTTTCCTTAATTGAATAAGACCAAAAAATGAATGGCGTTGCTTCTGCTCTGACCAAAGATCCTCCCGAAGTCATAAGAAACCTGTCTGTGTGGCAATAGAGTCACACTTTGCAGGGAGTTCTTGACCAGTTCCCACTGGTGAACAAAGAACCAAGGATCAGAGACTAACTTCATGTATACCTGGGCAAAGTATGTCAGAGAAGGTGAGTTGAGTCTTTTCTCCCCATTAATATACCTTATTATATATGTTCACCACATTCTCCTTTTATTTGTATTCTCCTTGGCAAGCTAGGCATTTATTCTAAATATGATTTGCTAGAAGTACATTTTGACCTGTATTTTTAACCGTTTCTTCATCTCTCAGCCATGTAAGAAAATGTCACATCATTAAAAAGTATACCTAAATTAAGTGCTTAGAGAGATAACTCAAAAAGTATCAGACATGATTGGATCTAGATGATTCATGTGGACAATTATGAAACTTATTCATCTGTGATAACTTGCCACCTTTGAAGAAATTCAGAAAGCTTCACTGTAGGCACCAAAGGCCATTCTACGTCTGTTATGCTACACACATGATGATAACAGAGGAGACCTCAGGAGACGGAAATCACTATGGAAAAAAGAATGCTTGGAGTGACGTATAACTGTCACTTGTATAAAAAAGAGCCTTGTGAAATCACAGGTAAAATATTAACTGATTATCAAGATAACAACATAAAATAGTACCCTGGAGTGTTATTTGAAAGGCTTAAAAAAATTTATTTCATAAATTAACACACAGAACAGTGGGGATTTTAGAGTCAGTCACAAACTACCAAACAGAAAATAAATCGCAGGGGTATCATGTTTACCAATGTTACCAAAAATGTACAAATGTCACTGAACTATTGACCATGATAATATATAATTACTTCAGGCAGCTATTTACTGGCCCAGACCAGCCCAAGGAGATGCTGAGGGCTCTCATCAAGAATTCAAATCCAATTCAGCACCAGAGAGGGACTTGTGAAAATACACAATTAACAAGCATAAAATTTAAGCGTATGCTGTGCTAGACAGTAAGCTATAGGGACCCCCCACTTTACAGTCAAAATAACTTCACTGCTCAATTTGTGGCTATTAAACTTTGATTTTGTTAAAATTATGCCTCTTCATTATTCAGCTTAATAAATTCAGTTCTGGCATGGAGTCCTTTGCTTTCATGAACCCAGGAAACAATACTCCACACTCCTGGACAATATTTCATACTTGGGATACAGCCACCCAAATGTACTGACAGAGCCTTTTCATGATACTGGGGAAAGCTTACATACACAAAGCAAAACAAAATCTGTAAGGAAATCAAAGAAAGCACCAACTACATACTTTATCCCCTAGAAAGGGGAGACAAGTATCACTGCCTAAAAATTGGTCTTTCGTGGATCTTAATAAACATGGTATTGGTTACGAAAGATGAAAACACAGCCCGGAACTGGAGTGCTGGCTCTGCATCTCATCAGTCAGCACCAAGGCCCCAGCTCTGTGGCTGCAGTTCTGCCCTTCTGTGCTGCCCTCGGTCAGGGGGCAGGAGGGTGGGGAGAAGCCGTGGTGCAAGTAAGGTGCCCGGAGAGTGGGATTTGGAATTGAGCTCAGGTGGGCTCTGGCACCCATACGAAAGATCCTTTCAGGCAAAATTGTGACAAAGTGTCATGATTTTCACAGCTCTAGGAGGAGCACTGAATTTTGGGATTCACAGCATGAGTTTCTGAGCTCTTCAGGCTCTGAGTAAGGCAAACACTACGTGTCTTTCCACTGCACCTCCCTCAGTGAAGCGCTTAAGAGTAAGGTCAGCAAGAAAAAGTGGACAACAATCTGCTTTCACGGGTGATGAGGTACACTCAACGAATGGAGAAATGAAGTTGGAAGGAGACCAAAAGGTGGGGGCAGGGATGGGGGAGGAGGGGGGGAGGAAAGAAAAATCAGTGTGTGTGCAGGAAGTGAAATATAAACCTAAAAGCAAAACAAAACAAAACAAAAAAAGCTATTTTGATGAACAGATGATGAACCCTGATTGGACCTGAGATTTCTCCTCTTTCCTATATTAAAAAACACTAAACCTCTGGAGGTAAGCTATAGTTAAGTAAGTTACTACCTGGGATGGGACGTCGCAATACCAACTTGCACCCCCAAACCAAAACTCTTGTAGCTATGGGCAGGTGGGAGGCCAGCAAGTGACAAACGTCTCCCCCAGTGGGCAGGCACCACCACAGACTGGCATCAAGGGACCAGCGACAGCACGGTGGCTGAATAGGTCAATGGCTATACTGGAAAAGTTAAGACAGGTGTGGCAGAGCACAGCTATAACCTGATGGATCAGCTTCAGGTAAGTAATTTCAAGTTTGTAATGGAAGCCTTCTCAACTTTGGGCTAGAGACTCGAGACACCTTCTCCCAATGACTTACACTAGAAGTTGGAGATGAGGAAGGGACCACTTAAAACATATGAAAAAGCCCCAGCGCAGCTTCTCCCCTCCAGACAAGGAAGGATTGGTAGGGTTTCCTTAGATCACCATTTCCCTTCTTCCCAGATGCCAATGTTACAGATCACTCACTGCTCCTGGTTTCCTAAGGTCTCCATGTCCCTCAGCCTTCACTCCCAGAGCCAAGGTTAAAGCCACTGCTCTCGGCCCTTTCAATGACCACATCTCTAAGGAATGAATTCGAAATGATCACCTCTGCAATACTGGCGATACGCCAGCTGGCCCACCTCAACCTCAGTCTGCCGAATGACACGGTGCTCACCTCGTTGACCTCTCTGCATTGGCAATGAGCAAAATATGCATCTGTCAACTGCCTGGTAAAATGAGCAAGCTGCCCAGCAGAGAGGGTCCCTCAAATATCTGCCCAAGGGTACCACAACATGCGTACTCATTTCCCTCCCAATGCAAAAAGGCACAGAGGAACAGTGAGTGTGTCGGAGCTCTGTGCCAGGACGGGAAGGGTACGGCGGTGGACCACGGATAATGTCTACACAGTCTGGTAAGGCAGAACCGGGTGAGCATCAAATGGAGCCAGTGTGGACACTGTACTCTCTTCTAATCCAATTTGCTGGGGCCGTAGAAGACTCTGTAGCTTACCGAGATTCTAGTTCAGTTATCCTAACACTGTGTCTGAGGCAATGAGCCTGAAAGACAGATGTGGCACTTTTTCTTCTATTTTTCTGTGCGTGTCAGTTGCTCCAGTATGGCATAGGCTGTCAATCTGCAAAGTAAAGGCACACAAAGACCCCACCCACTAACAGATGGGGGGAAAAGGACACCCAGGAGAGATGCCACCATTCCAGGGCGGCACCTCGCTCTTCTCCAACAGACTGACTGAGCACATCTCTGAGGCTTTCCCAGCTCCCCAGCAGGGAGGGGCTCCCAAAGGAAGGGAAAAGGTGGCGGCTGTGTCTGCGGCTCACCAGTCAAGGGATGCTCATTCTCTGAGCTCTTGTTTGAGGATGAGTGAGCGAGAGAAGATAAAATACAAGGACGGAGAAGAGGGGAGCAGGGCAAGGGCACACGGGGATTCAGTGGAAAGGAATGAGACTTCTGGGCCTCTGAACCACACAGCATCCTTCTGACCAAACATTCCTGTAGGCACAATAAGCAGACACTTTGCTAACTGGCATTCTTCACAACTTCCAGTGGGCCTGACACAGGAATCCAGAGTACAGCGACCTATCTTCAAAGAGGGTTGGTTGTGGTATGTCATGATTCCACTCGAGAATAGCTTATTGGATCTGAGTCAACACTCACCTCCCTCCCTGCCCCCCGCCCCACTCTTGGAGCAAGCTGCTCTGCCAGGTGCACACGCTTATGGCTGGATTTTATTACCATCCAACTTTGTGACACATTCTTTTCACATAAGGCCTATTAAAACCACACCCAATCTTAAGTGTTTTTACAAAAACGACTGGGAGACAAACCTGCTCTTTCTTATGTCATAACAATCAACGCGTGTACTTAGGGGACAAGAATGAGAACCCAGATGAAAAATGTACTTCCCTCAACGAGAGATACTAGGAGTTGGAGATGGGTAGGGATCAGTTAAAACATGTAAATGGGAAAAGATCTATTGTCCCATATCATGCACTAAAAACTGGATCAAATGTTTATCAAAGATTCTTAAGACATGTCCTGTTCTCCTCAATGCATTAAAAAAAAATCACATTTAAAGGCTCTAAACATGCAGCAGTAATAATACATCTTTAAAAAGGGTGGGGGAGGCTGGGAAAAAATGAATAAAGTCATCATCACTACGACATTGAAAAGTGCAACCGACTTCAAATGAGACCTGGAAGGGCTCCTGGCACGAGTGATGCAGTCACCGAGGGGCCAGAGACGACGGGAAAGCCAAGCACATGCCTCCCAGACTCTGGGCTAAAGGACTCAAAGGATTAGAAAACACAACAGCTTTCCTCGACCACTAAAATGAGCCAGTGTGATCCCAAAGGGAAGGACGCCAGGTCTACCTCCTTAGGCCACATTTCTAATTAATCTTGGTCTAGCACCACCGTAAACAAAACGTTCATATGGACGTGCAAAGGAGTCCTTGCAATCTTAGTGTTACTTAAGACCTGTTGCTTCCTCCTCCGGTGGGTGGCAGAGATGGGGAAATGGAGGGCAGATGTCATTCAGGACCATTTCTAGAAAAACAGGGAGCATTCCTGAGGTTCTACACTCAGCAGTAGAAGTAGAGGACCCTCCTTTCCCAGTCACTAAAAGTTTGCACCTTCAAACGGGCAAAAATCCACGGACGAAACATCTTGAGTGGTTTGAGTAGTAGGGCAAAATTGGGCAACCTCTTTCAACGAGGTGCAGAAAACCAACATTGAGAACCCTCAACAGAATTGCTTCTCAACAACTCGATGATCGCTCCTGTTCCTCTTCCTCGGCAAAAAAGGTCTCCAGTTCCATAAGTTTCTGTATTAAAAGCGCATCCAATTCTCGACTCTGCAGGGCTGCCTTCTGGGCCCTGGTAAAGCTGCCTGCCACTTTGACTTTTCCTCGGGCTCGTCTCTTCCGCGGGACTGTAAAATCTTGAAATTCTAGAACTCTCTTCCTCTTTTGTTGACTGATTGAGATTAGTGTACCATTTCGTTCCTTAGGCTCTTCAAAGATGGTTTCTAAACACCTAAGGATGGAGCACAGAAGAGAATTCACCAGGAGTACTTGACTCATCAACTCATGTCATCAACAAGCGCTGAAAACTACTTGTACTAAGAGTTCCTTAACTACCGTGTTCACGTGAAAAAAATATATACTTACAAATAGTAATACGTGCACATCAGGGAAAAATTCAAAATGGATAAAAGGGCAATACTATTAACACATTCTTAAATATATCATGTCAAAAGTAATAGGTAAGCTAAGCAAGCATAATCAAGCCTTTCTCTATAAATTGCCAGATAGCAATTTTTGTGTGTGTGGGCCACTAAGCCCTCTAATCTATGTTCTATTTTTTAAATACACTTTAAAAAATATGCAAACCATTCTTAACTCACAGGCCATTAACAAAACAAAACAAAAAACAACCAATGCCTCGTTGGCCTGAAGTTTGCTGACTCATACTACATATCCTTCCCCCCCCCTAATTAATATATATATGCACTGTCCTATGCACTGTGTGTCCCATTCACTGTTTTTAATGGTTACCCAGCGGATTTCAAGATAGGATGACCACAAGTTAATAAGAAACTCCTTAATGCATATTTAGATCACATCCATTCCCATATTATTATTTTTTTATCAACGCTGTGATGAATACCCTTAAACAAACACTTTTGGGCATTTGAACAAATACAATTCGTAGGGGGAAAATCCTACAGCTCCTCCTGTTTTATCCTGTATACAATAGGAAACTAATAAACATTCGCTTAAATCCCAATTCAGACCTAAAGGTTGCCAAGTGATACTCCCATCTCCATTTGAATGGTGACTATTCAGTAAAAATACAAGCACAAATTAAAAGGCTATATTTTCTGTACCTACTTAACTCAACAGACATTTTTCCTTTCCCCTCGACCACAAAACCCAATTCATGTGCATCAACTGCAACTTTTAAGATCAAACCATGGCAGAGCCAAACAGAAGCCCTTTCTGAAGTGAGAGGACTGTTAATTTACATCAATCATTTCAGAAGTCGGCTTACTGGATTTTTACCCAGCCACGTGTACCTACCTGTTTGCAGGAGGGGACTTATAGTTCTTGTTGGTATAGATTTCCTCTAAACTAAACTCTTTCTTCTTTAACCTGAAAGAAGAAAACAAAAACAACACATTCTTCATATTCGGAGAAATGGCCCCCTTAACACTGATTATGATCACTTTGGTCCATAATTTATCAAAGAATCGCTTCTTACTTTCCAAGCATGGGTTTGAATCTTAGTTAGCAATATTTTGGCATAAAGGTGTCCAACTTAAGTAAGTCACAGTCAGTGAATATGGTCTGCACGTGAGTTTCCTAAAATTTTGTCAAACTGGCCATTGTCGGTTGCCTCGTGTCCCCCTGAAATGTTATAAATCCTCAGTGGTACCCCTGTGGCCTTAACCCTATTTGGAATTGTGTTTTCTTGATTTTGAAACAGGATTAGTGTAGGCTGAATAAAAGAAAGCTCATTTGAGAAATGCGGTTAAACGAGTGAGTGGGGTAAGACGCAAGGAGACAACCAGAGCAAGAAATAAGTTGAGACAAGGACCTTCCCTAAAGCAGCGGTTTCTCAACCGGTGGGCTGCAACCCCTTTGGGGGGTCAAACAACACTTTCACAGGGGTCGCCCGGTCCCTACCAGTAGCAAAATTATAGTTAAGTAGCAGCGAAAATAACTTTATGGTTGGGGGGTCACCACAACAAGAGGCACTGTATTAAAGGGTCGGGGTCCTAGGAAGGCAGAGCCCCACTGCCCTAGAGCAGTGCCCTATGGTAAGTGCCCGGATTGTTGGCCTCCTAAACAACGTGAAGCAAATCTGTTTGTTCAAGTCTCTCAGCTGGGATATTTTGGTTACTAGAGGACTAGCTAAGGAAAGCCCGGTGATGTTCTTTGTTAAGATGTGTGTACTTGCTGAGTACAGTGCTTTTAAGTATCAGAGCCGAGAGGCCGACTGCTCCAGGTGCTCCTTTCCTCAGCACTGTAACTGCTGGACCAAGGCCTGTAAGGAAGGATGCTCCCAGATACTCTTTGTCGTCCTGTTACCTAGAAGCAGCTGTGATTAAGAAAGGTTGGGTCTCTAAGCCTATCTGAGAGATGCCAGTTCTTCAGAAGTCTGCATTTAAGCACACCCCCCCCCCCCAAAAAAAAACCCAAAAC